>NW_027526361.1:10141092-10516007 GCF_048455015.1 Haemaphysalis longicornis | reverse complement strand
AAGCAAATCAAGGTTCCTCTAAAGGAATCCAAAATCGCGTCCGTACTCACGCACATATAAGGAGCCCTCACCAGATCATCCTATATTTCTTTTTCCTTTAACGGCGTAGTGGTCACAAAAGAAAAATATGGTGGGCCCTTAAGCTACGCCTTTAAGCGTGAACGTGATAGCATTTCGGGACGCGTTGACATCGCACGAAAACTTTGAGATCGGTGAATCCTTTCCGCCCCTGCTCTGAAGCCATCCGTTTCAGCCTTACGACCTCCGGGAGTTTCAGGGTACGCCGCAAGGTGGCGCTACGGGATTTTTTTGCCCACGCCAATTTTTCCCTCGCGGACCGGTCAACGCCGCCGACTATTCTGTTACACGGAGCCCTTAGCGTAACACGCGAAAAAAAAACTCTGCTTGATAGGCGGGCGTGTCAGCGCGCTGGAACGAACGTTCGGCACAAGCCACCTTGCGCAGGTGCGCGCAAGGGACGTGGGCGAAAAAAGGGAAAAAGAGACAGCTGTAAAGGAAAGTTTGACATCCACAGCTGTGCATTTCTTGCAGCCCTACAAAATGAGTGAATAGCGAATATGAGAGACGAGGTAGCGCAGCTGTGTTTCCACGAATATTAGATCCCGCGCCTGCAGCCTGAATCATTTACGCTAATGTAATGCAATGCACGCCGAAATGCAAGCAGTGGGATGAGACGCAAGTTACTTCCTTCTGCTAGTATCACTGAATTCAGTCTGGTCGGGACGTCAGGCAAGGGTTGCCGCGCTGCAATGAGCGCGACACGGGCGCTGAAGGGCTCGGCGCGTGTTGCTTGTATCAGGGGTGAAGCCCCTTAGGGGCTCGGGCTGTCGGCGTTTCCTGTCGTTGTCGTCGTTTCTGCAGTCACGGTACAAAAACTCCGGGACACTCGTTTTCCAACGCCTCGTGCTAGAACGTAACGTGTACTAAAAGAACACAGCGGGACACTCGTTTTCCTAAGCCTCGCACTAGAATGTTTCGTGCTTCAAAGACACGAGACTTACAGCAAAGCTACCTCTACCCCTCAACGGTTTCATCTCCGTGGACAAAAACGCCAAGGCGCCAAGAATGCACTCATATTAATTACACTGCATGCTTTGCCTCTGCCCAGGTTTCACGTTAGTGGAGAAGGCGCAGTGCATTTTGGCTTCCGCATCTGCTAGCGGGCAACTGACGGGCATTAAACAGTGCGCGTTGGCTGCAATGACTGTAGGGTCTTTCGCACTAGCTAAAGGAAAATGAAATGCCTACAGTGTTTGGACATTGTCATATTGGCGCGACCTGTGCCTCCGGAATCGTTTTGTTTTTTTGTTTGTTTTAACCGCCGCGGTGGCGCGCGCAGTGGCGAGGGCGTTGTGCTGATGAGCCCAAGGACGCGGGCTCGATCCCGGCCGCTGCGGCCGCTTTTCAGGTGGAGGCGAAAAGCGAAAACGCCCGTGTGTCGTGTCGAGATTTCGGCGAACCCTAGCAAGAAACACCAGAGAACACCCTTAAAACACTAGTTAACACCATTTTAAGGTGTGTAATGAACGACAAAACACCCGGTCCGTAAAAGATGTTTTCTTGTGTTTTTCCTCGGGTGTAATAGTGTGTGGTATATTGTACGCCCTTTAAATGAGTGTTTTGTCCGGTTTTTCGCGAGGGGTTAACGGTGTTACAGACAGCGAAACATCTCCTTAAGGGTGTAAATCGTTTTACGGTGTAGCGTTATTTCGAACATAGCGCATACAGCTGGCTGGTAGTGTAAAATGATATACACCTTTTTTATGTATAGTTAACACCCTCACCCTCTATCAAGAACAACAAACACACCCTTTGAAAGGGTGTAATAATTTTCGTTCCTCCAGTTGTGCCTGGCGCTTAACCTGTTCCCATGATGAAGTACCGACTAGCTCGCATCGACACATATTAATTCAGATAAAACACCCTTTAATAGGCTGTATTCTTGTGTTTTTGCTGGGGTGTAAGGATATGTTACAGGTGACAAAACACCGTTAAATGTGTTTCTCCTTTAGTTTTATTTATTGCTGGGGCGTAATGGTGTTAGTTATCAACAATGAAAGTTCCCCTTGAGGTTGTATACAATTTTACAGTGCACGCTTCCTCTTCGCTGTGGCGCAGACGGCCCCGTAACGACCTTCTTTCCGCCCGTCTCTGTCCTCCCAGATGATGGTGGTGAACCACGTGTACAACACGGACGCCGACATCCCGGAGCAGCCGGACGCCAGCGCGCCAAGCTGCCTGCTGAAAGAGGTGTCCTCATCGAGCACGAACTTGTAACCACCGCCCAACGTAGTGCCAAAGACTGCTTCATTCCCCGACGTGCGATCACGCGCGCGTTTTTCGAGATACGTACTCGAGTGCACGCCTCGCTGCTGCAACTGCCTCCCCTGGACCGAGCTGTGATCTTCTCACGAAGCCTTTTACTCTCGCCGTGGTGCAGCTCAACAGTGGACCACGCCATTGTTTAGCGTATCTCCGATTGCTTTGTCTACTTACGCCAGATCGAACATTTTCAGATTTGTTTAATGGTTTCGGGGGAAAATATGCTTCTGTTATACGTCCCTGAACTGTACGACGTTGGTGAGGCCCGTTCACAATCGACAATGTTACCCCTGTTATTCCGGTGAACTTTCTGTTTTCACTCTGTTAAAATGTTCGCGCACTAGCTTTACCCATGTTAGGAATTAATTCTTCAGCTGTTCCGATTGGAATGAGCCGGCACATTTTCATCTGTACGCCAGTTCATAAGAAACGTTTTTTGTTTCTGCCATATTTTTCTTGACTGTACACGCCGCCGTTTTCTCACTTTCCCATGCCATTATGTTTCCCTTGTTATTTTTGTCAAGCAGTCGTCTGTTGTCACGTTGATTAACGTAATACGATACTTGCGCATTGTGCACCAACTTTACACATGTCATCGATTGGTGTTTGTAACGTTCAAAATGGAACGAGGCGAATGTTATTCATCTAGATGCTGTTGTTACTTTCCCGGTGGGGCTCCGAATGCTTTCTGGCGTCGCATTATTTTGAAATGTTGGGAAATTCTGTCAACTTTCTTGTAAATGTATTTTCACCAGTCCAATGGATATACTGTATCATGCATTTAAAATGTGGGCAAGTTGGTGGGCAGCTGTCAATAGAAGGATAGCTTTAAGTAGGATGTTACACAGTGCTTTTTTCTTTGAGAAAACATACACTGCTAATTCAGGTAGTAAACTTTGTTCCGCAGAAAATGAAAAGATGATGATTTTAATCATAATAAATTTCTTTTTATATGCGAAGCATACTTCGCAAATCACGACAACTTTTTTTGCGTCTGTTTTATAGCAATCCTCTATATGCGAAGCATGGCGAAGCTTGCAAAGGTCCAGGGTCGATTTTCTGCGTCGGACCCTTGGGCATCGCATTTTGAAATCAATACCACGTCACAACGTCTGTGCCGCTGTCATGAAGCGCTCGTGCAACAGCGTCTATGCACAAAAGGTACGTACAGTCTTTGTCAAAATTTTCTAGGCCTAACCTAAGCCTTTTGGACCACAAAGAATTCAAAGAATAAGCTGAACCTTTACTTATGTCAAAATAATTTTATTACAGTAAGAAATAAAGTGTTTTCTTTAGCTTTTCGCTATAAAACGTTTTAGCCTCGCTCGATACGTAAGCTTGTAATCTGAATTTTTTTCGGCTTGTGCACTTTCATTGTGGCCTGGAAAATTTTGGCAAGGACTGTACATGCGGTTACCGAATTGTCTGTACTCGCTAACTAGTTAAATAACAAAAACAAAAGCGCCTTCTCCATATTAATACCGCCTCCACAGTATGCTGCTCCGCAGCCCTCAACAGCCCGGCGCAGAGCTCGGGCTCTTTCTTACTCTTAAGCAGAAAAGCTCAGGAATAGAGCGTGAATTTACTTTGCTGCAATTAATGTATCGCGTCTGCGTCAACTACAGGAGCACTCATTTTTAAATATGTGGAGAAGTTTGCGTCGTAAAAACCCACAGTAAAAACCAAACTTGAAAAAAAGACGCACTAAACTTTATTCTTTAATTCAATACCAAAAACAATAAAGCGTATTGGGTGAGCCGTAGAGTTAGCCGTCACTGATACGTTGAATTGATGTTTTCTTTTTTTCTTCTTTTTTCTTTTTTTGACACTTTATCGCAAACTCAAGCACGCGGCAGGGGCAGTACATAGTGGTTTACGCGCAAAACACAAGTTGCGACTGTTTGTGAAGGAAGTAACTAGGTGATGTGGTAAGTAGTAACAAAAAAAAAAAACCCTCAGCCGAGCGTTGACGCGACCTAGCGTGCTGCGGTACCCTAATTTTTGCTGCTCCGTGACCTTGACTCTAAAAGTGCGCCGCACGGGCAGCCAAAGCGGCACCATTGGGCAAGACCTTTTTTCTCCCAGAACGTATAGACTCGCGCGAGCAAACGAGCATGCGAGCAGGTGTCGCACAGCCAGTGCCTTGTTCGCAGGCGGTATTTCGCGAGGTACTAATGCTGCAATGCCTTGCGGCCGCTGTTCGCGTGAAGTTCATACCTTTGCTTCCCACAGAACGTGGACTGCGTGTCTGCCACGTGATGTACGCCCGATGCGACGAGAAATGCCTACGCACGATGCGCAGTACGAGTACGAGGATGCTGAGCGCTCCTGTACGAGGTGCGAATAAAGATGGCTGGCCACTGCTGTGGCGAGTGTGGCTCGCGGCGCTTTGCTGTAACCACTGCGGTCTAATGACAGCCCCGTACCCCATGAAAAAGCTACCACACGTTGTGGGCTTTTGCTCGCCACTTAGCATTGACCCACATAGCCCACTTTGTGGGCGAGGCTCTGTTTCGAGCGTGGCGACGCAGCTAGTGCCAACGCCAAGAGCAGAGAAAAACGTGGGCGCGGCTGATTTTTTCCAGAGTCCACACTGTATTTGGGGGCTTTTGGCGCAATAAAGTTTATTTCCTTCTTCCTTTACGAGATGTTGGGGTAATAAGTTCCGATAAAGAAGGAGCGTGGGGAGCCCTACCCGGTGTCGTCTGCTATCGCGTCGATTGTAGGCGCCACACAAATACGACCCACGCCTCGTTGCGTCCATTTCGCGAGATTCGCCGGCGTGCGCATTTGAAGGCATTGCGAAAGTGAGACCGCGGCGACTCTGGTTGACGATAAACTACTCGTCATGGAAAGCGAAAACAACAACAAGCCTCAGGATATCACGTAGTTCCATATAACAATTTAGGAGTGGTTGGGCGGGATCTCAGAAATGACTGAGATTCTCGGGGCCCGGGTGGCCAGCGCAGGCCCCTGACACCAGGCGGGTGCCCAGACATCACCACCTAAGGCTCGCCTAAATAAAGTTTACGCCTCCTCCTACTCCTCTCGAAGCCTTGCCATCCTCCTACGTTCCAAAATTACAGACTTGAAATTTCATCTTTTTGCTATGACAATTACGTTCCTTTCCGAGTTCGAAAGACACCGTTTCACCGCAGTAAGGTGATATATCTGTGCACTGTGCGTACAAGGGCTGTATACTTTTTTAATAGCGAATCTGTTTACCAAATCGTAATTTTTCGTGTCCGCAGTTAAAAATACAAAAAGGCCGAGCATACCCACTTACGGAGACTCGTCAGTATTGGCCAAAAGGAGCATACCCATTTACGTAGATTTGCCATGATTGGGCAAAAATAAACTCCACCGTTCTCCGTAATCGTGACAACATTCGTTCGGAACGAGAAAGACATGTCGTAGCGTACGCCCCTCCAAGGTGATGTCCAGTGATGATCACTACCAAAAAAATGAAGGAAGCTCACACGAGTAAAGGTCGTTGTGGCAGCGAAGAAGAAGCAAAGCGGCTGCAATCGTGCACTTAAACTGTCGTGATGGTCGTGAAGGTTGAGTATACAGGTTCGCTACCTTCAGGTCTTACGCGTTAGTTTGAGCTTCCTTAATTTTTTTTACTCCTATAGAAGATGTCTCGGCACTCAAGGGGTGTGGATAGCATGCAGGAACTAATAGTACGGCGGTGTAGAGTTGTTATAGAGTCACGCGTAGGCTGTTGCCTGTGTCTGTTTGTGTCTCGACAAGATCACCGCTGGGAAACCAGACATGGCCGTGCTGGCGGATGGCAGTACGAGCATACCGCCACCATCTACGCTGATTGGAATGCAGCTTGGAAGGCTATAAAGTGTACCTGATGACAGCTTGCGCAACCTAAACAGCTTCTATGAGGGATAATCCGTGTCACCTCTTGAGCTACCAGATAAGGCAGATGCGTATCTTTGCTAGTAACCTCGTGGGATTGTTTCACCCGCTCGCTCGCCCTCTGCAATCACCCGCTCGTTAATAGGATACACAACATTAAGTATCAAAAGAAAGATACCTTGCAGTCCCTCAAACGCAGTCTCGTGGCACTCGTGCAGTCTCAGCTCCTCGATCGCGTCGAGAGCACTATGGAGGGTCCAGTGGAATCCATGAGCAACTATATACTCATTACCGAAGACTGGCTGATGCAAGAGGGAAGGGGAGTGGGGTAGCAAACCATGTCCCTTGCTTAGATCGTATAAATATCTAAAAAAGGGGCGGAAAGAAATTGCTTCCTGTACCTCGCGTAGAAGCTCCGTCTTTGACGAGCCCCCACGCTTTCGCGACTTTTGGGAATGTCTGTTCGGTCGTAGCGAAATGCCCTGACCTTGCGGTACAGGCCAGAAACCCCAAATGGAGAGCATTTCGCTTTCTTCTAAGCCAAAGTGGAATTTCGAAATAGCGATTAACCGTATGAGAAGGACGAAACAACCTGTTTTGAATTTTCCTTATTTCCCCCTTTTTTTTTTTTTTTTACGGAGCGTAGGCCAACAGAATTTTGAAAAATGAAGTTTATTTGTTGTGCGCTTTCTAGCTTTTCAAAATACTGCGTATGCATGTGTATCCCTTGTCAAAAACCCGATCAGAAAGAAAGGGCGGGCTAGATGCTGGTTGTCTCTTCTTGCAAACCGTCGCGCTAAAAGTCTGCTTGCAGACGACCTCCAGCGCCTCTCGTCATCGGTGGTTCGCGTTTCATGCGCTCTTTATATCTCTCGTCAGATACGTCGCGTTGTCGCTCTGTTCAGACGTGTTTAAACTTGCTCCCGGGCAATCATAAAGACATGCATGTGCTGTATCAAGACAATCCCGGCGGGAGCTCCTTGGTAAATATGATACGCCCGAGGGTCCTGACTCCACGTTAGCGTGTATCGCCCACTTCTTTTTCTTTTCCTGTCCTACATTCTATCGTGAATTAGCGACAGAAAGATTGCAAGAACGTGCACCCCCTTCCAACAAGGCGCTAAAAGCACGGAATGGGTCAAATCCATCGTTGCCCATTTTAACCAAATCCACCAAATGCTCCGTCGCGTGACGCGACACGACCAGGGGTTCCAAGAACACGAATTACGCAAAGTAGTCGAAGTCCTGGTGTTCTCACGCGTCATGTATGCATACCCTTTCAGCGCCTTACCAAGACACAAGCCAACAAATTAGAAACAGCCTTCAGAAAGTGCATCCGCATAGAACACACATTGGCGCAGTGTACAGGCCACCTCGTCTTCCACGTTTCTTTACACCAACCCCTTCCCCCCTGATATTCCCTACTCGTAGTCCAGCTGGGCCGCTCCCCCGAAAACCTGTGGTCCCTGTTGGCTGCCCACATTGAAACTCTTTGTGCACCTCCGCCAAGCCCGCCGCCATCGGAGGATTGTGGAACACCTCTTCCTCCGAGGACTCTAAACTCCGCGGCTCGGACTTGAGCTGCCGAATAAAGTTCTCTCTCTCTCTCTCTCTCTCTCTCTCTCTCTCTCTCTCTCTCTCTCTCTCTCTCTCTCTCTCTCTCTCTCTCTCTCTCTCTCTTTCCCCGCACTCTACAAAATCGCCGTGAGTGGATGGCACAGAAATACCAATAGGCGTGACCACATGCATGAACTTGGCGAATGACGAGGCCAAGCATGCAATTCGAATAAAAAAATAGAATTAGCGCAGGGACAGCTGCGCAAATGAACGCCTCCGCTGTTGTCCCAATGCAGAGTTTATATTTTTAATGTAATCGCATGCTTGGCCTCGTCATTCGCCAAGTTCACGCATGTGGTCACGCCGATTAGTATTTTTGTGCCACTGGGGCGAAGCCCTCTTAAAGTGCAAGGCATCGGACGCCAGCCTTTCTAAGGAGGCTTATTAACGTGTAATGTAGTCTTTGTCAAAATTTTGGGGGCCAAGCCAAGGCCTTTTCGAATACAGATAATTCAAGGAATAAGCTTAACACTTAACTGAGACAACATTATTTGATGACAGTAAGAAAGGAAGGTGTTTTCGCTACCTTTCCGGCATAAAACGTTTCAGCTTCGCTCGAGACATAAGCTTGTAGATTGAATTTTTTGCGGTCTGCGCACTTCCGGCATGGCCTAGAAAATTTTGGCAAAGACAATATGCCAATGATCCAGGTAACAACTTTTATAATATACTGTTCCTACAAACGTATGATGCTAACGAGAGATCGGATTGAAAAGAAGTCGCGCAAAGAGGCACTAAATTTGCCCTGAACTCAACAAGAAGGGATTATTGATGATCATCCCCATTTTGTCGTGCATAAATTTGGTGAGAGTGGCGACTACGGCAATAATGAAAAAAAAAATGCTCAAATTTGTGCGCAGCGCCAACTGCAGTCCTTTCGGTTACGGCGCATAGCTGCTACGCCTTTGGATGTGATCGCGTGATCAGCGAGCGCACGGCGGCGCGAGCTATATACTCTGCCGTTGTCTCGCAGCGAGTCGCCGCCTCCGAGCATGTTGTTGCAAATCGTGTTTGAACCTACTGTGCAAATACCACGTGGTTCGTATGAGCCACGCAACGAGGAGGACGCGGAAGGACCTATGCACTATCTTGATCACAGTTAGGGTGAACACGGTAGCGCGTGTCATTCCGTGCTCGGCAGCCGCCTGTCGGCTTTCCGGGTAACTTCGCACACGCATCCATGGCACGGCCGCTGGATGAAAGGCGCTTGCGTGCGCTCTCATCCAGCGGCCGTGTCCATGGCCTCCGCGATCACCCCGCGCGCGTTTTGCTCCGGCCGTCCCAATCGGCCATAGAGTTAATGCAATCGGCCGGAGAGAGCGTAAGTTGAAAAGGGGGCGTGGCCGCGTCTTCCGCCGCACCGCGGCGCTCGCCACCTATGCATCAACTATTCCGCTGCAGCTTGGCGCAAGCGAGGAAACGCGCGTTTTCGCAGCGAGCAGTCAAATTGAGTTCATTAGCCAGTTTTAAAATGACAGGTACAAGACAATAACGAACAAATTTATTATGGTTAATACAATGAGGAGCCTAGTACAAAGTTCAAGCAGCAATCATACGAGCAAAGCGCAGTCGGTTCTGGCACTCTCTGCTGCAGTTTCGCGTCCCTATTTTGATTTTTTTTTTAGATTTGTCGATGTGTATTTACACGCGGTGCCCTTGAAAACCCCCTCACGTCCTCACCCAACATTACTTTACAAGAGTGGCGACTTGCATAAGCATCTGGCGCATAAATGCAATATTAAATATTAAGATTGTTTCTGATTGGTATGCATGTCACGATAAGTTTGTTGCCGCGGCTTTTTAAGGCAGCCTTAGAAAATCGTAAGCATGCAAGTCCGACACAAACCACCGTCCATTGCAATCCAGCGCCAGTGAGAATTTGCGAGGTTTTAGTAAGCGCTTTGTGAACTAATATAGCGCATTTGCGCGGCAGTTAAGAAAAGCTAATCATGGTCTGTAATAACTACACGATACATCGTAGCATATGAAGCTGCATAATTATCGCGGGATGTGCGACTTATTATTTGTCTGTGTTTACAATTGAGAATGCTTTTTGCTTGCATACCTGTGCGCGCAGATGGCTCAGCTAGATTGGTGGTTCCATATAAATTCAACAATTAAATGTGCTTACTCCGCTTTTTTTTTATTTTGTAAGATGACTTTGAAAATTTGTTATATTTTTATTTCTCTTGTCTTTTCTGTTTTTAAGTTCACCTCAATTAATTAGCTACATTTACGATATATTTTTAATATATTAAACATCTTATCATGCGAATTTGCACTTCTATGCAAAGGCAGGGGTTTACACGGTTGGTCGTTCTCACGATATTTTTGTACGTGTTTGCGTAGTTCTTTTCGGTGCTTTTTTATTTTTGTCTTCCTTTTTTGGAGGGGGTGTATGAATGCACCTTTTCTTTATTTTGTAAGCTAGCTTTTATAATTAATTATTTTCTACTTTTGGTTTTTTAAAGATTCCATACGACCAATCGTCTCCGTTCACACTATTATAACGGTTAATTTATTTATTTATTTATTTAGAAAATACTGCAGGCTAAGAATAGCCCAGGCAGGAGTGGGGGTGGTACAATACAAGGACATGACCAAAAAAGGAAACAAATACAGGTGGCACAAACTAACAGGGAAATATACAACATTTTACGGTACAAGATCTAAGTCACTTCAAAAAAAATTTCAATACACCTTAACACGTTTCTAGATTAAAAAATGTGATGTGGTAGTTCGTTCCATTCTGTTATTGTGCGAGGAAAGAAAGAGTATTTGAAATTGTTAGTTCGAGCAAAGATAGGAGTGAGGTTTTGGGAATGATATCGTCTAGTTGGACGCGAAGATAACGGGGAAAGAATGTTTGATAGGTCAAGTAGACTTTTTTTGCTGGATAGATAGAAAAGAAATTTTAGTCTTGCTGTTTTCCTGCGACATTCTAAAGTTTGAATTTTGTTATCATGCATTAGTTCAGTTGGGGAATCAGACTGGCGAAATCGGTTGAAAATAAAACGGACGGCTAACCTTTGGATTTTCTCTAGATTGTTAATATCTTTTTTAGTATGCGGATCCCACACCTCCCATGCATATTCCAAACCAGACCTGATTATTGTATTGTATGCTAGCAGTTTAGTACTGGGGGGAGAACTACTGAGTCTATGCCTTAGCATGCCTAATTTCCTACGTGCCGATGAACAAATCTTTTCAATGTGAGAAGACCAAGTTAGTTTGTTAGTGACTGTTACGCCAAGATATTTGTAACTTTCTGTTAGTAAAATGGGGGTTCCTTTTATACTGTACGGGTAAATAAAAGGCTGTTTCCTGTTAGTGATACGCATGAACATAGTTTTGTCAGGGTTTACATTCATGTCCCAGCGGTCACACTACTCAGTTATGGCTTCGACAGGTTGTTGCAGCATTATCTGATCATTTAAATAATTAATTGGACGGAATAAAAGACAATCATCGGCAAATAAGCGGATTTCTACACCTTGTTTAGCACATGTTGTAATATCATTAATATAAATAAGAAAAAGCAAAGGCCCAAGGACACTTCCCTGGGGAACACCAAAGTTAACAGGGAGAGGGTTAGAATAAACGTCGTTTATGTCAACAAACTGTGTACGTGAACTCAAATACGATGCAACCCATTTAACAATTGTAGAGGGAAAACCTATCAGATTAAGTTTGTGAATTAGTTTGGAGTGCAATATCGAATCAAATGCCTTGCTGAAGTCAAGGAAAATTACATCGGTTTGGCCAGATTTATCTAGTACCGAAGAGAAGGAAATGACACAAGAAATTAATTGGGTAGTTGTAGAAAGACCTTTACGGAAGCCGTGTTGGAATGGCGATAGAACATTTCGCGCGCCTAGAAAATTTACCATGTAATTTGAGATTATGTGTTCCGTGCTTGTAAGAGATATCGGCCTGTAGTTGGTTATGAGGAGATTATTTCCTTTTTTAGGTACTGGTATTACTCGAGCGATGCGCCAATCTGCGGGTACAATGCCTTGTGATAAGGATAAGCGAAATATTATAACAAGAAAGCGGAAAAGAGATTCAGCGTAACGACGTAAAAATACATTTGGTAAGTTGTCAGGACCACAAGAAGATTTTGTTTTAATGTTTGGAAGCATATGAAAGATATCCTCGATTGTTATGAAGTCGGGGTCGATTTCTGCGCAGTTTCCACTGGCATTATCGAACACGCATGGGTTTGAAAAAACGAAGTGAAAGTACCGGTTGAATTCTGTCGCTATTTTTATCTCATCTCGAATAATTTGATCGCCGCGAGCAAAATGCAGTTTGCATTTTTTTGTTTATTAGTCTTTATGTGGCGCCAAAACTTGGCGGGATCGCTCTTAAGGAATCGCGGCAATTTTACTGAATAGAAAGCGTGCTTGCTAGACCGTATTTTTTTGAAAGGGTTCTTTTTAATTTTTGAAACGAGAAACCCTGTGACTTTCGTTTTCTCATGCGCTTAATTTTCCGCGCTATATGAATAATTTCTCTTGTTATCCACGGATTTTCGGAAGGTTGTTTTTTAAGTTTGTTCAAGATGAAAGTTTCGAGGCAATAGCAACAGAGTGACCGGAAAGTATTCCAAAGGCAGTTGACATCAACACTGATAAAGCGATCAAAGGCTAAATCAAGGTAATCAAGAATTGATTCATCATTTGCTTTACTAAAATTTTTAAACATTCTTTTCTTTACAGGGATTTTTTCAGGTTGACTGACTACACTGCATGTAAAGAGAACTAGCTTGTGGTCAGACAGACCATCATCAACAGATACATGTACATCAGAAAGGCATTTACTGTGGAATACAAGGTCAAGAATCGATGCTGTCTGCTCCTGTATGCGTGTAGGCATGCTCACTTGGTCCAGATCACACGCCAACATAATATCAAAGACAATCTGATCACTGGAACATGACTTAATTTGGACCAATTAATGTTCAGTAGATTAAAATCCCCAACAATTATAAGACGGCATTCAGAGTATTTTACAGAAAAGTTGTAGAGTTTGCTAAGAAAATCGGCATCAGAAGAAGGAGGGCGATAAACGGCAATTAAAATAAAGGAACTTCCAAAGATGTTTAATTTCAGACATAAGCTTTCATGCTCTTCTATTTGTTCTAAAGGGGTAATGGTTACGTGGGCGCTACAAATGACAGCGACGCCTCCTCCACGTGTCGACCTATCTCTTCTGTATATTTTAAAATTTTGAGGAACAATTTCGGCATCATCGATGCCTTCGTGAAGCCAAGTTTCCGTAACTACGGTGATGTGGGGACAGTATGTTAACAGTGTATTTTCGAGTTCAATCGTTTTATTAAGAATGCTTCGGGCATTGATATTAATAAGGCGCAAGGTTTTATTTAGCACATTACACATGTTACACATTACACATGTTAACTCCACCAATTGTACATTTTTTTGCGCAAAGGCAGTGCGTTACACTTTGGCCAGTTTTCATGATTTTTTTTATTCTTGCTTATTCCGTCAATAATTTTTGTCAGAGCTTTTTATTATTTTTTCGCTTTGCGCGGGAGATGTATAGAAGTCATAGTTTTGAATTCGTAAGTTGACTTTCATAATTTCGTTCTAGGTTTTGTATTTTTTGTTTTGAAGATTCCGTTTGATCAATTATCTCTATGCGCGCTATTATGCATTTCTGTGCAAATGCAGTGCGTTACAAGGTTATCGTTAGTCTGTTCGCGAGATTTTTTTATTCACGTTTTTGTCGTTATTTTCGCTGCTCCTTTATTTTTGTTTGTTTTGTGGAGGAGTTGTACAAGATGTATATTTTTAAATTTGTTAATATCACTTCCATATTTCCTATTTTTCCCTGTTATGTATTTTTTTCCAAATCACATTCGACTAATTGTCTATCCACGCTTTGTAGTGATCAATTATACTAACTCTGCCAACTTATATTTCTGCGGAAATGAAGGGCTGCACACTTGGTGCCATACGTGGGGTACTCGACGGTTGTGTATACGTTCGCTCTGGAACCATCCAACAGCGATAGGTTGCTCTGTTTCTAAATGCGATTGTATGCCTCATGGCATAAAACGTATATTACAGTTCTATGTTGGCTTTCGCTCCGCGGAAGAGCGCGAGGGAGCAGTGGTGGGGTCTCTTTATGAATCAACGAAGATCGGGGGACTCGAGCTGCAAGGCCTTTGCCTCGAAGGTGTCGAGTTCTCGGCTGTTCCAATGAAGGACGCATCCATTACAGGTGTTCGGTGTAAGAATCTTCGGCAGGAGCTGAGCAGAAATGCGGCCAATAAACTCGCAAATTTACACTCCTGCCAAGACCAGAAAAACTGCAGCGTTGACATGCCGCGAAATGCCGCATAAACAGCGGCCCAACGGGCTGAACGATGCATTCGATGCATAGGTGCGCACTGCTACCTGGCGGTGCGCGGGGGAACCAGCGCGCTTAAAAAATTTGGCTGGGGCGCGCGGCGATTGGGACGGCCGGAGCAAAACGCACGTGGTGAAATCTCGGAGGCCATGGCGCATCACATAGTCTCATTGCAAACGAACTGCGCATGCGTGCGAAGTTACCCGGAACGCCGGCAGGCGGCTCCCGCGCACACAATGACACGCGCTCCCGTGTTCACCTTAACTGTGATCAAGATAGTACGTGCATCACGCAGCGCGTTCTGGGCTTATGTGGCGCCGCCTCGGCATACTGCCGGCCCCCTTACACTTTCGCCATTCTTTCATCCTCCGGTTTTCTTCGGGTTAACATTAGGCAGCGCCTTCGTTCTCTCGGTCATCTCGTAGCGCGTGGCCGCCGGACAGCGTCTTGCGCCGCCTCGGAATACCGCCCTCCCCCTCACACTTTCGCCACTTTCCCCTTCAGTTTTCCTTCTGTATTCGGTGTTCCATTCGTTCGCTCGGTTACAAGTCCGGCGACACCGCCAATCCACAGTAGCGGGTGCTTAAGTGCTGCGCACTTAAACGACTTCTCTCTCACTGCGTCAAAAAGGATGCATGCGGCATAATAATTTCACCTGCCCCGGATTAGCTTTCTGCGACAAGCTCGAGCGCAACCAGGCAAAAGTGCTGCTCCTCAACCACAACTGGGCAACAGAAAGCAGCTTAAGGAACGGCGAAAGCTTCTTTTTGCGGGTCGACAGCACGCGTCCATTTTCACGGAGAGGACGAGTCGGCTGCGATGGTGTGTAGCGCCGAGGGAGCACGCGGCCACATTGGGAACCCTCCACGACAGCCGTAAGCCTAGTGAAGCGCTTGTCTAGAAAGTCAGCCAATTATCTCGCGAGTGCACCTTGCCGGCAGCACTCGACGAACAGCCCGCACCAACAAATGGCCAAACTATACACTAAAGTATACATATGGTCTATGATCTATAGTTCATAGTTTTGCCAAACTGTAGTGTTTAGTTAGGCAAATCCTATAGTCCATCATTTGAGTTGGTCATATGTTGGTGTGAGCGGCACGCATTAGGTGCAATGTATACCCGTGACCGACACTGCATAATCTTTCCCCTCCAATTCCTGTTAGTGCTCAATCGAGCTTGGCGCATGACATCGTTTGTAGAAGGCCAGAAACTGTCCGGATAATACCGCATGTAAAAGTTGTTCTCAAACCCTTCGAAGCAACGAAGATTACACCGCGCACATCACCATTTTCGGAATTCATTTGTGTTTGCCGTGGTGGCCACCATGTACGCTTAATTTTCTCTAAAATGTTTGCCGCATTAACTACAACGGGGAATGCGTTGAGCGCACCGACAAGTTCACAAAGCCCTTAGTTTTCGGGTAAAATCTGAAATGGCCTATGTTACCCTGAAAATGGCCTTCCGAATTAGGGTTCAACCCGATTTGTCGCCAAAAATGTCTTTCTAGGACAGTTGAAAGGCGCTGAACACATTATGCTTAACACGAATTCCCGATTAAGACCAAAACTTTCGCCGAAGAGAGTCATTTGCCCACTGCGAAGTTCGTTATTTACTTTTGTGAAGGCCTACAATAACTTCCTCAGAAGTGAGCTTCGCCTGCACATATACTTCATTAGAATTACCAAAACACAAGTGCAGACCCCAGGAAAAATCAGTGGGCGCCTTCAACGGGACTAGAAGAAATTTTTCTTCGGAGTTATTCTTAACTGCCGATTGAAGCAACATGACGAAAGTAATGACTAGCCAGAAGGCCTGCAGCTATTTTCTGAGCTGTAAATTACGTTTTTACACTACTAAAGCTTCTTAAATGACCTTCTCGTTACTTTCTTGCACATTGCAAATATATATTAGACAACAAAATCTCTTTTTTTCTAATCACAAAAATTAAACATGATTTTCTGAAGCACCAGTGCAGAAGGAAAAACGAGCGCTACAAACGAGGACAGAAAGAGCGAAGAACGACGGAACAGATGCGCTACTAACAACTGATAGTGGCGCATCTGTCCCGTCGTTTTTCGCTCTTTCTGTCCTCGTTTGTAGCGCTCGTTTTTCCTTAAGCAATGAACCAACTAGCCCAACAGCATATTTTACCAGTGCAGACAGTTGGGCAAGTTGGTACCGGGATAATGGAGGCATGTATCATAGAGCTATATATATATATATATATATATATATATATATATATATATATATATATATATATATATATATATATATATATATATATATATATATATATATATATACACGTCAGAAGATGATGCAATGGGTCCGGTGAAAATACCGTACCAGGCCGAAACGTCAATAAAGCTTGTTTGTTACCCGTTCGTCTGTTCGCTCTACGATATATATATATATATATATATATATATATATATATATATATATATATATATATATATATGTGTGTGTGTGTGTGTGTGTGTGTGTGTGTGTGTGTGTGTGTGTGTGTGTGTGTGTATAAACACGATCGATCAATCACGTGATAAAGAAATGCGGAGTATACTCAACCTCTATAGCCTTTATAGATTATGAGAAAGCATTTGACTCTGTCGAAACTTCAGCAGTCATTCAGGCATTGCGGAATCAGGGTGTAGACGAGCATTACGTAAGAATACTAGGATATCTACAATGGGTCCACAGCTACTATCGTCCTACATAAGGAGAGTAGTAAGATACCTATAAGGAAGGGCGTCAGACAAGGACACACGATCTCTCCAATGTTATTCACAGCATGTTTACAAGAAGTGTTCAGAACATTGGATTGGGAACAGGTGGGCGTAAGGATTAATGGAGAATACCTCAGTAACCTCATATATGCTGATGACGTTGCCTTGCTAAGTAACTTGGGGGACGAATTGCAAGACATGATTACCGCACTGGACAAGCAGAGTAGAATTGTGGACCTGAAAATCAATATGCAGAAAACTAAAGTAATGCTCAGTGGCCTCGTGAGAGCACAGCGGTTTGATATAGGTGGCGAGGCAGTGGATGCGGTAAGCGAATATATCTACTTAGGCCAAGTAGTGACCCCGGATCCCAACCGTAAGTCAGAGATAATTAGAAGGATAAGAATGAGGTGGAGTGCATTCGGCAGGCATTATCAGATAATGAATGGCGGCCTACCATTGTCCCTGAAGAGGAAAGTGTATAACAGTTGCGTGTTACCGGTACTTACCTTCGGGGCAGAAACTTGGAGGCTCACTAAAAGGGTTCAACTTAGCGAGCAATGGAACGGAAGATGATAGGTGTAACATTAAGGGACAAGAAGAGAGCGGAGTGGGTCAGGGAACAAACGCGTGTTAATGACATATTCGTAGAAATTAAGAAGAAGAAATGGACGTACAGGCAGGGCATGTAATGCGAATGCACGATAACCGTTGGTCATTAAGGGTAACAGAGTGGATCCCTAGAGAAGGAAAGCGTTGCAGGGGGCATCAGAAAGTTAGATGGGCAGATGAGATGAAGAAGTTTGCGGGGACAAATTGGTCGCAGTTGGCACAGGTCCGGAATAATTAGAGATCCATGGGAGAGGCCTTTGCCCTGCAGTGGACGTAGATAGGCTGGTGGTGATGATGATGATGATATATAATACCGGGAACGAACGACCCCAGCAGGCCTTGGGTGCATACATTTCCGCGTCAGCGAAAACCTATCCAAAGACCGTATTGTCACGCTAATTAGTGAGACATTCCTTCACTCTCAATTTTGCGAACGCGAAAAGGTTTTATAATAAAGATGTTTACAAACTCTTTATTAACCTCCCATTCTGAGTTTTATTTACTTTTACCAACTCTTTTACTACTTATATTTCTTCCTTCTGCTGAGAACCATCCCCATCCATTTCAACTTTCAATTTTGTTCGAAGCGCCGAGGACTCGCTGGCTCGTTTACTCACTCACTCACTCACTCACTCACTCACTCACTCACTCACTCACTCACTCACTCACTCACTCACTCACTCACTCACTCACTCACTCACTCACTCACTCACTCACTCACTCGTTCACTCGCTCATTCATTTACTCACTCACTCACTCGCTTGCCCACTCTTTCACTTTTTAACTCAGTCACTCTCACTCTCACTCACTCTATTCTGTTCTTTTCTATTCTATTATGTCGTGTTCTATCCTATTGTATTCTCCCCTGCCTCGCCCTTATGACGTGCCATTCACGCAGAAGTGACTATCAAGTTTCGTTGTCTTGATGTCCTAATCCAGTGGTTCTCAACCATGACTGTGCCGAGGACCCCTTTCACGCTTGCGAAAATGAAGGGGGACCCCAGGAGAGTGGCGTAACCAGAAATATTTTTTTGTGGCGGGCGGGGAAAGGGGGGGGGGGAGATATATGCTACCGGTAAAAAAAAAAACTCAAAAGAAAGAGAGCCTGTTCCAAAAATTGTATCAGTTATTTTTCAACCTTGTCATTTTTATTTTCGTGTTTACATAATACTCTATCGATTCGGACTGAAATATGAAAAAAAGACTGAAAGTGGGGGAGTGCGGTGATTTGAAAATATTGGCGGGTGTTGTGACACCCATACCCCCCCCCCCCCCCCCCTCCTCCGGCCTTGCTACGCCCATGCCCCACAATTAGCTAATGTTGACTGTGTCATAATGTCAAACAGTTTGCTTTTGCAGCTAGAGCCGCCAACATACTTATTCAATACGTGCCAGTTGTGTCTGACGTTTGTGCTTATAGGCGTAATATTGCCGAACAATTATTTCTTGCAGCCATGAGTCACCCAGCCTTTCGCGCGTCTGGGTTTTCGCGTATCTTGCATGTCGTGCAAAGCGCCAACGTTAAAACTTGGGCGGCGCGGAGCAATTAAATGTACAAGTAATGCAGTGAAGCCATATTTTCGCATTACCACCAAGGTTTGGTTTAGCAAAAAGAGGTAATCAATGGGGTAGGAGTGCATAGGGGAGGGCTTCGCGGACACCTGAAATGCCCTCGCAGAACCCTTTGGGTCCCCGAACCCCCATTTTAAAACCACTATCTTTGCTTCTGATAAAGCTGAATGTGACGATGTTAGCTCGATATATTTTATGCTGCCTAGGTGCTTCACAGCGATAAAAGTCTGGCCAGATCCCCTTAATTGCTCTAGGACTCACTCAAGTTTACACAATAGATTTTTTTTCGTTCCTCGAAAATTCAAGGGCAGCGAGCGGAGTTGCTACAGCATACTTATACGAGAACAAAAGAAACGCAATGAGGGCACGAAGCCACCTTGACACGTCTGATCGATAGCGCATTGTTACACCATTCTAAAGAAAACTGGCTGATTAGCGTCACTCAGGGGCTAACGCGATCCCTCCGCGCCAAGCGCAAGCCGCTTGCAACGGCAGCACACGCAGGTGATTTCGAAGACGCTCCTGGCGTACGTACAGCAATATTTTCCCTTCGCTCTCTGATAATGGCGGCGGCCTCATCTTTCTTCTCCTACTTATCGATACCCACAGGACAATAATCCTGTCCGAGTGGGAGGCGATTGGATAGAGGGCTCTCGCACACCTGGACTTATCGAAGTTCCCGACCTCGTAGATCAAGGACCATAACAGTGAGTACACCGCGCGTTTGACAGCTCTTACTGGCGACGTCTGTTCCGAGCAGTGTAGCTATGGCAGACGCGACGGACGACATACCCAAGTTCGGTGCGGCCGACTACGGCGTTTTGTGCGCCATGCTGTGCGTCTCGTCGGGCATCGGTCTGTACTTTGCGTGGCGAGACCGGCGCGACCAGTCGACGCAGTCGTTTCTGCTGGGAAACCGGCAGCTGGGCCTGCTGCCGGTGTCCCTGTCCCTGATGGCGAGCCTCCAGTCCGCCACGACGGTGCTGGGCTACCCCGCCGAGATGTTCTACAAGGGAACTCAGTTCTGGGTGGCCGTCTTCGGACTTGCCATCTCCAACGTGGTCGCGGCAGAAGTCTTCCTGCCGGTCCTCTACAGGCTGCAGTTGACGAGTGTGAATTCGGTCGGTGCCACCTTTATATCTTACACTCGCGTGAAATTTTCGAACAAGCAAAGTAGCGTTCCGTACACTCAGCGATCGCTCAGCATTGCCGCGGGTTTACACCTTCGGGCCTGACGTCATCAGCATTGACTGACAGTCCGTCGCTCGAAAGGGAAAAATGAAATTTGCTCATGTAAAAGCGAGGCTCTGCCGCTATTTGTCACTGAATACTCCTCAGCGTGCCTGGATAGCACGATGCCATCTCGCAGAGGCGTATACATCTCTTAAAGGCATCATCTATGGGCGTGGTCTTTAAGAATCTATGGGAGCAACCTCTGTGACGCAAAATCTCTTTAAAGCACGCCTCCCGATTCCCATTTTTTATCACTTTTTCAAGACAGCGCCCGCTGTCCTTGAAATCGCAGCACTCTTTCAGTAGCTCCCCTTCACAAAGTGTTATAATGCGCCTGGCACAGTGGTCGTGCGCCTGGCTCCCAGCCTGGTTCGTGCGTTCGACGCGGAGTTCTTTGACAAAACCGAATTCTGCGCCAATCTGTTGCAGGGGCAACGCTTTCTGGTCAGGGAATGTATCGGTATCTAATAATGTTGAAGAATTTCCGTGGCGTGCGTACGGACAGACTATTGCCGCAACCAGGCGCCGCCTACCCCATTGCGTGCCAATTAAAAAGGATAATATTAACCACTGGCAGAAACAAAAAGGAAGGATCTTTGTACAATAGCATTTGTCTCTGCCTCATCCCGAACGAACACCAAATACAAAACAGGCCGTCAATTCACAAACCATGGCTGGTCAGCCTACAACTGCTGTTGCCGTCGTACTTGCGTCCACTAAACACGTGGTACAAACGGGTGCTTTTTTTTTTGTCTGACCTACAGTGAAACAACCTGTTTTTGCAAAACTGCAAAGTTACCCTACATTTTATGTGATTTGGCATTATTTACAGATATTCTTTATTAAAACTTCATAAAAAAAATGCGAACTGCATAAAAAAAAGAGACATCGTGCAGAATGTAATCAGCCTACATGTCGCGATGCAAACAAGCAGAAGTGGGAGATGCAAAATGCCTGTCCCTGGGAAGTAAAGAGAGGTGAAAAAAAAAATGATCAGGCGCGGAATTTGCCGGAATCGTAATTCTTGTTAGCAGCCTCCATTGGTGGAGGGAAACGGAAAACGAAAGCTCGGAAAATAAGGGTAGATGATCACACCATTAGACGACGCCACCAGCCCTTCTCACATTAGCACAAACAGTCCTTTCCGGAAAACCGCAAGATCCCTGCGTGATTCAGAAAAAATGTCCCGCGCACAGGACAAACGAACAGCGCAAAACTATACGCAATACTATAGGGGACTTTACCTTCTTGCCTTCGTTCAAGCATCGTAAAACGGGGATGGGCGTCGTAATAACTTCGGGGTTTATCAAGCAACGTTTCGCGACTTTTATAATCTGCAGGCTCCCTTTACTTATTTTCTTATGTGGGTGCGTGTGCCCAAATCATATCTTAGCGAACCCCCGCGAGTTTCTTACTCTTACGTGATTTTTTTAACGCCGTCTTTTTGATGTCGCCTTTTCTTTGAAACCGCTTTCAGCTAAAGCTGCAAGCAGCATTTCTATTGTAACAAATAGCGTGTACACGAAGTTAGGGAAAGACCGTAGTAAACTGGCTGAATGGCCCATATACTATGTAAGAATTGTTTAGTGTGAAATCTTGGCCCTAGTGTAAAGAGAAAGTAAGTACATAGCCGAAAATTACATCGTTACTTTAATTAAAGTTAACGTTGGATCGTTTCTCACGGAAATAAACAAAAAAAAAAAAACGCGGGTTGAGAAACAGCGTCGAAGAGATGACCGACAAACGTACTACAAAAACGTAAGACATCGAGCGTACTACAAAAACGTGAAAATGGAGCCTTCAAGAACGTTTGACGACTCGAGCAGCGTGAAACACAACAAGAGCAAAACATAAAAATGCTGTTTGAGTAGTGGCAGAAACTGCGTTTGGCTAGTTTTAATCTTGATTTTTGATTAGTTTTTGGTTTTGGCTCGGCTTCACTGACCACTTCGACTAGAGTTTGCAGGCACTGGCTACTAATACATTAATCGATCCAAGTCACTGCATCACTGCAAGCCGCCTTCGAAACTCTGAGAAGTGAAATGTTGAGGCTTAGTTGAGCGGTTGAACAGTGATTGGTAATCTAAAAAAAAATGGAATAAAAGCTGATGAGAAGCACAAACATATAGGGCACTGAGAAATTATAAAACATACGGCACGAATTGGTATGTCTTCAAGTAAAACTAGCAAGGCGTCCGTATGTGCCTACCAAAAAAAAATGATTTGGCGACTTATACCCCCAGTTAACTGCTCACAAACTGTATCTCAAACGCACTGGGTTTCGTTGATCAGTTCGGTGGTCATGACAAAGCGGACAAGTGCTTTGAGTGCCCTTCGGTAGGCAATTTCGTGCTCCAGTACGCATTCGAAGTTCGGGTAGAGCCCCACTGGGAAGTACACAATCTGCATGGCTCAGTTCGGCCGCGCCCTTCTTTGGCGCGAAATGTCTTTCCGTGTTTCACTGGATCTATTGAGCGTGCCATATGACAACGCCTTGATGACGCCACGTGACTCCCTAGGCCAAGATTACACAACTAATGAGTGTAATGGAGCCACCTGTCGCTTTTCCTGTTGTGGAATATTAGTGAAGTAAGAAGGAAGTACAGGAAGCGGGTCTTTTGATTATCGCCTAGATGCGTGAGTTCGGGCTTTTCTGAGCGAAAGCTTCCTTCTTTATGCGTGAATCGTTCAACCCTGCACGAAACCCGCCCTGTCGAGGCAATGGAAAGGAAGAGTGATTGCAAAGGTGGGCACGTCCTAATACGAATTACAACAGCATTTTCTGTCAAGGTCAGTGATTTCCTTATAGAATGGCTACTGATGTGATACTCACGCAACTTCTCCTAGACGTAGCTAATGTCCTCGAGGACAACTTTGTTTTGCTTTTTTTTAACCTTTAAAATTCACATGTTGAAGTGGCAATGCATTGCTAGGCTGTGATTTGCTGACAATTTTAGTAGAAGTGTGTCCCGAAAAAGGCAACGTTCGCGAGCACGCCATGTCTCACGTGTAGTATATCCGGTACTAGAGCATTTTCTCGGCGTCGCCCGTTGTTTTTAAAGGAAAAACAGCATTAGAAGCATGTTCACTGCGAATAAGTTGCCTCCATGCAACAAAACAAATGAAGGAACGCATGTAGGACATTAATTCTTTATTTTTTATTCAGACACCCTAAAGGCCCTTGTAGGTATTGCCATAACAACAAGATAGTACAGACATTGTGACACAACTGGAAGTGACAGGCAATTTATAACATCTTAGTACAGGGTTACAAAACACAAAAAAAAGAAGAAAGGAAAATGAATAGAAAAATTGAAACTACGCGGGGTAAATCAACGTGCAAATGTACTTACAATTTTGGAAACAGCACAAAATTATGGTTTTGTTGGCATGTGCATCTAGGCTGCGCTTCAAATGGCTAACAAATGAGTCATGATCATGAATAGAAGCAATTTTTTGGCAGCTTGTTTTCATGGTAAATAGAAATCAAGAGCGGACGTTGTCGACGAAGATTTGTAAGCGCGAACAGTGTCATCGCAGTGTAGTGTCAAACACGTTCGCTATTGAGTGGCTCAGTGCAGCATGATACTCCATTGGGGCTGATGCTGACGCTAGAAAAGTGCCAAATGCGCTCCATATCGCCGTAGTTTTGAAAACACAGCCTGGTTGCAAACCAGGCTTTGACGAGATTTTCTTCTATTTTTCTGGGTTGCGCAGTACCTGGAAAGGCGATTTCGCTCGAACATGGTACGGCTACTAGGATCGCTCTCTTTCATCGCCACCACAGTAAGTACAGTGCGAGTTGGTGACTTGTGTGTACTGCCCCCTCCTCCGTCCTCCCCCCCCTCCCCCCCCCCCCCCCCCTAGAAAAAAGGCTGAATGCCTCTATCACTACACATGTGTGACAAGAACGGATTCACCTTTTTACGTACAGGCAGTACCTTCATCTCACACCGGGCGAAACCGCCAGGAAATTTCTGGCAATACTTACGGAAAGGTGACCGACCCAAAAATAGTTTCAGCAAGAAAGTAAATCCAGTCACAACAAAACCGGAATGCAGCCATTTATTCACGAGATGACACCGACTACGTATGTTAAGGCGTGTTCTTTCCTCCAACATTATGCAATACGGCTTAATTATTAGTTGGGTATTACAAGCGCACAGCGAGCGTAATTTAACCATACCACCAGAGCTCGAAAATAGCGTCGCCAGACTGCTGGGCGTAATGATTCATGCACTGTGCATACATCGTTTCCTAAATCGTTTGCCCTAATGATGCAATGCATATGCACGCAGTGCACATCTTCGCTGCTTTGCTTCGTTTGTGTTATTCCTTGCGGCTGCCGAAGTGGCTTTACAAGCTGCATTAACATGTCTTTACTTGTTGCGTAACAGCCTGCTGCTGTGTTGGGGCATCAGACATTGCCAAAAGCCCTAGTCAGGTGAACGCGAAGTTTGTTCTCTCTTCTGTTACCGATCTGTGGCTGTTCTGTCTCTTCGGGGTTGTACCGATTCTTGTAGAAGCTTACGCATGACAATTCTGCTCACCAGGCATAATAATATTGAAAAAGAAACGAAGTTTAGTGTTAAACTTTTTTTCTCATTTTCCAGATGCTGTACATGGGGGTAGTGCTGTACGGACCATCTCTAGCTTTAGAGTCAGGTGAGCTCATTCCTGTTATATTTCTATCCAACTATGCTTGCTCATATCGCTTGCAACTGTAGCGTGCAATCGTAAACCATTTAGAATCAACAAGTTGGCCCTGAAGTTGCGGTATTTCTTCGATTTTAGGATGGGCACGTTCAACAGGAGCTAAAGTGGGTTGCTAGTTTTATCCTCGTTTCTGTATAAAACATACTGTTTCCGTCTGTAGCGCTATAGCTGTGTGATTGATTGATTGATTGATTGATTGATTGATTGATTGATTGATTGATTGATTGATTGATTGATTGATTAATTGATTGATTGATTGATTGATTGATTGATTGATTGATTGATTGATTGATTGATTGATTGATTGATTGAAGGGTTTCACGCGCCGACGCAACGCAGGCGACGAGGCGCGCCGTAGTGGAAGGCTCCGGATTAATTTTGACCTCCTGGGGATCTTTAACCTGCGCGTAAATCTCGTATACGGTCGTCTTTGCTTTTCGCCTCCACCAGAAAAGCGGCCGCCGCGGCCAAAAATCGAACCTGCGACCTCGTGCTCTGTAGCACAACGCATTAGTCACTGAGACACAGCGGCGTGTGTTATAGCTGTGTAGCGCGATGGGAGCGTGTGAATCACAGCTTTGCGGCATTATAGAGTAATTAAAATCTGCAGAAATCCAAAGAATTGTCTACTATACTCGGGTACAAGTTAAGAACGGCAACGGAAGTTTACGCTGTGCCTCATCACCGCAGCCGGATGTTACTCAGCGCGACGCATAGTGCGTTACTGTGAATATTTTGAGCATCGTACGAGCCATTTCCGTGATTTTTCGGACTCAATATGCTTACAAACTACTGCAGTGATGACAAGCAAACTACGTGAGAAAAGGCAGGCGATGTCAAGAATTTATAGCAACCTCCTTTCAAAACGCGCGCGCCTGTTGACATCCGGGTCCGTCGCTTAGGCGGAGTGATAGCGTACAGGAGCTTTCGCCGTTCTTATCTTGCTCCCGAGTATAATGTGTAGCATTCTTATGCCGCCTGTCTAGAGTGTAAGATCTTTACCGCCAAATACGGCTGTGAATAAAACTTTCGATTTGTTTATTCTTTTTAAGCTTTATTCTGTTTCCCTTTTCCAGTGATGTAATTATGCACCATTAAGCAATGAAGTGCCTTTATTTGGCTAATTATGTTTCTTTTTTCGAAGATGCAAGACGTGCTGCAGAGTTGGTCCGTTAACGTTATTTTTTTGTTTGTATTCACAACGTTCTTTTGCGGACTCTTTTTGTTTAGTCTTCCGTTTTGGGGAGAGGTGTATAAGATGCATATTGTTGATTGTGTGAGACCATTTCTGTGAAATATTTATTTTTTTCTATTTTCCCTATTTTTTTGCTTTTTCGAAATCCTTTCCGACCAATTATTTTCGTTAAGGCTATTAGAACGATTAAAGCTGGAACTTCCGCGAGATCTGCATTTTTGTGGAAATGCAGGGCCCTTGCTGTGGGGGTACTCGCAAAGAATGCCACGCATTAAAAAAGCGCGTCTCTTTTCAGTCTATTCTCTGTATTCCCATTCTTACCTTTCCTTTTTTTTTTCTTGCCCCCCCCCCCCCCCCCTTCCCCCTTCAAGTCACCGGTCTTCCTGTGTGGTCATCGATCGTGCTCATCGGCTTAATCTGCACCCTCTACACTGCACTGGTAAGAACTCTTCGTTGACTCGTGCCATCGTTTACGGCCCCACGAGGAGGCGATTATCGCAACATAAATGTGTAAATAGAATAAAATATGATGTAATAGTGTTATTACGGCGGCAGCTCTGATGGGAACGTTTCGCTGCATCTGCGATAGTGACGGGCCTTGTATGTTGCACTGTATAGCGGCTTGAAACACCGGCTCATGCATTCACCGATGGCACGTGGCCTTGAGGGACAGCCTTCATGCATACTTTTGAGACGCAGATATTCAAAGTGTGGGTATGTATACGTTCACGCGTCAAAAACAAAAGTGACGCACTGACTGTTGCCCTGTGAATTGGCGCGTTCCTCGGTCACCATATGATGTGCATCACGTCCTTGCTTATGGATACCTCGGAGTTTGTACGTTTTTCAGGGATGTGGGGAAGCATGCTTTGGCGCCCAAGGCTTCCTCTCTGCGTGATAATTCAACAAATTATATCGAATGTTTTTCGCCTATGGCACTAACGAAACGGCTTTGCTTTCAAGAGCGCGCTGCGACCACGCCACTTGACTTGCTCTTTACACTTACTTGCTCTTAATCGACCAGATTTAGGGGAAATCCCCAAGGTGGAGTAAATTTCTGTGAAGGAAAGTTTGACATCCACCTAAATACAGCCATACGGCTACAAACGGCTCTTTACACTCACAAACGAACTCAGTACGACACCTGCGGCATACAAGAAAAAAAAACTGTGGTTAAATCCTTTGTTATAGGAATCAGTAAAGCACGAAATTGATTGATTGATTGTAAGGTTTAACGCGTCGACGCAACGCAGGCGATGAGGCGCGCCGTAGTGGAGGGCTCCGGATTAATTTTGACCACCTGGGGATCTTTATCGTGCGCCTAAATCTCGTACACACGGGCGTTTTTGCTTTTCGCCTCCATCAGAAAAGCGACCGCCGCGGCCGGGAAAACACGAAATCTGCGGCTGAGCATGATTTTCGGGTCGGCGGCTGTCTTGTGGATGTGCTTGGCGAGCGACGTCCTGCTGGCGGGTAGTTTCGGCAAAAGTGTACTGGCGTCATTTCCGTGACGGATATGACGTCAGCGAAATCTTGGTGTATCCCGGCATAAAACACTTTCGTGTTAAATATAAAACCCGAAAACGAACAACCCTAAGTATAAAGTACTCTGTAGTACTAAAGATTGCTACCCCGCAAGAAGACCCTGTGTGCAGGTGTGCACACTTTACAGGCTGCTTGCTTCCTTACACTGGCGTCACTTCCGTGACGGATATGACGTCAGCGAAATCTTCGTGTATCCGGGGATAAAACACTTTCATGTTAAAAAATTACCTGTCGTAATTGGAGTCACACCCAGTAACTGGAGAGGCATCCTAACTTTTACCCCGCGGCGCGTTCTTGTGATGTCACGTGCTTTCCAAGACACTCCTTTAACGTAGTGCATCGAATAGACTCTAGTGAACCAACTTCAACCAAGTATGCGCGCGTGAGGTTCGCCTTCGGTCACCAGGTGCGCGGACTCGTCGTGCGCACTCTCCGTGCAGGGAGGCATGAGGGCGGTGGTGTGGACGGACGCCTTCCAGATGACCGTCATGCTGCTCGGCATGGCCGCCGTCGTGCTCTGGGTGAGCGGCCTCGCTTCATTGGGCTTTTGAAAGCGATCTGCCAGCTGCAGTTGAACGGGGCTCGCTGGCTCATAGAATTGCAGTCCATACTTTGAAAGCGCTACAAGGACAACACCAGACTGGTGTGCCTGGGGACAGTAGCATGTACAGAACTACATGCATTTTGTTGTATGTGATAATGTATGCCTGGGATGTGGGCCCTCGATCCACACCCATCGTGCACAAATGTGTCATTTTACCTATTAAAAAAAAACGCTACGCACGGTGCCAAATGTCGCATGAATGACAAAGACCTTGCTCGCGGTGTCCAAGATTGCATGGTTCTGATGCTTCTATGGTAACTACCACTGAATTACGTGGAGGTTCTGCAAAACGCGCTTCAGACTTGGTTTAACTTTTTATCTCTAAAAAATATCTTCCAAGCCTTGTTTAGTATTTTCGGCTATAGTTATCCCCGAAGGCACGTCTGTTTAACGCATTACAATGACTAAATAATCAGGCGGGTTTATCGTCCGACTAAACGATGACGCCGCGTCAGTTGAACATAAGTGAGTGAGTGCGTTCTTAGAGATTGTGCACCTTATCCTCAATGCTCAATTGAGCATGTTATCTGTATTCATCCTCACCCGCGTGTGGATGGCAGAGCATGCACTACAACCGCTGGTTTTCTAATCTTGCGCCAACTTAACTGCAGGGTGCATCGAATGTCGGCGGTTTCGGCGGGGTGTGGGAAATCGCCAAAGAACGAGATCGCATACAGTTCTTAAAGTGAGTACGCCGCTTTCATAGCCTGACCGCTGCTCATGAGCGCCAGCAGCGCCAGCAGGGCTCAAACCTGCAACACAACTTGCACAGGACCTGGCTTTGAGCAGAACAAACCAAGTGCTGTTAAGTGCCACCATTGCAGCACGCAGTTCAACCCGTACCGTTCCGGAACGTTGTGGAGCGTCCTGCTTGGGACTACGTTCGTCTGGCTAGCCTCCTACGGCACCAGTCAAACGCAGGTACAGAGGTTCTGCAGCGTCTCCAGCTTGAAGAAGGCGAAAGCGTGAGTCATTTCAACAAGAACACCATATGCGGTACACTAGTAATTTAATGTGGAACCATGAAATTGCCCCTTGAACGAAAAAGAAAAAAAAATCAGGGAAGCTTGCGTTCACGCGCAAGACTTGAATGCGTAGCTGTTGTAGGTGATCATTGACGGACACAAAGTTGAGTTTTAATATAGTTTCGGTGTCGTGGTCGACGTCGGTGGCGTGGCATTTCAACGACCTTATATGTTGAGCAAGGCCAGAGTGAGCTCGTCGTTGTGGTCGTCGTTTTCGTACTCCACTCTGCAAGCGCGACTTGTCGTCTCTAGCGGATGCTTCGCACGCCGAGCCTGTCGAAGCGCTGCCTCTTCCTCGGCCGTGCGAACTTCCCGCGGCCGGGCCATGTCTTGTCAATGATCACCTACAACAGCTTCGGCATTCAAGTATCGGTTCTTCTACGGTACAGAGCACATGCGCACGACGACACGAAGACAGAACAAACGAGGGGTGCACGCTATGACGTGTCTTTCTCGTTCCGATCAAGTTTTGCAATGATAAGGCGAACGCTAAGTGGGTATGCTTAGCTTGACGAACGTGCGTTCGAGGCACGCGTGCAGGAGCGCTGTGGACACCATACAAAAACAATTTGCTCAACGGCTTCGCCGCTAAAACGGCGTTGGTGCTTTATTCTAGCTTGAACAGAGTCTCGCACGAACACACATTGCCGACAAAAATTCAATAGAAATTTGTACCAAGTGCAGCGGTGAGAAGTCCCTAATTTCTCAGACGTTAGAACTGCATTTTGGGTGTTCGGATTGATTTTTATTATTTTTGTAAAATACACTTTACGTAAAAGGACAATTTTACATTGGTCAATAGAAATTACTGGACGTTGCTCGCGGTCACGTTTATGTAAATTTTGGTGTTTCTCAGTTAGAGAAGGTTGCAAACATTTACGCCGGTGTTAGTTGTTCTGTAGTGATGTTTTGTTGCGTGTGCATGCAGGCTAAGCTTATGGCGATGGTCACATGGATAATTCCTCCAACTGGTTTGTTTCTAGAGTTGTTATGGTTCTGTACGCCACCAGTATCTCTTCTCCCCAGAAATTTCTTTTCCCCGCAAAAGATATTAAAAATTGTGTGTTCAACTGCTTTAATTTGACGAAATTGGAGGCGAGGGGCCTTCCACCATCCATGGTTATTTTTTTCTGAATACAGTCAGCAATGGAAAGTATTTGGCTTGAACATCTAAGCGTCGGCAGTATAATGTACACCCAACCGTTCTCTGCACTCAAGCAGCTATGGTACGTTTCTTTTTTTCTTCTCAGTGCTCTGTACATAAACATTCCGGGCGTCATGATAAACATCAGCCTGAGCTGTTTGGCTGGCCTCGTCATCTTCGCCAACTACGCCGACTGCGATCCACTCAAGGCGCGCAAGATCTCCAAGCCCGACCAGGTGAGCCAGCGACACCGAATCCGTGTTTGTTCCAAAACGCTCGCTCGCGTGCTTGAGCGAATGTGCGCGAGTGCGTGCGCGCACCTGTTGAGAGCTATGGCGAGCCGTTATCGCTCGCGCTATTCTCCTGTTTCAAGGTTGGATGCCACTGATGCGGCCATGCGTTATCACGCACCGTGCGCGGCTAGTTCGTAGTTTGCGTGAAAGTGTGTACAAAGTTTGAAAGGCCATGCGACGTGTGCGAAAACACTCCACGAGTATTTTCGCTTTGGCTTTTGATGCCAGCGGTCATCGATATATCGAGCATCGCAGACCCTCAAAACTGCACGTATAGACCAGTTATGCTTATCATGCTACCGTAGTAAGAATTCGTCGTAAAGCCAGGCGCGTTTTGCTTTTGTTATCAACACGCAGAAACGTTAACAGGGCGGTCATTACGGAATCGGAACACTGCGATGACCGAAAGCCCGTGTTGCTTCGGTTTCGGGTCTGCTTTGAACGGCGCTACATTTTCGACGACGTGCAAGTTCGCTCAGTCAGGAACTCTAGTAGATTTTATTTTAATGATGGTTTGCATACGTCGCCGTAACTAGTGCAGCACTGGCACACAAGCTCGACTTACATGCACACGACGACGAAATGGCGACAACGAGACTTTCACTGCGCGCACTACAAAGTTTCGGAAGGAAGGCTGCCCTGAGTGGTGTGATTTTGGCCGACGCTGATGCAGCTGGTGCCCTTCTTCGTGATGAAGACGATGAATGGGATTCCCGGCCTACCTGGAGTGTTCGCAGCGTGCGTCTTCAGCGGCGCTCTCAGGTACGGCGCCCGAGATTTCGCCCTCGGGTGCAATCACTGCTCCCGGTTTGCAGCGAGCGCCAGACTGTCGCACTTTATTTGACCTTGAACGCGATAGCGTTTATAAGGCGAGCGTTGCAGCGTCCGTAAGTTGACACCGTAACCGTCTACGCAGCAGTACATCGCGTGCTTTTTTTTAAAGACGATAGTCTTTCTTGGGCTACTTAAACCCAGAAATTTTGGTCTGTCTGTATGTCTGTCTGTCTGTAACTCGATTCAGCCACCCGACCAAAGCAAATTGCTTACTGCGCAATAGTGTTATATAGTCACAGCCAAATGTAAACGTCTAAGCCCAGTTTATATGTTCATACTTGTCAACTTTGTTAAGAAGAACAAGACATTACGCAAATATAAGACAGGAAATTAGTACACAAGGGATATTTACAGTGTTCCTTAATTAAAAAATTCATGGATGCTTGGTTTTTCGATAGCATATGATATTCTACATCTACTGCAGAAACCGCCGCCTGCTGTTCTGTTGCCCGCGCCACCTCCTGGCGGCATATGAGAAATCACGCGGCAACAGCAAAGAAAGGTTCCACTAGTTAGGTTTCACGTTCTGCTTGGAACGCACGTGGAGCATGGCAACGCGGTTCTATAAACCTTGAAGTCGGCCGCCTCGATTCACGCGCCTCTCCGCCGTACTGCAGCGCTGGCATCGAAGAACCCCGCCTGTCGCAGTGGAACGCGGTAAATTCAAATCGCCTTGAAAAAACCTTCAGTGTGTTTACCTTGGGATGAGGGCGACGGAACAGAAACAGCATGATAGGTGAGCGGGAAAGCAAAGAGGGGCATTTCCTTGGCAAATGTGTACAAAAACTATCGTCTTTTGACGACATTTGCAACAAAAGGAGGAGATACGCGGCCAATTTTTGTCCCATAGCTGCTGCTTGTTTCTCGGCTTCTTGCTCTTTTCCCACGTCCCTGCTTTCCGTTCTCATGATAATCGACAAGTGTTGTCGCAATAGATGCATTGAACTCCACCACGCTTACCCAGTGAAACTGGTCCCGTGATTGTGGGCCTCTAAAGAAAACATGCAGCGGCCATTAAAACAAAAAAAAAGAAGGTTGTAGGAACCTTGCATAAAAATTCCAGCAGCAACTGCGTCAAAATGCTTTCACCCGCATTTATGACTTCAAGAGATATTTCCCTAATGGTAGCCAATAATCAGTCCCATTTTTAGGGTGACGCTTTCTTCCCGTGAGCCTTCATTTGAAGCGAGCTTCAGCACACAACTTGCAAGAAGTACAGTTCCCATGTGTTGATTCCCTATTGCCCTTTTCTGCTAGCGCAGATGCGTTTTCTTTTTTTTTCCTTTTTTTGCTGACGAGCCCAGGGGAACGCGTAATAAACAATGAAAGGATAGAGGAGTTTTCAGCGAAATAGCGGTTTGTGACATCATGGGTGGCACGCGCTCGCAGCACGCTTTCATCAGGCTTCAACTCACTGGCTGCCGTCACGTGGGAAGACTTCCTCGCTGGGCGCCTCAAGTTGACTCGTCGCCAGGAGGCGTACGTCACGAAACTCGTGGGTGCGTGCCCCTCACGTGGCTGACGCGCGTCGCGCGCACATCGCTGACGCAACAACGCAAGTGACACGTGATTCAGACAGCGTTCAAAGGCCGCACAGTTGTTCATAATGCGTTTGCGCTGTCAGCCACCACAACAAGAAGAAATTGCGCCGTATAAGGCACCATAATTATTGTTAGCAGAGTATATTAACTTTTTTGGGGGGCATATCTTGTTTATGGTTGCAGACTTACACGACTGCAAGTATCTTGAGCAAGCAGTTCGTGCAGACCACGTAGATTGAAATGGGGCCACTCGGCATGCGCGTGATACCGCATAAATGCGGATTGTTGGTTTTACAAACAATAAAATGTATTGTTCCTCAAAATTAAACTGATACCACCAAGCTCAGTAGTGACAAAATCAGTTTGCATGCATATTGTCTAGTTGTTTGCGCGTGAATACAAAGTAAAAAAAAAAGCAGGCCCTCACAATTTACGATCGGCTTGGCGGCAGGAAGTACTTAGAAGACGATGAATTCTTTTCAGTGGCGCTCATCTTCCATTTCCCATCGCTTTCAGCTGCCGTATACGGCCTATTAACAATTGGCCTGGCGTTTGTGGCTGGGACGGTGGGATCCATCCTGAAAGTAAGTCATGGCGACGTTGGCTGATATGGTAGCTGATACGTATGAAACGTTAAATGGGAGAGAATGGCAGTTAGTTTCGCACCCAGGTGACGCGGCTAGCATTTCCTCCTTTCTTGCGTGTGTGCACACGGGCACTGGCACGCGTGCCTGCTTGCCTTGTCTGGGCGCCGAGGGGAACACCCGAGAAAGTTTGCAAGCACTTGACCACACACATGCAATACACAGTATAAAAAATTACACCATCTTCCCGTAGGGGAACCATGAGTAGTATGAGAAGCAGCCATGGGGTCGACTGAAGTTCCCATTAGTTTTCAGTTCGTCGTTTCCGTTGACATTCAGCTTCGCGTGCCCTCGTTCTATCAGTAGCTTCTTGACGTAGTTTGAATAAGTGAAGGACGTAAGGCGCGTTCGTAGCACATGCTGTCGTCTCGGTTTGTAGCGCAGTGGGAAGAGCGCCACGTACCTCCCGTTGCGGCCAGAGAGTCGTGGGATCGAAACCGGACGCCGCCTAACTAATTCTTTTTATAGTGGACTGCGCTGACGTCAGCCCAAACGCTGACGGGGCTGAAGAGGCGCGCATGCGCAGTAGAGTGCGGACGGCGGACGACATTTGGAGGGAGGTACACAGCCCCGAGCATGACATGCTCCGCATCTAATATACCGCATTCTTGCGATTCCAAGCACCTCCCGATTCTAAGCACCCTCCCCTACTTTGTGGAAAAAATTGGAAAAAAAAAGTTGTCATGCGAATCGAAGCACCCCCTTTTCTAAGCAAGCATCGCAGTGGATTTCAGTCGCGTGGAAGTGAGCTCGAGTTGACGTTGTGGCCAAGTAATTTATAAATTTTTCAATTACAAACCACTTCAACAGAACAAAATACGACTTCCTGGGAAACAGCGGCGGCCCAAACGGCACAACGGACTCGAATGGTAGTGAGGGGAACAGTATCAGACGTAATTAGTGGCCTCACTGTCTGTACCTATTTTTTATGCTTGCCAAATAAAGCATAATCTTTCCGCCCGTCTCGTCAAGATACGGCTGCGAAAAACTGGCGGGATGGAGGGGGGTTAAGTTTTTCGAATCTGAGCACCCCCCTCACTTTGGGCATCGCGGTCGTGGAAAGAAGAGGGTGCTTAGAATCGAGTAAATACGGCATATATATGCGTACACAGTACAATACACCCACTGAATCGTTATACGGAAAGTAACATTAGCCTGAAAGTCTGCGGAACTTTTATTGGCCAAGCGAAATACAGTCATGTGCACACCAGTGGCGTTTTAAGGGAGGGGGGTGAGTAAAAACGACAAAAAAAGGAAAAGTTACGGGGGCACCTAAGCTTTCTGTTATGACGTGTGAACACGTGGGCACCACTTGTCGTCGAGTTGTGAAAGTATTTGCGTGTCTGGGAACGTTGGCGTCGCTGCCAAAAGCAATTGGTGAATCGGCCATTAGGTTGTGACCACTCCTGTAGTTGCCACTGGCCAATAGGTATTGGGGGCTGGTATGCAGAACTGTCGAGGCTACACGGCTACCAGATAATGCGCGTGAAACTAACAGTGACATTATACGGAGGTCGGGTTAATAAGAATGAAGATACGCGCGTTAGGGCCTTATCAGGACATTTGCATCCACCTGCCGTGTGGAACCGTCTCAGTACGTGGACCGCAGTGGAAGGTCGCGCGGTTGGATAGATGCGGATAGCTGAGAGACGCATAGCCTCCACAGTCCTGCACAAAGCTTGTGAACTTGGGAATCAGTTCCCACTGTTCGCTTGTGTGTGCGCGTGTGATCATTTAACCACTACACGCGATGCATCCTTCCCAGGCAGCCTTCGCCATGTCCGGTGCTCTGTCCGGCCCCTTGTTGGGAGTGTTCACAATGGGGATGCTGGTCCCTGCCTGCAACAGAAAGGTACGTTCGGTCGTAAGATCGCAAGAACAAAAAAAAAATGGCTCCAATCCACGCTATGGAGGTGGTTGGAAAGCAAAGCTGTAAACGACACACAACAATTCCCCATGCGACGTCACTGGAATTCCCACACGTGGCTCTACAAAGAGTGAAACCAGATATTCTGCCAGCCGTTACCTGGGATTCGTGGGGGGCAGCGTCCAGAACGCAGCAGCGTCGTCCACGGCTGGGCTAGAGCGGCGACGTCCGCCGCTCTAGCTCGGTCGTGCATCCGCAGAAAGAAAAAGTAGGGGAGCGTCTTTCGAAGAGTGAGGTGGAGGGTGGCACGCGCGGCTACTGTGCAGAGATGGCAAAATTACTTTTACAAATTAATAAAATTACATTACTCATTACTCATTACATTACTCATTACTCATTACAATGTAATTAAATAACGTTGGAAATGACAGGTGGCCGAAAATAATGACATTAGATTACTATTACTTTTCAAAAGTAATGAAATTACTTTGGAATTTAACAAAAATTCATCACTCATACACTACCAACTCAATATATACACTTTATTTACACACATGGAAAAGCGCGCCTTCCTAACAGCGGCCTTACACCAGTGACCAGTGTAACGAAGCCTTAAATACAATCTGCACGTGTTTGTTTAACCCGACTGACTGTCGCCACGGCATTCCCGGAACGCATGAAAAGGGAACGAAGAGGCACGAGAAAGCACGCAGAGCTCTCATCGAAGCGCTGTTTCCTTCGCGTTCGTAGAGTTCCAATGCCCAGAGACCCTCTGGGCATCGAAACTCTATTTGGTCAACCTTTCTTGGTCAACTTTTTGTGCCCTAAGAGAAGCGGACAGGCTAAAAGTAATTGGGAAAGTAATGAGTTATTTTTATGAAATTACTATCCTCAAGTAATTTATTACATTACTAAATTACCAACACTCAAAAGTAATTCAATACATGCACTCATTACAGCAAAAAGTAATTAAATTACTGTAATTTCATTACTGCCAAGTATGCTACTGTGTCATCTCTCTCACTGTTTCCCCCTCACTCTTGTTTAATGTGTCGCCTCCAAAAAGCGCCCTCCTCCTCCTCCTCAGCCGATGGATCAAAACCACCGTCTGTCACCCCCGTCTCCACGTGTGGGCGCAGCTTAGTCGGCAAGACGACGGGCTCTCGCTCCGCTTCTTTTCGGGCCCGGGCTCGATCCCTGGTGGTGCCAGCAGTTTGTGCAGCCTGGTTGGGAGTTTCTTGTGGCGCACGCCACGACGAAACCGTTGGCTGGTAGAGGTGGAAAGCTTTGCTTCGAGAACCTCGGTACAAAATTTCGAGACGGAGCTCCCTTGTTTCAGGAGCATCTGCGCCGAGGTCTGTGAGAGGGCATTCTGGCCGCGCGCGAATGCAGGGCGCACTGGCGGGTCTCGTTCTGGGCGAGGCCCTCTGCCTCTGGGTGGCGGTCGGCTCGCTGCTGCACGAGGCTCCCGCGGAAGAGCTGCCCACCTCCACTGAGGGATGCACCGCTCTGCTGGAGAGAGACGACGACTACGCCTTCAACGTCTCATCGCTGCACCGGCGGCCCACACCGACGCAGCCAACGTGAGTCCTCGATGGACGCCGAGGTTGCCCAAGAAAAACATTGGGGCAGCCTCGCACTATAGTGGCGCCAGAGGGCAAACAGCGAAGCTGGCGGCCCCACCTGGCTTATTCTTGGTTCGGCAATAGGTATTTGCGTGGTTATGCTTGTAAACTCGGTCACGTTTTCTGTATGCACCAATGTGTCGTCGTGAGCCCCCCAAAGAGCAATGAACACTCGTTCATAAAAGTACCATGTGCAATGTACGCAAGTTCGTAACTCCGGATCTTCTGCAACTCGCTGACGTTTCGCTGCCGCTTCACCGGCGCGATATTCGGGATCGGACCGAAGTCGGCGTATCTGTTCTTGAGCAGCGGCGCGGAGGCTTTCGCGTCGCGCTGCCTCTTCTGCGGGAGTGACGCTCTTCTGTCGGCCCATCTCTCCCTTCTTCGTCAGAGACCCGGCTGTTGCTCTTCAAATGAATTCCCGGACTTTCCACTGGAAGTTCTCCAATACTGGCAGGTCCGTATTGTTTTGTCCGCAGGCTTTCACCAAAGTGGACCACGTTAGCACTCTCTAGCACCGGTGGCAACCGGCTTTGCGAACTCGGCGCCTGTAGCCCGAGATTTTCTGTGCTTCTCACTTGAGGCGCGAACGCACGTGAACTGGCGAGGAGAAGAGCACGCGAGAGATCACGCCACGAACGCTGGGCAGAGTGTTCTCGAAGGCCGAGCGGTGCCGGCGCGCGCGATGACTTCATCGCTCGGCGAGGTTTTCTTGCGCACGTTCACGGGCCCAACTAAAGTACGCGGTTAAACCTGAAGTTTCAGTGACTTTATGTTAAACCAAGTAAGTAGCGCGGTTTGCGCGCAAGGAGCGCGCAGCGAACGCGCATACAATTGCACGACAAGACAAAACACGGGCGCTGCTCGGATCAGTCGCCGCTGCGTGCAGCAATTGCCAGTGAACTTGCATGCAGCCAGCGCCTCATTGTATCATTTTAGTGCACAGCATTTAGGCGGCCGCTCCTGTGGTTTGGCGGCGGCGATGGAGTCGTACGCGAGCGAGCGAAGGCAGTAACGAAACGACGGAAGAAAGTGTGACGGGGAGGGCAGTCCCGCACGAGACGCTCGTCGGCGCCGACTCTTGGCGAAAGTGTGAGGGGGAGGCACTAGTGATACATGCTCCTCGTTACGTGAATCATCCGAACCACGTGACATTTGCTCGGAGGTTCAAACACGATTTACAAAATGCTCGGCGGCGGATACGCGCTGCGAGATAACGGCAGAGGAGCGCGCGCCGCCGTGCGTTCCATCGTCACGCGATCACTTCCTGAGACGCAGCAGCTGCGCGCGCCGTGACCGAGAAAACTGCAGTTCGTGCTGCGCACAAATTTCGCATTAATGAGTGTAGTAATCGCAAGCCATTTTAGGGGCGAAGCTCCTAAAGCCATGGGTCTGTCCATCCCTTGTGTCTCGTGGTACGTGACCGCCGCATGCTTTCGGAGATGTCGCAAAGTGGGCCGCGTTGCACGCGCAAGAACCGGCTGCAACCGGCAGCGCAAACTCGGCACCGGGAGCGCGAGCTTGTCTGTGTTCGCCAACGGAGGCGCGAGCGCACGTGCACTGCGAGGGGGAGATCACGCAAGAGATCACGCCACGAACGCAGGCAGTCGTTCTCGGAGATCGAACGAGACGCAAGGACCTTTGCTCGTTTCCTCTCGTCTTGTTCGGGCACAAGTTCGCCCTAAATAAAAGTTCTTTCTTTACCGTTGTGTCCCATCCTACGTGACAAATTGTGGTGGAGGTGCGGGGTAGTCCTCGATGGCGCGGGGTCTTTCACACACAGTCTTACGTCTTTCTTAATGATGTAATGGGCGAACTTTCACGGGAGAGTTACGGTTACCGATGATCTCCCCCTCTCGAGCTTCGCCCCACTTATCATCATTCATTCCGTGGATATGGCGTGATTTTTTCTTCTGGATCGCGCCCTTGCTCTTTCCCGCCATCCTTTCCGCACTCCTTATTTTGGAACGAACGAGCGGTCAGACGATTACACTCCGCGACCGCACGAGGCGCTGGCTTGACCTTGGCCGAGCTTGAAGGTCTGATTGACGGAAAGGAGCGTTTTCTGGGTTTGTACCTGCAGTAACAGAGCTGCTTTAATTCTAAAAAAACTGCAATGATTAAGGGCGGCAAGTCCTGTTCCGGAATAGGTGGTCTGTCTGTCCACCCATCCATCTCCCAAATCAGCCAGCGAAGAAATTTCAGCAGTCGCTGGTGGCAGCGGATCTGTTCGCTGTTGGGCCCGATGGAGAACGAGAGAGAGAGAAAACACTTTATTGGCTCAGGAAGCGACCAAGGAGAATTGAAGTCCTTATGTTGGCAGCGGGTAAGGGCTGAACGTCCACCCCACCAGGACGTCGTCTCTTTGAGTAAGGTGGGCGAGCTCGTGGTGACCGTAGGCCGGTGCCTTTCAGCGACCTCTTCCGCCCTCTTGACCAGGCGTACCTGAGAATGAGAAAGGGGACCGAGAACGCATGCCAACTGACCGCGGATGACACCAGAATAATAAAGCGACGGCGGGAGGAAGTCGCTTCGTTTCGCACGAGGCCGCGTCGGTTTATGCCAGCACGTGCTCTCGCTAGCCGGGAGAAGAATATAGAAGCTACTTGGATAGAAGATAGATAGAACAGAGGCCACTTGGAGCATAGCTCTATGCTTGGAGGCCGGTCAGCAAGAGGAACTCATGGGGCGCATACTCGGCGGAGAATGAGACCGACCGGAAGGGATTAATGAGCGTCGTTATTTTCCCGGGTGCCTCCTAACGAACGACTCTTCAGAATAAAAGGCGCGTTTCCTGTTTTTAGGTTGCGTGTTCTCCTGTTATCCTGCACTACCTCTACGCATCAAGATGCATGGTCACAGCGATCCATCTTAAGAGCCAGCTAGTAGGCACCGTGGGCGCTGGAACGTAGCTGTTTGCACCCTATACACGCTTGCTGGGAATGGACAGAGAGCGTCTTTTGGATTAGGAATTGTTGTAATTTTGATCTTTTGATTTCGGTTGAGTTTTGGTCAAGCCCATTCGAAATATTTCATGATTATTCCTTTTGTATCACGTTGTGACCAAAAGATTGTTGAGAAACTCCAACAAAATCTCCAATGCCCTTAAAGTTGGCGGATTGTTGCGGACATAAATTACTCATACCAGTGCCCTTCAATGCGGCTTTTCTCATACAAATGCATAAAACCGGATTTCTGGACCTCCGAAAATTTTGTTCCTATCAAAGTCGAATGAGTAACTTATGGCTGAAAGGGGCTATTACGTCGCTCCCAATATCTCATAGGCTTATGAAGTTATCGCATTGGTATTTTTGTCTAAAGATTCCTCACATGAAATTTTATAAAAGTATATTTCAGGATTTCTAAAAAATTTGTTCTTGTCTAGGTAAGAGGAGAAACATCCCTCTGAAAGGTGTTTATACAATTCCCACAATATCTCGTAGGCCAGTAAAGCTATCGGGTTGAATTGTGCGTCTGAAAATTAATAATACAAATGTCTTAAAACAGGTTTAAGAATTTTAGACGTCTGGCTGCAAGATATTGATACAACTACGCGTAAAAAGTTAACTCAGGATTGTTTCTGCAAACGACCCCAGCGTGCAGTAATTAATTTTACGGAGGGCTGCTCCTCACATGGACAGCTCTCCGTCTTCTGCTCCGGAGTGAGCTCACCATTGCGAGCTCAATGTTAACCCAGTGTGAACCCAGTGTGAGCTCAGGAGAGAACTCGCGAGTGATCGCCTCGTCAGTCTGGGAGAGCCTGACGAAGGGGAAGTGCGGAGTGCCGCACGTGCACGCAGCACTCCGCTCTTGAGGATTACTTACCCAGCGGCGGTGGAAATGGCGACTTTCAAGCCGGCCTCTAACTTTTGAGTTTTTTTAGTTCACACTAGCCACTCCTCGCATTCGCTCCAAGCTATTTGCTCTAGTAATCGAGGCGAATTACTTGAGCCCTTATAGAAACCTTGTTCACATATTTACGTACGGCCAGTGTTGCCAAGCGAGGAAATTAACAGCTAAACTTTTCAGTGAATACCATCTATACGTATACGCCAAGAGGCAAGGCGCGCGAAAGTTGGCTTCACCCTTAGCACATGGTTACAGTGGCAAAGTGCGATTGCGAGGAGAAGCACTGACGCGCGCATAATGGATGGAGGGCCGCGGGTGCACAGAAATCAGAGGAAAGCGCAGGTTTGAAGGCACGCTGTTCTTTATAAAAAGGCAGATGTACTATATAGCTGTGCTCCTCTGCCTAAATAACATATACAGCTCACAAATAGGTGACGCATATAGGAAAAACCGGAGCACAAGCGCTCCCAACTATCGTGTCCTGTTGTTTTTGCCTTTATTTCCTGTCATTATTCGATTCATCATCATAATCATCATCATGAGCCTGTTTGTGTCCACTGCAGGGCGAAAGCCATCGATTACTCTTCCTAATCGATTACTCTTCCTAGATTTGTGCCATCCACTTGCCCGTTGCGAATCGGCCTGGTGTGGTTCACCAGCTGCCCTAAAGTTCGGCTCTGCCTGTTTTCGTTCCACCAGCGGCCTGCTCAAGCTTTACCACCTGTCGTATCTGTTCATCCCCGTGCTGGGATGCTGCGTCACAATCGCAACTGGACTCATCGTGAGCATTTTCACCGGTGAGTAGTGCAGCTGGCGCGGAAAATATTAGCTTTTTTGTTTTTTGCTGCAATTGGGAGAAATTGCAAGAGTTTTGTTTAGAAGGCCCCTCAGCAGCTTCTCTTTTATACTTTTTTGAGCTGACTGTGTCCTGTTAAAATATCATCAATAACAGCGCCCAGTACTTAGATTAGGTGGCCACGAATTATCCGGGCCAAATGTCGGCTGCTGCTCACACATCACATAACTTACCAACTCGCTCAAACGATGTTGCCCTCTTTCCGTCGTTCTTGAAAGCACGGGCATTCCTTGTGCGCTGATGTGACGCCGTAGGAGCGCTACGGCGGCCATTGGACGGCTTCCTTTTGGGGGAACCAATAAAAAAGTTTGCCGCGCATCTGCTTGAGCAGCTGAAAATGTCGCCGAAAGACGATGTTCTTCTACCGCTCTCCTCTTTTTCCCCTCTGTCACAGAATTAAGCGAGGTAATTTAGGGGCCGATGTCTCGGACGGGAGGAGCGACAAACAACTCCCCCCTACGTGCGAATTCGAGAATGTGGTTCGGACCTGCTAACCGGCGATAGGTCCACGCCTGATTGGCCGCTGGCGTGAGGTACGATACGGGGCACGGGATAACCGTTTTAAACAAAACACATTTACTTCCTCCACACGCACAGGAAATACAGACTGACACGGAGGGTAGTACAGACAAAGAAAACGAAGCTCGGCTTAAGAAACAGGCGACCGTAACACGAGGGGAGGAGTAAGGCAGACAACAGGCGGGCAGGGGAGCTTCCCCCCCCCCCCCAACTACTCTAACAATAGGCCCGCTAGACACACACACACACCCGTACACATAACAAGGTACACTAAGAACGGAATATAATCAAGTGCGCGCAGTCTACGTGAAGGAGGACGATAATAGAGAGGGCGATTTTAGAGTGCAGAAGAGCGGAGAAGGGGAGGACATCTTAGCTCGGTTTGGTCGGTGGCTTCGCCGGGGAAGACGCGCCGGTCCACCGGTCGTCTGCGGTGAGTCCCGTTGATCGGCGACGCAATTCGGGTTCACCTGGGCCCCGCACAGTCCCCTCCTCGAGGGGAATTCCCGTGGCCCGAAGTCGCCGCTGTCGTCGCACGCGGGCCTACACCGCAGCCCTCAGAACCGGCCACCGCGTCACAACCGCACGACCTTCCACCGCCACTTCTCACTTCCTTCTCCCCGCGAGTCGCGAACCCCGCGCTGCACCGAGCACACAGTCTTTCGGACAGCGCGTCTTCCGAGAACCAAGCGGGTGGGACCTCCGTTGGCCGCGGCACTCTCGCCCCTCTCTCGCCGAAACACGTGGCCCACTCACCAGTGGGCCGAAATGGCGGCGAAGACATTCCTACTCCGCCGGCATCCCCCCGCTGTGTCCCAATATGACGAGCGAAAAAAGACAGCCATGGAGGGACCCGAATTTCGCGACACCCTCCCACATCTCACACTCTTCCTCTCCCATCTGGCCCCTATAATGATCATTGCAATGTAGTTAACTCCAATTTTCCAACGTTCGCACTGCTCGCGTGTCATCTGGATTGTGCGTCTTTTTTCTGTTGTTCCGCCTGGAACAGCACGAGCCGAAATCGTTTTTCAGTGTTGGCTTTCACCTCTTCCCTCTTTATTTCGCTGTGTCTCCCGAGTGCCGAGCACTCAGTGCCGTCAGACCTTTGTAAGCAACACCAGAATAAGCGGCGCCGACACACTTTGCACATCTAACCCACCGCCCCTGTCAACCGCGCAATTCAAGAGAACCCAATTCAGCGCGAGTATATAATGCCCGCGTGTAACGTGCTTGTTTCTCCCGCTTTTTGAATCATGCGTCCGAGCGGCACCTGGGATGATTCCCACTTTCTTTTGTACGAATGGCCGAACCAGGCGCAGGCACATGTACCTTGTGGTGGCACTTGTTCGCGAGGACGCCTCATCGCCCTTCAGTTTACCTACTACCATAAGTGGGCAGGCTCACTCACCACGAGTGCACTCACGTGCACACTCCCTCCTCACCACCCATAAGTGAGTGGTGAGCAGGCCTCGCCATGTTTTTGGGCTGGCGAGTGTGAGTGCGAGCCCCATGCGTAGTGAGCCCCGCTCACCACTTCTGGACTCCACTTGGCCGCTGATCTTCTTCTAGAACAGGGCACCCAGGTCCGGGGGGCTGACTCTCGGTCTGCCCTCCTCCGTCGAAGAGCTGTCGACCAGCCAACCAGCTCCAGCGGCTACGTAGAGCGGTCGCTGGCGGCCAAGCTTCATGCAGTGGAGGCCCAGGGGGGGAGCTCTGACCTCGCAACGCAAGAAGCCGTCACGGACAGAGCCCTGGACGTCGCGGGGGCCCTTTGGGCCTCCGCCACCCCCCTACCCTGAACCCAGTATAAAATAAAGTGGCACTACTACTACTACTACTACCACTGCGACTTCACTGGCTGCCATCGCACGTGGGCATCATGGGCAACGACGTTGCAGACGCCTCGGCCAAGGGTGCTGCTCACCAGGGAGGGGTACCAGCCTCTCGGGATGTGGTGTCATTCGACGCTGCAAGGACTATCCTGGCCCGAGTGGTGGAGGCCCTGCATCCAGATGCTCGAGTGATCAGTGGTCAGGCCCCAAAGGTCCTGCCCGGTCGCTCCTGCTTCGCCTGCGGCTTAATTGCTGCAACGTGGGGGCCCGCCTGCACCACTAGGGCCGCCGGGCGTCCCCCACCTGCGCCGACTGCCCAGAGCCCGATACGCTCGAGCACTTACTGTGCTCTTGCCGCCAGCACGACACCGCGAGGGAGGAACTCCGGGCCGCACTCCAGCGACTCGGTGCCACAAGCTGGAAGACTTCCTGTTCCCCGCGGGATAGGACGCCTTACGACGGGAGGTCTTCCAGCACCTCCTCAACTTCCTGGTTGTGACAGGACTTGTGCAGCGTTTGTAGCCGTTGAGCCTCGAACGAGATGAACGCGACATACATAGACTGTGCCCCACTCTCCTCCTTCTTTCCTCTTTCTCTCTTCCTATCCTTTGATACCCCCTTCACTTCCGCAATATCTCCAGATCTTTTCTCTTCCCTGCTTTCACACAGGAAAAATATTTTTTCCTGTGTGAGTGTGAGTGAGTGGCGCCCAGTTTTGCCGAGATTTGCCTACTACCAATGCCGGACGTAGAAAGGAGGCCACGGACCGTAAAATTTGGGGCGGAATAAATAGCAAAGTAGAAGGTATGACTCACACTTAAAAAAAGTACCTCACCTTCGCGATACTGCCCAACCCTAGTCACGATAAGCGTGATCTCCAGGCGAAGCCTCTGGTGCTGCAAAGTTACGTGCCTGCGCAGTAGGGGATATGATGTCAGAGGCGGAGCGCTGGCGCGCAGCTGCACACTAAACTTTCTTAGACCCTCTTTAGCCGAAAAGGGTGTAAGAATCTTGTCCCATGGCGAACACCTTTAAAATGTGTTTTGGCTAAAAAAAGGTGTACGGATGAAAAAAGGGTGTTCGTGTGAACACCCTAAAAAAGGTGTAAGGTTGCTCAACACCCTAAAATAAGAGTGTGGCCAGGGTAGCAGCTACGCGTGGCAATGTGAATCGGCGGAGCACGCGCATTCAACACAAACAGTCAATACCCCCAAGTTACGCTTGGAACACAAAGGAATTGAGCAAGAAAACCAACGGGATGCAAGCGGTACAGGGAGTGCATGCTTTAGTAATACATGTGCTCTTCTTGCTTTTATATCCAGCAGAGGAAAGCCCTCCGATCGAGTCGGTGGGCTTGTCGCAAAAAAACATAATTTTGAAAACATAGATTTTACTATGAGAATATACAAATCAATACGCGGAATTGCAAAAACATTTCAATCATGAGGTAGTTTTTATGTACCATAACTTATAGAATTTTATTAAATACCAAACAAATCTTCCCCACCACCTCAACACCCTTCAAAAAGGGTGTTCATATTTTCAACACCCTTTTCCCCAGAAGGGTGTAAAGCTACAAATTAGGGTGTTCGAAACTAAGAAAAAGGGCGCAAAGAGAAAGGGTGTAAGAAAAGACCGCCAACTAAGAAAAACGGTGAAGAGACCTCCAAACTTTGGAGGCATTTTGTACCTGTTTACACGAGTGGACTGAACATTTTCTACAAGCGGGGGGTGTTTTGTACCTCACGATGTTTAAAGCAACATGAATCGGCGTAATTTATTACCAGTGAAGCTGTTTAAGCTTGAGCTAGTTTCGGTGGCGTTAGCAATAAAATACAAAGAAAAAGAACTGCGGCACCTGTAAAGGGTGCACCACCGCAGATAGGGTATTATAACAGTGAAGTCGGCTTTCGAGCTTGTTAGAGTGTGATCACAAGGGGCATATGTGTACGCACACTCATTGCCATATCATTTCAAAGGTTCTACTCTTTTTTTGGATTCTAAAAGGCAAAAAAATTGGCGCAGCTTCCAATGGTGGTGCAAGCTTGTTTCCCCCTTGGATCCCCTGGAAGTGTGTGTGTGTGGGGGGGGGGACACACTGGACCAGCCTTGTAAAATCCGGTTAAACTTGGCCTCACCCCTCATCCGTCATCCTAGCTTAGCAAGAACATTGCAAAGCTTAGCAAACATAACAAAACTTAGCAACACCGGAAGAAACTAGGTCGACCCCCAGCTCCGCTGTTCTTTTTTTGCAACTGAACACCTATTTCACACCATTTCAGCACCCTACAGAAAGCCAAGCGTGTTGCAGACGGTAACACCCTTTTCGCCACACGACTATAGTCTTTTCAATTTTGAAGGTTCAAATTGGTGTTTCACGTGCCAAAGCTAAACTTGGGGCATGAGGTGCACCGCATATGGAAACGAGCGATCATTGCATACGAGCAATTATTTATTTTGCGTTTCAAAATTTCTTGCTAGTAGAGAAGTATATGAAGGGATGTCTTGTTCTTTAAAGTGCTATTATGCATCCAAGCATGGCCTAATTCAATGAACAGCTGAACACCTTTTCCACACCCTTTCAACACCCTAAGAAAAACCAAGGGTGTTGAAGTTGATCAATACCCTTTTTTCACACAAGAAGGGTGTAGAACTAAAGAAAGGGTGTTGAGGTTCAAGAAAAAGGTTGTAAAGCCCTCCCAACACCCTTTTCCCACTTATGCTACACCCTTTTTAGCTAAAAGGGTGTAAAAAAGTTTAGTGTGAGGCCTTGGAGTCGGAGAGTCCGGTGTGTAAAATGACGAAGTCGTGTGGCGAGCGTTAGTCGTCGTGTCTGGCAAAGGGGCATAAAAAGCAAACGAAGGTATCTCAAAAGAAGCATCTAGACCAAATGAAGATGTCTCAAAGCACACCAGTGGTAGAGGTCTCAGCAAGACGAACCATAACCAAGGTGTCTCAACATGACTCCAAAAACGGAGCCGCGCTCACTCACCCGTATCAGATTTGCAAAAAACCGTCCTTTGATATTTTTAATTAAAATTCTACTATTTTGCTGAGATTGGAAAATTTCCGTCATCAAAAGTTCACAGTCACCAAAGATGGGAACCCTGCCTAACTACGTCCACCACTGTAAAACAAGCCTGGTGCATGACTCAAATGAGTGTGATGTGCAGCAGTGATTGATACCAGCAACAGACCCTGCAGGGCTGCGATGGGGTATGTACAGTAATATTTAATTGCTCCTATAATTTCTTTTCTGCATCGCTCGCACATTCGAGTTACAAGCTTTGCACAAGGATCACATTTCTTGTGTTTTTGCCCTAGGTTTAACAATGCAATTGCTTTTACAGCAAACCAATTCCATTGGATATCAGGCCACACCAATAACTGTCTGGCAAGTGAAAAGGAGAACTTTAATTGTTGCTAAAAACTGTACGCTAGATAGCGACCCGGGTGCGATGTCTATGAGCGAGCAAATGCCTCTGCTAAAATATTTTTGTATTGTAGGGCGAGATGCATTCCCATGCTTTGCTCCATGGAAAAAGGTCTGCAACACCTTCTTGAACCTATATAAATGCCTGGTAGAGGGCAGAAAAGTGGATACCACTCGTATTGTTTTTTGCAGGAAAACTGCAAAGAACTGCTTTGCAGGCCCTTGCTTCTCCACAAAGAATTGCTGCCTTTACAACCCACAGGCTTTCTTCCGAAAAAAAAAACTCTTCATATGCTGCTCTTTGCATGCACGGGTATCGTGTGTTCACTGCAGGTGGGAACACCCACCATAAAGACCCTGACGTATACGTGGGATGCATCGGCAGACGTGTTGCGAAGAGCACGGAAGAGGCGCAGGAGATGGACTGCGTGAAGGTGAACACTTTTTTCCAGTGGCCGTTTGAGTTGTTTGCAAAAGCACGTTACAAGGTGTCCAATGAGCGCGCGGTGGGAGAAATCATCGCAGCTGGGGTCATTGGCTCTGTATGCTGCCCAATTGAGCAACATCAAGGAGGTCATAGCACGTGGTACCTTGTCACGTTCAGCGTCAAGTTGCAGCTCAATGCAGATGCGCTCTGCTTACACTCAGGAACATTCAGACTAACAGGCTGGCTGTATGCGAGCATGCGGAGAGCTGTTGAAGCTCAGACTGCTTGTGACGTTAAAGTTCCCTCTGAACAGAGAGAGAGAGAGAGAGAGAAACAATTTTATTGAAACCTATTTTACGACGTCTTCTCCCGGCGTCGTCGATGGGAGTGGTTCCCTATTCTCGAGACCCAAATGCCTCTCTAGACCAGCTAGCTGATTTGGTCTTCCCGAGTGGAGCTGATCAGCAAGGTCTGCCATCGCTCAGTGAGGGTGGGGTTAGTGAGGGAATGGTTGAGAGGTGGAGGGGTGTTTTTGGTAAAATCATACTCCGATTATGTGGCGGAGCGTGCCGAGTTCTTCTTTTACAAAAGGGGCAATTTCGGAAACATCTTATTAGACGCGACGCTGAGAGGAGCATCTCTTGCCGGCGGCCCTGTCCTGCGTGCGTCCGTCGTCCGCGTCCGCACAGCTGCGTCTCTCCTCCGCTCGCCTCCTCTCCTCTCTCCGATAGCGAACACTCTCTCCCAACATCTGCGGTCGCACTGCGCGCGGCTGCGCACTGTGTGCATGTGCAGTGCTCTCTCTCTCCGCGGTCTCCTCTCCTTCGGGCGCGCTGCGCATAGAAGCGGAGTGCGCTCCGGCCGGTCTCTCAGTCGACGGTCGTCCGCGCTTGCGCTTGCTCTCTTGCCGTACCCGACGATTGCTTGATGCGACGCCAATGGAACCCCCTTCAGCGTCGCATCACACCAGGGTTCCCGCGAGGGGAGGTGGGCGTAATTTTTAGATGCGAAGGCATCTCATTCACTCGCCTTGTCCCTGCATCCGGCGCCGTCGTCGGCGTCCACCCCTCCCCCATTCTCCTCGCCGCGTCAACTGCGTTCTTCGCCGCTCACCCCCTCTCCTCTCCGATAGCGAACACTCTCTCGCGAGGGGCATTGGATTGGATTCGATTGAATTGGCCTGGCTTGGATTTGGATTAAAGTGGATTGTGTTGCGTCATAGCCGCGGCAGACGCACTGGCGCCGGCGCGTCCCCTCACCGTTATGCGCGCTATAAAACGCGGTGCCAGAGCCGTTCCTCCGCTGTCCAACGCTGCAACGTGAACCCCTATGCGTCGCATCTACACAGGGGTTCCCGCGAGGGGAGGTGGGAGTTTTAAATGCAGAGCATGTCTTTAACTCACATGTAGCGTCCGCCGTCCGTCCGCAACAGCTCAGCGCGCAGGTGCGCCCTCTCCCCCACTCCTCTCCCGCATCACGCTACCCTCCTCGCTCTCAACAACAGGTCCGCACCCCTCCCCCTACACTATATAAAAAAATAATACTTATCGGCGCCTGGTTTCGATCCCACGACCCTGCGGGCGGAACGCAAGGTACAGGGTGCTCTACCCACTGCGCCACAAAGCCGACACAGATTCAAAGGCTACGAACGCGCCTTATATCCTTGACTCATTCAAACTACGTCAAGAAGCTGCTGATACAACGCATTCACTACCTGTGGGCGGAACGCGAGGTACATGGTGCTCTTCCCACTGCGCCACAAAACCGACACAGAATCAAAGGCTACGAACGCGCTTTATATCCTTGACTCATTCAAACTACGTCAAGAAGCTGCTGATAGAATGCATTCACTACCACCAACTCCCCAAACACTAAACGTTAACGCAATACACCCACCCCCTATGCGACGCATTTACTCGAGTCCCCCTCGCGGGGAGATGGGCCCAATTTTTTTTAAGGATAGGGTGTGTATAGGACCCAGCCTAGCTGTATCTGTCTGTATATTGATTGTTGGTCTCTGTTCAGTGACTCGTGTGGGTCAGGGAACCGCTTTCTTTGTTCTTTGTAGTATTGCGTTATGTCGCTATAGCTAGTGATGGCGGGTGGCTCTGGCTTCTCTGTCCGGTATTCCATTTCTCGGGCGAGTTGGTGGGCTAGTTCATTGCCCTGGGAGTGCGGCATTTCTTCAGTGCTTTTGTGCTTCGAGAGACACCCAACCCGCTCTGTAGCTGGCGTATGCCTTTAGGAATCTGTGATTATTCTTCTGCCACTTCTGGATGGGACGTCCTGATGGAGGCGCAGGTGACGAGTTCACTCCGTGGTGTTATCGCCAGGGTGGCCCTTGTGGTGCCCTTAGGTATTGTTGCGCCGGTGTTTAGCGTTCTGTAATCTTCTCGGTCTATTGCCTTTGCGATGGTATTTGTACGCGCTGCTCGGCGGCCATCGTTCCGTCCTGGTTTCATGTTTCGCGGTAAGGGTTTACTTTCTATTCTGTTGGCCTATTCTTCGGGTATGCGGTCTACTCTTTACTTCTTGCCATCCTACCTTGGCGAGGACTCGTCGACCTGTCGGTGTCTGAGTGAGCCGGACTCTGGTTTGATAGGTGAGCTTCGATTATTTCTTCTACCGTGTTGTGTTTTGACATGTCAAGGAGTCTTTTCGTTGGTGAGTGCATTGGTATTCCCAGCGCCGTTTTGGTGGCTCTTCGTATGAATGCGTTGAGCTTTTTCTTTTTAATTGCGACAGTATGCCCTTTGGCATAAGTTCCTACAGGTACAAGTTTGCACCCGTTTCCCGGATGAAGTCCGGAAGACAGCGGTGGTGGGGCCCCCACAGCCATCGCTGAAGATCGGGGGGTCTCCCCGGATGTAGGCCTGTGCCGCGAAGGTGTCGGGATCTCGCTGCACTCAGTGAAGGGCACGTCCATAGCAGGTGGTTGGTGTCGGCGTCTTCGGCAGGAGCCGTATAGAAGGGGCAGGTCATGGAAAACGGGGCATGGTATCGCGGGGGCCACGCCCGGGTTACCGCAGGAGAGAGGGCCACCCCAACTCGTAGTCTACGCAGCAGGACCTCCTCCCAGCGAGCGAGCCCACTGGGAAGGTCTGTTCCACACGGTGGGATGAGAACACGTGTGGCGCGACGCAGATCTTCCTTTAGTTGGACAATCATGTGGGTCAGTTGTCAGCAAGGGCAGGGGCCGTGGAACCGACGTAACGTGACAGAAACTATCCGCCGCAATATGAGCGGTGATAGTATTACGCCGTATCCACGACAGTCGGAGAGGGCAGGGCCACGTGTCCAGCAGGTCATGAATGTCTCTTGAGACGGACGAGTTGGAGGCTACACGTCGCAAATCCCGTATGGCCGCCGTTGAGTCCGTGTAAATTTGTGCCGTAAAACTTCCAGGAGCTTCAAGAAGTGCCGGTAGGAGAGCTTGCAGTCCGTCCCGGATGGCTGTAAGCTCCGCCAGCATAGAAGGCCAGGTGCGGAGTGTTTCATAAGCACAGTTTTGGTTTGCTTCTGGATGAGACGGGCATACGATCGCTGTAGTTAAAACGCCGTCTTGGGCCCCAGGGTCCACATATGCCTCAACAACCTGGGGCAGGTTCGCAGTAGCTAGTAATGGCACGCCCGCGGACTGCTCGACTGCGTTTCCCATCGACAGACTGTGGAGTCGAATAAGAGGCCGGTTGTCGGTCACTTGATGGTACAGCCAGGGCGGCCTAGCTACAGGGTGGGCTGGTAAGGCGGGTAGAGAACGGCCCATGTAGATCGCCAACGCCGCTGCCTCCGGAACAAAATTTAGTTTGTTCTGGCGTGCGGAGCGGCGTTGATGTACAAGCTCATCCAGGGTGTTAAGTTGAGCTTCGGCCTGAAGAGCTGGTATAGGCGTTATTTGAGGGAGGCAGGTGATCGTCCGCATTGCCTTGTCTTTCTTAAGAAGTTTGAAGTAAGGTGCCGCGTACACTATGCGTGATGTCATGAACGCTTGTAGCAGCTAGGCTCAAGGCATCTTCCTCCTTGAAGCCTCTTTTTTGTTGGCTACCCGCTTGATCATATTGATGATTTGATCTGTCGATTGTTTGAGCTTATTGAGCGATGCCTCTGACTTTCCGTTGTTTTGAAAGATGATTCCTAGTTTGCGGGCTTGGTTGGTTGGGTCTATGTGGGCGCCGTCTAGGGTGAGACGTATGCTGCCTTTTTCGCCGTTCTTGCGTCTTGGTTTGATGATCAGAAGTTTTGATTTCCGCGGATCCGAGAGCAACTGAGGCCGCACGTTTCTGCGTATTCGTGCACGGTCTCTGCCACCCTCTGTAGGGTTTTCTCCATCCACCCCTCCGACCCTGCTTGTGACGTGATCCTGCTATTCCCTCTATTTTTTGGAGCAGACTAGGAAGTGGGAAAAGTTCCAGGTTAAAGAGGAGCGGCGAGAGTTCTCCTGGCATAGTTGTACCGCATATTCGGCCAGTTTTCTGTTGAGCTCGTTTATACGTTTTCGGAGCTTGCGATTATGCTGTTGTCGCTTCCACCTTGTAGACTGCCTGGCCGCCCACATGTGGCCGAGTCGGCTGTCTATGAAGAGTGTTTGGGCGGTTGTGGCTATCGTTTGCGTGAACTACTTGATTTTTTCTTGCTGTCTTTTGGCCCATTTATTATACGTCTTGCAGTCTTGGCTTGCCTCGTTTTGTTCTTCCTCTTTCTCTGTTTTTCTCAGTCGGTCCCAGTCGGTAATGTTGGCGTGGCCTAATCTTGTCTTGATTTCCGTCTCTCCCAGGGTGATGCAGATTATGTCATGATCCGATCCGAGGTTTTCCTCCGTATTGCACCAGGTGGCATCTAGGTTTCCCCGTATTTAAGGTCCCTAGGGGCCTTACCTGTATTAGCACAAGGTCGGGGGTGGTGTCTCTAGCTGTGCTGGTGCCTGTTCTGGTTGGTATCCCTGGTTCGTTGATTTCGAACTCGTGGCTTTCTATTGCTTTGAGCAGTTGGTTTCCTCTTTTTGACACATTTGTAGCCCCATGTCATGTGGGCTGCGTTAAAAGTCACTGACCATTATAACCGGTCTCGTTTTTGCTTCTTTGATGCTGTCTATCAAGGTGCCCTCGAAGTCTATGTTCTTGTTCGATGGTCGGCAGATGGCGTTTAGGATGAAGATATTCCTGTCTCCTCCCACTCTTCTGCCAGGAGCAGCCACCAGAGGAAATAGCTTGAGGTTCCCTCAGCTCCAGGCTTTGTCTTGATAGCCCAGAGGAAAGATGGGTGGTTGGCTCGTTGCAATGGTACCCGTCTGCTTGTTGCAACATCTGACTGCAAAATCCAGTCAGGGTGCAAGTACAACCCCAAACTCGAAGGAACAATATGTCGGGGCTGTAGATACGGTGGTTGTAATCAGGGTAAAAGATGTCCAGGTGGTCAGGAGGTCAGCTGGCTGTCGCATGGAAGTGCTAGATCGGTGATGTGATGCTGTTATATGCAAGGTTGGGCTTAGCTTGAGTACACCAAGCTATGCAATCACTGAAGACACGAGGCTTGCAAGGCCACCCAAGAATAAGTGGCCACCATTGCTCGTTAGCCAAGGTTGCGAAGGTGAATGGCCCAGTCAATGGTAGTGTGGCTTGTAGTCCAAGCACAGTGGGCAATGCTGGTCACTGTGTTTGACAAATCATGTTCCATGGTATCACACGGGTTAAAAATGACTGGCTTACCTACCAGTAAAATCTGAGCCGTGCTGGCTTGTGAAGCAAGCCTAGCCTGCTCCTTTTAGTCTTCAGTTTGAGACCATCCTGGGTTGTTACCACCTGTGACAAGGGCGCTAATAAGCAGAGACCCTGATGGTGCCAGCTCCACCAAATGAAAGTGTCGCAGGTGGGGCGTTAGTCAGTCTGCCTGGTGGCTGCATTACTGGACACCAAAAGCACAATTCGCCCATCACACTGGAAAAAAAGCATGTGCTACTTTGGGGGACTGGGGAGAGGTGATAGCCTCCACTGTTTTCAAAAGCAGGGGTGGTAGAGTGCAGCGGTGCTGTACACCATTGGTGTGCTTGGGGAAAGAAAGCCCGGCCTTGCACGACTTTCACACCTTTCTCATTCTGACACCAAGATTGCAGCTTGGCATGGTGGCATTGTACTTGTGCTTGGTGTCACCACTGGGCCTAAAATGCAAGTGCTACAAGCCGGTGATTTCTGCATGCCGCAACAATGACCGGATTTGCAATTTTCCTTTCAGCCCTTCCTGTTAAAGGGCACCCAGCAATATTACGGCCACGCTGTGTTCCAGTTATTACCCTGACAGGTGCATCTGCAGAATTTCGGAGTACATAGCAGACTGAAGGCCATAAACGACGCTTGTTGTAATTCTTTACATTCAACTTTTTCTCCTGTTCCAGGTTTCCCACCTTCACACGACATGTGATCAAACAACCGTGGGGCCCTGACAAGTGACAAGACTGCAGCCTCTGCAAGAAACTACAGCTTCAGTCTCTTGAAAAAAAAAATTGTCTACAAGAGCAGTCCCACAACGAAAAAGGATTTGCTACCGGATACCACCTGCCCCCAGTAAAAGTGCAGAGTCAATGTTTGGGGAAGACAACACAGTGACGCTGCTGCGAGTCAAGTAAAAATTCCTAAGCCACATTTATTCACACAGGTTAGAATGGCACAAGCTGGGCTGTCGCTTGCTGAGACATCCCCGGCCGCAGTGTGCCATCTTGCCCAGCAGACGCAGCTGCTATGTTTTGGTAGAAAAAACAGTTCCAACATGGGACAACGCTTGACAACGCCGTCTCTGCCACCATCCTAGCCCACAACATGCATAGCACTGAAACAAAGGATGCAAGGACAGGTTTCAGGATGAAATGCAGAATATAACAATGCTGAGACAACAGCTTAATGTACACATCTTGCAATCAACTCCAGGCTGCAATTTTTATAAATAAAAGTGGATATAAAAAATCGAGAAAATCTTTTTGTGCTTTGTACTTCCTTAAAAGTGAATCCTGGCTGCCATTTTTATGTGCATTTCCAAGATACAATTGTCTTTTTGTAACACACTACAGTTTCTATTGATTCACTCAGCGTAACTGGCAGGAAAGGTGTCCCTAACGTATCAGCTATAGCAACGTCAATGCTCAGCTGAGCTGGAATCTGTTATTAAAGTACTCTACAAAATGGAAAAAAAAAAAAGACTTCCGAAGCATTCAAAAGCACACTTTACAATGCTTGTAAGTGTAGTTCATCTACCTGGAAATATGTCAGGCTGCCAATCACTTTCACGCCAACTTGCACTGCAATGTAGCCGCAACTCAAGCAAAGGCATCCAACTGAACCACCCAGAAAACTTTGGGCCATGTCACACAAGTTCAAGCCTCTCAAAACCAGACCGGTACATAAATATTAAAAAAAAAAAAGCAATCAAACTGCAAAATGTCAATGGTGGAAACAGTGTACAAAGAGCCGTTCATAGGTATTGTAACAATATCAATGGGAGAATTTGTGCTCTGCAATCTGCTGAATAGATAATGCCTACTAATCTCATTCCACAGATATTAACAATGCTGCTGCTGTAGCTCTGTGTGTAGCCCTCAGCTATTCAATACAAAGAAGTTCTGCGCTAATTGTGTGCAGCAAATTCTGTGTTTTCTTAGGAAGTAGCTATGCAGGGCACACAACATATTGTCATCACAAAAATGCCACAACAAGTTTTAGAAAAAAAAGAAAGAAAGTCATTCATCTACATTTAACAGAAGATATGGCAAAAACAATCATGAGAAACCCATAGCACTTCAAGTAAGCGTCGAATTTGCCCACACATTTCTCAAGGTAGCAGCAAGCCTTTGAGATGGCTTTGTCATTTATGAAAGCAGGAGACTCACTTGCACGAATAGACAGGGACCTTTCATACAAGACAGGCATCCCACTTCCCCGCACCTTCTACACCCCCTCGTTCCAGCCCATTAGAGCCAGCAGTAAAAGAATGTGGGAGCTGCAAGTAGGAGGTGGCAAATTCGGCATCGTTTTCTGGTCCTCTCCACTGTGGTGTGAGAGAGAAGCTGAGGGGCCGTTTTAAAGCCTTCGCGGTGACGGGACGAAACGGCAGCGCCGCATCAGCCTCCAAAACGTGGCTGGTCGCCAGGCAGGCACTGCTGTTTCCGGTGGCTCGCCAGTCGGGCGCAATGTGCACTCACTAGGAGGCGGACTTCTCCTTGTCCGAAGCCACGCCATTCTGAAGCGACGTCTTTGTGGGCCTGAGAGTCTTTTGCAGCACGTGCGCGTCTGCCGGCTCTATCCTCTTGTAGTAGTGCTCCTTGGTCTCGACAATCTTGAAGCCAAACTTCGTGTAGAACTCGATGGCACTCTCGTTGTTCACTTGCACATGCCTGCGTGAGACAGATGCAGTGAGGCACGCGCGCACACACACACAAGAGGATAGGAGCATCACATGCTACCAACACGTATATGAATGAACAAACTACTGACATTCATCTGTGTTCACATACACGAATCAAAACACTAGGGCTCAGGTAGTGCTGATACCAGTCAATTTATATGCTGTGCTTCCAACTAAGAATTGGCAGTTTCATGGCTCCAAATAAATTAGTCTTGAAAGTGGGGGAGGAGGAGGCATGGAGAACAGCTGACAGCTCTGGTCTCATTCTCACCGCCAGGTGTTTGCCGCCCCCCTGGTATGAGGACAGTCACTGCCTTGAAACATTTTTGTGAAAACAGGAACAATGTCTACATGCACATGCTGGCTTCTGCTTGCCAGCAGAAAGTTGAGCACTGTTGATAAAAGAACTAATCACTTTATTCTCTTCAAACTTGCAGCAATCGTCTATTAAACTTTGTAAGCAGGAAAACAAACAAAACGCACCTCTGAGGTCAAAAGCTGGCCACAGTGCGCGCATACGGTTCCCCATATTAATGCAATACTGAAGATATCTCAAGTTAACCAACATAATGCGAGCGACTATATAAGCAGCCAGAAGCCTTCAAGGAAAGGCAGAAACTACATGTTGCAGAGGAACACACACACTGCAACATTGTCAGAGTTGTAGCAGGGAGACTCCACCTACGCTGTGAACCACCCACGATTCATTTAGCGAGCCCCACTACTTCAACTCCCAGACACTGCAGTCCTACACAGCCTTATCGAACAGGCAGATGTTACTTTTGCAGCGAGTTGATGACCAACAGCTGAACTGGCAGCAGCTCCAGCTGGAGTGATCCTATTAAAGAGACAATAAGTGCAGAATAACTGTTTTAACTGAAAGATCATGCACTAACTGCACCAGTCCGCCACAAAAGGCCTCCACAATGAAAAAGCTATGCAACGTGCCATCGATGTGTTCTTTTATTTTTTTCATTTTCCCGCAGTGGCTGTCTAGTGAGTAAAGTGCTGGGCTTCTGAGCACGAGAACAGGGGTTTAGAGGTTGGCTGCCATAGCCATTCCTCTAACAATAACGACAGCACTCTGTGTACATAATTATTACGCATGTTAACTCTTTCGGGACCGCTCCATAGGCCTTCGATCACATATGATCGATGGTTTCGCGAGCCTGCAGAATACAAATTTTCGCTCGATGGAACACCTAGCGACATCTAGGAGATAGTTTGAAAACTGGAGTTTTCTCTTTTGTGAAGTTTCTTTTTTTATCGCCAGGCGGCAACGCGTCAGATATTTTATTCTGACGGGCAGTGGTTTCAAATGTAAACAAACATGGCGTCATACTCGCGCGAGCGCGATAAGAAATCCGCCTCGTCTCGTCTCGCATATCTTCGCCTTCTACTGTGGATTTTAACGATGAGAGAGGCAGTGAAGAGTCGGAATGTGGCTTTAGAGACTGGATTTCAGCTCGAGTGAGGATTCGGGTGTCGATCAGCCTGGAACATCAAATCGCGCTCAAAGGTGGGTGTTGGTTTCGGTTTCAATTGGCTCTGGAGTAAATATGTGCGCTCGAAATATGTTCTGGCTGGTTTATATTTGTTCGCTAGGGTGTTAACTACCTATGGTGGTGATCTCCTGCCACCAGTGCAGAAACGGATGAAGTTTTCGCCGAGACGAGAGCCCGCCGTGTACCTGGGCGACGACGTAGCCATAGCCTTAGTGCCAAAAAGATCACACACAAAACAAAAAACCAGTTACACTTAGCCGCATCAAACTTTTGCGATGAAGAAACAAAGCATTGTGTTAGATTTTGTATATCCTGAAATAATTTTATGATGTTTTATTATTTTTATATTTATGGTTTTTTCTATCTTTTTCTGTAGTTTTTCACGAAGTTCTTACTTTCAGATTTTTTCATGGTTCTATCGTCAGTGTTGAAGTAAAACTTGGTATTGTATGTCAAAGAGCATATAATTAGCTGCATTTTGGTATATGCTAAGGCAGGATGGTGCCTTTGCTTTATGTAATAAAAAATTTGTACCGCGACCTCCCTTTTTCATCACTTTTTCCGGCGGTCCCGAAAGAGTTAAGTGGCTCTGAGTGATCTAAACTAATCTTTCCCCATTAACTATGGTGTGCCACACGGGCAAACAGAGGAGCAGCTTCAGCAGCTACAAAACAGTGCAACAAAGACAGAAAATAAGACAACACTACAAGTGCAGGTCTTCACTGTTTACCAACAAAACTGCCATATCACTGCATTACCATTTTCATACCTAACCTAAAATGCTGCAACGCCTTTTTCAGGCATAGACGTCATCTTTTCACCGCGTGATGCGAAACAACGAAATGCTAGAGAGTGCAAAGCAGTAGTACGTGCGACTACCGCCAGTCATTGCCAGCATGGCACAGTGTTTGTGGGCAAGTACAGACGAGAGTTCACGTTTAACACAGATCAGTGCGAGCCATTGCCCCATCATCGGTGCAAGAGAAAGCTGTTGCAGCAGTTCCTGCAGGGCCGGCCCCAGAAAATGCCCGCATGGCTTTGCAGCGATTGCCATAAGTGGCGGCACCCTTCGTGGGCCACAGAAATGTGGTCTACAGTACACCTTCCTCCCATGCGCCACCTACTTTTAAAATGACTTTTAGAATGAGAATGCCATTGTTTCAGAGAAAGATGGCAGACTCCACAAGTGCTGCACATACTCACAAGCACTGCAGGCCTTGCAACGAAGCTGCATTCAGAATTGAATTTTGCTATGACCCCATCAGCAGTGACCCCGTGGACGACGCCACGAACCAGCCCGGAGCATCGGTCACAGCTAATCGTACAGCTTTTGTATTTTGCCTGGTTCAGCTGTCTTTACTGCTTTCACAAACAGTAGTAGTCTCATTTGTAGGGCACGCCCATTATGTGGGTCACGGTCTGATCCTGCAAGCGCAGCAAAGATTAGCGTTTTGGCCCAAGCTGGAATTAGGACATTGACTGCGGTGTATGGAGCTCTGCCGCGGCCTGCATCACTTGCCACGAGCCTGCCTCCACAAGAACTATAATGACTTAAGTTATTTTTTGAAACTACAAAACTATGCAATTAAACATTAATTTTTGCTCAACTGTTTGCTACCAAGTGTGGGAACGTTTCGCGCCAGAACTTTTTTTCACCTGTGATATCAGCATACCTTATAGTAATTATATTTTTTAAAGTTAAATTGATGTTGTATACGCAACTTTTGATATGTGATTTATTTCAAGTTCAATACAACCGGGTTTTACTGCATAACACACCTAAGCCACGCCACCTACGCTATGAAGCGCACAGTAGTGAAGAGCTACGAATAACCACCCAGGGATCTTTAATGTACACCAAAAGCTCGCCTTAATTCCTGGAACTGTGAGTTGCGAGAACAGTCTATTTAGACTCTCGGCACCGGAATCTACCAACACGGCCCAACTTGTTTCCACCCTTTAGTGTCCCTTAACTCTTTCGGGACCGCTCCATAGGCCATCGATCACATATGATCGATGGTTTCACGAGCCTGCAGAATACAAATTTTCGCTCGATGGAACACCTAGCGACATCTAGGAGATAGTTTAAAAACTATAGTTTTCTCTTTTGTGAAGTTTTTTTTTTATCGCCAGGCGGCAACGCATCAGATATTTTATTCTGATGGGCAGTGGTTCCGAATGTAAACAAACATGGCGTCATACTCGCGCGAGCACGATAAGAAATCCGCCTCATCTCGTCTCGCATATCTTCGCCTTCTACTGTGGATTTTAACAATGAGAGTGGCAGTGAAGAGTCGGAATGCGGCTTTAGAGATTGGATTTCAGCTCGAGTGAGGATTCAGGTGTCGATCAGCCTGGAACATCAAATCACGCTCAAAGGTGGGTGTTGGTTTCGGTTTCAATTGTCTCTGGAGTAGGTATGTGTGCTTGCAATATGCTCTGGCTGGTTTATATTTGTTCGCTAGGGTGTTAACTACCTATGGTGGTGATCTCCTGCCACCATCTCAGAAAGGGATCAAGTTTTCACCGAGACGAAAGCCCGGCGTGTACCTGGGCGACGACGTAGCCATGGCCCTAGTGCCAAAGAGATCACGCACAAAACAAAACCAGTTACACCTAGCCGCATCAAACTTTCGCGATGAAGAAACAAAGCATTGTGTTCGATTTTGTATATCCTGAAATAATTTTATTCTTTTTTAATATTTTTATACTTACGCTTTTTTCTATCTTTTTCTGTAGTTTTTTTTACAAAGTTCTTACTTTAAGATTTTTTCATGGTTCTATCGTCAGTGTTGAAGTAAAACTTGGTATTGTATGTCAAAGAACATATAATTAGCTGCATTTTGGTACATGCTAAGGTAGGATGGTGCCTTTGCTTTATGTAATAAAAAATTTTAGCGAGACCTTCCTTTTTCATCACTTTTTCGGGCGGTCCCGAAAGAGTTAAGCTCGGCAAAGGCATTGAGCTTCTGAAAGCACGTCTTCTTGAGCATCACGCTAGGCGTTGTGCTACACAGAAATTTTGAATGCAAGAGTGCACCAACTAGCTCCTACACATGTGCGACCCACGATGGATGCCTGCAGGTCGAGAACTAAACTGTCGCAGAATATGGATCTATTCTTTCCCCCTACTTTGCTCCTAATTCTAATTTCCAATGATTTATGAAGCCGAACTGAAATACGATGTGTGGTTTCGTTTTGGTCATATTGCGACAAATCTACAAGGTTGCAAGCGAAGGGCACTGTTCGAGGCCAGGACAGAGACAGGTGATGACCAGTGTAAACCACCTTGCTTCTTTGGGCTTCACTTGAAGCGGCACTTCAGGTAGAAAGAGGCAAATAGCCCCTCATGAATTCTGAGCAGCAAAACATGTTTAACTAGACAAGCTTTTTTTTCCTGCTGAACATGCAGAGGCCCATACACTACCATTTATACGCTAAGATAAGTTTGTTAAAGGGAGACAAGCGAATTTGTCAAGCTCCCGTTTCTGCTTGCACTGCGTTAACTCTTTCGTTACCACGCCTATTCAAATCGATCACCGGTGATCGATGATTTATATTGCCTATATCGACATGTTGTAGTCGTTTCTCGTACACCTAATGCGGCCAGTGATTAGTCTAGGCACTGCCCTTTTAGAATCAGTTAAAATTTTCCCGCTTCGGCGATATTGAGATTTTTGGCGGCGTTTTTTGCGAGCTGAGGTGCGTGTGTTTTTGAGGAAGGGGGCGTGGCTGCTGCACTTGAGAAAAAAGGATGTAGGTCATGGTTAGGCTGCATTACCATAATATTTTTTTGGTCAAAAGGCTCCTGGCAAGTCAAATACCAAATAATGGGGTCAGCTTTGTAATCCGACAGCATTGAGAGGTGATAATTACTTGAAAATGGCCCCAGCTATTCACTAATGATCTTTGGTTCGGACAAAGGGCAGCTTTATTCTCCCAAAGCTTATTTCTGATGGTCCCCCGCATGCCTAGCAAGTGTGCCTGACATTTTCAACCAGTTTCCAGCAGTTTCGGTTTCGTTTTCGCATTGCGAAATTCATATTTGGAGCTACTACGCAGTTACCCAACTACAAGCTCATTTGCCATGGCGCCTCCGTTGCCCGCTACTGCTCCTCAAAACAAGCATGCCGCTCGCGCTTCCACTTTATCTACGCCTTGCTTCTGCGATAAGAGCTTCCGCTGAAAGTCAAACGATAACACCAGGGCGTCGCGTATTAGTTCAGACGAGGAGAGCGCTTCCAATTGGCCTTGAACACCGCCAACTGTTCAGCGGCCAGTTTCGGTTTCATATGAGGGTATTTCCGGAGGTCTAGCGTCGCTTCTTAGTAGTACTGTCTATTCTGACAAAGTCTCTAACAGCCTTGTATTTGTTTCTTTTCGAAATTGTTAGGTGGCGCTGCAATGTAGTAGGCTCGTAGTGCTGAACTCGCTTCACAGCTCGACGGCGGCTTGGTGAAAGCTTGCTGGGCATGATTCTAGCGCATCGAACCTTATTCCTGCAAGCAGGGCTACCATAGTGAGTCAGAACATGATAATAAACTGCAAATGAAAGTTCTGACTGATAAGTGATCATCAGAACGTCAACAAGCATTCACCAAAGAGTTTGGTTCTCAACTCCAAGCGGATTTTTTCACATCGCTTGCTTGCCTTCAATATTGTGCCGGTCATAATCATCGACAAGTTGTTTTTACATCACGTGGAGGCTAATTTGGGCCTTTAATAATGTCAAAACACGAAATTTCTTCTAGAGAACTATCCAAAATAGCAAAATTTGAAATAGAGGTTGGGCTTCACCACATGGCATGGGCACCACGTGGGCTAACATTTACTTTTATATCTGACAAATTGTACTGCGCAACTCAATTTTTTTTCTAGGACGGGTTTTCCAAATGTCTACCTACAAAATGTATATTCTACATTTTTTCTACTGCCGGTGGTTTATTATACACAGCTTACTTTTTTCTTATTTTCTTCGACGCGTGGACAAAAATTTCGAATTCGATAATTTTTTTCGGAATCTATATTTAGGAAAACATTATTAAAACTGGTGTTGTTGGAAAGCGCGTGGAATAATCTGCATTTTATGTTACTGCAATGTGTGCCTAACCATTTTGTATTGCACAAAAAAATGTTTTGTTAGACCCTTCAAAATTGGTCAATTTCCCGCGGTAACGAAAGAGTTAACTGGCTCAAATAATCACACTTTTCATCGTTTATAAGGGCAATGATAACGCAGTATTTATTTTTACAAAGCCTGAAAGAAGAACTACCATGCACATTTTGCGGCGGCCGCACCAACAGCAGCGACGTCAATGCAAGGTGCTACGTCATTGGACAATGTCTAAGATTAAAATTCAAGCCAGTTTTGGTTTCTGTTCCGTGAAACAGCATGCTTGGCATCTAATGTTATCACTGGATGGGCATTCTCGATATCCCAGTAATCGGCGTACCGCGCTTCCGCCATGTCAATTCGTCATTCACCATGCTGTATAATTTGTCAGATAAGCCTACCAGCACCGCCTGGAATCGTAAAAATCCCTTGCCAGGGCGTTTGCAGTGAATAACGCCCTCCGCGTCGCCGCAGAACCTCAAATATGATGCACTTTTCCTCTACCTCGTGCCTGTATCGTTCGCACCAGGCCAAAGGTCGGCTGATTCGGGACTGTTCATGGCATACCACACCAACGAGAACTCGCCAGCGCATCAGTGCCGGTCCGCACGCGTTCTGCAAACTCGCTCGTGCAGCAATTAACATTGCAGCGCATAACGGCGAATTCAATACAGAAAACACTGCCCCAAAACAAATATATCAACTTAAAAAAAAAAAAAAACACTACTGGGGACCTGAACTTGCGACTGGCAAAACAATGTACCTAGTGCTCCAGACCACTCGGCCATAGGCCAGCGATGTCAGGGACAGAAATATGAAGTATATAATGTACGGACAGTTTACATTTTTCTTCAGTTTTAGCATTTCAAGCAGCTCATATGACTATTTCTTGTATAGCGCTCGTGCAGTAAGCGCCCCCACACTCCCACGATATCTCATGTTTAGCGGCTGCATTCCTTAGACGGAAAAGCGTTTGCAGATGTGTGACCGTGCTGCTGACCGCTGTGCTAGTTCACCCAGCGCAAAGAACTGCTTCTCGCACCCTGGTTTTATGCTGTACGATAAAAGTTGTTTTTCGGTCATTTTTGACTCCTTAGTACCTATATTAACTTCGCTAACTCTTCTCCCGCCTTCAATTGTCCCTACATTTTTCTACTAGCATACCAGTCAGCGTAGCGTTGTATGTGTGGTTGTGTGGAGTGACTTGGACTTAATATTCTACAAACTAACAAACTAAAAGCACATTGTCCCTGGCACAAACGTGCTGTGGCTTAGTTTCAACTGAGCGAATGAATTGCGACAACCTGCAAGCCGCCGGCCAACAAAACACTGAGCTCACTCATTCTGTTGAAGGGTTGGTGAGCTGTGCTTGTTTTGACGTCATATGAAACATCATTGGAAACTGGCGAGGAGGATGCAGAGAGGAGGACAGCATTTTTGGATCAATCTTCCTATTGAATAAAGTTGCATAAACGCAGTGAGAGTGGTTGAAACATGGCCTAAGGACTCCAAGCTACAATTTGCGCTAGTAATTCTGCAATGTTTACAGATCACTTCAGTGTCCCGTTAAGGTATCAATCGGAAGAATTAGGACAGTGCCAAGCCACACACGTCAGACATCACAAGTACAGGCTCTGAACTTGTTCAAAAGAAACTAAAATACTTACAAAAATATGCTGTCAAAGTTCCCGTCTTTCTTGACATAATTTAGAACATGTTGTACCATAGTTGTGCCTGGAGAGGGAGAAAAAAAAAAGAGAGAGAGAAGCCAATTAGTTTAAGCAAATTCTCTGCCCAAGCAGCTGACAAGCCAAACACAGCTGCCTCAACGCTGCACACTGCAAAGACAGCGGTAAAAGCTGGACAAAGTGGAAGATGTGATAAAAGCTGTGGCCCGTTGTACCGCTACCTCATGAAAGCCAGCCATTTTACACTTCCTGCCATATCACTGGGTTACATTTTGTTAGTGCCAGCTCATTACCACTATCGGGCAGAGTTGCACACCCTGCTGCATTCAAGTTACAAAACGTTGTCGGCGCGGACTTGCGATCGCTTGATACGAACACGACGCACCACTTCAAAAAATACTAATTTTATGCATGTGTGTGAAGGGGATAGGCAATACTTATAATCCTCAAAGGATCAACTCACCTATTCCTAACCTCCTGTACGGCGCCAGGCAGCCCAGGGTCATGATGTAAAGGCGCCTCGTGTTTTCCGAGGTGTCGATCCGACAGCAAACGGCTCCAACAACAATATCATTATAGTAGGCTGGAGAGAAATGTATAATTTTAGCACGAAGCACCAGTTATGCGAAACGAAACAGCAGCCACGACGTAGAGTCATCCTATTTTTTCGAAGCCCACTCACCTAATTTGGCAAGTTCTCCGGCCTCGAGAACATCCTTGTAAAACTTGTCGTTGTAGCTCACCGGGAACACCACTTGGTTTAGTCTCTTCAACTGGTTGATGTTGTGCGGCGTAACGTCACCGAGTTCGATCCTACATCCCCTGTGAGAAGATCGAGAAGTCATGACGTAACAACCACCGGCCGAGTCACTGGAACCAACACGGATCAGCCTTTGCAACGCTGATCGCAGAGGCTGAACAACTCGAACGCGCACTCCACGCTGCCGAGTGAACGCCGGTAACTAACACAACTGCCCAGGCCTTTGTGAGCAATGCTTGCCTTCCAAAGAATTTACGAGAACAAAAAAAAAAAAAAAGACTCGGCAGCGGCACCAAGCGCGGTAGAAGAAAACAACAAAATGGACGTAAATAACTCTGGTTAAAATTATTTCGCGGTCGGAGTCACAATTAAGCCTAACAATAAGGCAATTCACTACCCTGCGCGCCCATGATCAAAGGGCAAAGTTCGTGGTTTACCAAAACGAGGAAAAGCTTTGGCTAGATTTTCGTTCGACTTACGAAGCGTTACAGATTGTTTTGGAGCGCTGTTTTGCAGCTGCGCGCAGCGTTAGTCTCCTACGGTGAACGCGTGAGCTGCTGTTGAGCACACCTTTCGTAACCAGTCTAGATCCGTAAGCTAAGTCAGCGGCGATGGTAGGTGAAAGATTAGGAGGACATTGTGCTCACCTTGACTTTGTCATTTTAATTCATTAAATCTGAAGAATTAGGTTCGAAAGAAACCAAGCTACCTAACACTCGCGCCAACATCCAGGCATGTGAACTGACACAGCGGAAGCTGGCGGAAGTTAGCCAACTCGCAATAGCCCGCCCCAGTACAGTATTATTTTATCAAAACTATAAAATTTATTTTTAATTTATTAACCTTAAAAAATTATTACGCTGTAAAAAAATAGCACTTACGCTAAAAAATAAGGGAAGAAGGGAAGAAAAGAAGTGACAGGTTTGCTTTCGTATGAAGATCATGTGATTTCTCACTTGCGGCCGGCAGCAGAAGCAGCAAGGCGAGCAGCAGTTTGCGGTAGGTGTTTCCGTCACTGGTTTCTCTATTTTGTGTGCGTTTGGGACCCCTTGTTCACTTTTTATTACTGAATATTTCGCCTTTACAAAACGCCTTTTTTCAAATTTAGTCTGGGGAAGCCAGACTGCTTTTAAGCGCACCAGTTTTATAGCCCAGTATTAGGCGATTGATTGTCAACGTACGAGCCAATCTTTGTGCCGTTGCTTCACCTCTGGTGTTTCCGCAGTGCCTACTCCGTATGGCTTTCTAGGTAAAAAAAAAAACTGTTTCCTGCTACACAGGCTGCGTCACGTCGAAGCGAACCTGAATCCCGTGCTAATGCTCTCCCCTTATCTTGGGCAGTGCTGCTATGGCGGTGTTTAAAATGCGGTTTTCGGTCTGTTCCCCGCCCCCTTTCGCGCGAAAACCTTACGAAGAGTTCGCAGAAAATCTCCCTTGGCTTATTTGTCCACCTTTTTCACCGGTGGACGCTCCAATATCGACGATGCCGGTGCTGCGGACCGCGGACTCGCAGTCATGTGATGCGCGCCTCCGAAGTGGACCATGCAGCGGGAATGCGGCACATCATGTGCACGGCTTGCGCATGATCCTTCAATGGGGATTATTTCGCCGATAATTGTTTGTGGTAATCTGAAGGGCTCGTTTTACCGTTTCGCTTAGCTTGTAGTATCCCGCAGCAGCCTTCCCGATGACAGCTGCAAAGTCAAATTTTTTTGCAGCGATCGGCTGCTGACCTGAACAAGCTGAGATGGCGTTACCAAAGATCAAGAATGTTGAGAAGGAGTCAAGCTTGGGATATGTGTACGCCGTTTCCGGCCCCGGTGAGTAGCTTGTTATTGCCCAGAGATAAGCGCCGTTTTAACCAAGTGCTTACGACTTAGAAGCACTGTTGTGCGTTTCGGCACATGGTATATGCTTGCAAGCATTATAACTTAGTCCAGCGCTAATGTGACGGTATGCTCTCAGTCGTCACAGCGGAGCAGATGTCCGGAGCGGCCATGTACGAGCTTGTACGTGTGGGCCATGAGGAGCTTGTTGGTGAGATCATCAAGCTGGAAGGAGATATGGCCACTATCCAAGTCTATGAAGAAACCTGTATCCTTTTCTTTTGTCGTCAGAGGCTTTACAGAGCACACACATTTCTTTGTGCACTGTTCAGTGGACGTGGTTTGCCTGCATCCTGCTCACCGCTCACTACTGGGCATTTTTAACGTTTGAGGGTCGAATTTTTTTGGAAACTTTCCCAGATGGTCAAATTACTTTACGGTGATAAAGTACTGTAATAAACAAGCTAAGAGCAGCGCCAATGTAGATAGAAAGCAACTTCTGCAGCACCTGAAAGGGAGTGCCGATAATGACAAAAATCAAGTTTCGCACTCCTCCGTTGCGGTCATGCGGCGACACTAAAACCACGACGGAAAGGGCATTGACTCAGACCGCGGGACTCGCGAAAGATAGAGAGTTCTGTTTATCTCCACAAGAAGGTAGCACATTAAATTTCAAACGTTTCTTGTACAAGCACCTCTTATTGAGCGTGCATTGTCATTATGACGCAAAATTTCAAGCAGAGGGTCGAAACTGTACCGGTACAGTGAAGGCCTTGCGGGATGGAAAGCTGCTGCCGTACATAAACAGTAAAAACCCTCAAAGGGTTGAGAGTGAAACTAAAGTATGAAAACAAGCTTATCTATGTCTTTAGGCTACACTGCTGTAAATGCAAAATGTACCAGTCGCAGAAGCAGCAGTATTCAACCAACTCACAAAATGCTGAAGTGGAAAAATTGGGATCATCGTCACATATACTCTTCTTTTCTGTGGTTTACAACATCTCATCTTTCGATCACTTTTATGTAGCATAAAACAACGAAAGGGTGACTGTAAAAGCGCACCCCAAACGAACGGAATATTATTTAGCTGAAACGAAAGCCCCTTAAGTCAATGTCAGTTTTTAAATGCTTAAATGTGATCGACGGAGCTTATCTATGGATTTTTATGTAAGAACAAAATGGCAAGTTAGGGACGCATGTTGGAACTACTGCAGAGTGCAGTTTTTCTTCAAACGGCAAACCTAAGCTGTTGCCCGTGTGTTCGAGATTTCGGCGCACATTAAATATCCCCAGGTGGTCAAAATCAATCTGGGACCTTCCACTATGGCTCACCACATCCCCTGTGTAGCGTTGGCGCGTCAAACCCCACAATCAATCAAACTTAAGCTATTGAACAATCTAAATCGTCCTCCCGCTGCTACTAGCTTCAATTTTAGTATAATTCTTTCTCTTATTTCACAAGTACTGCTGAAAGCCTGTTTTAGGAAATTTGAATGCTATCACCTGTAGTGTTTCTTATGAGTCGAACCAAAATTTACCAGAGCAAAGTAGATAATACTAATTCAAAGTGGCGTGACAATTTCACCATATTTTTGCTTTTCTGGTGAAGAAATAGGAAATAATAACCTACTCTCTACTGAGTGAACACTGCTATAAAAACTTTCAATCACAAAAGTTGGACAACTTTGAGAGAACCACCGATTGCAGCATTTTGCATGAAAATGGCATTATGTACATTTTTCAGAGCTTTGAAGGAAGTGCACCAACTTCAAATGCCAAGTTTTTGAGGCACATCTTGCATGCTGTGCATGGCTGAACATTGTGGTGTTGACCGACGGCAAGATTGTTATCTGAAAAGGTGAATCTTGCAGCACAGGCAAAATATTCACTGTTTGCTCTGGAAGACAACAAAAGGCAAGCAATAAGGTGGGGCGACGGTGATGCTGTTTCGTGACCTAGCGTTCAGGGTGACCAGAGGCAGGCCTTGGCAGAGAAGCTGAATATGTCCGAGTTGACGTGTGTGTTGCCACTTTGAGCTTGCAGAGATGAAACACACATCACTGACCAAGGAAAGGAATACAAAATGAAAGTGCCCTTGCTCGCAAGGTCATTTTTTTTATTTCTTGACTTGTTCAGTGACCTGCGTTTCATCTTTTGCGTTATGCTACCCCTGATAGGTGGAGAGAGAGAGAGAGAAAAGACCTTTATTCGTATGACGTCCAACTATTGCCTTCAGAAAACAGTAGTAGTTGCCTTGACCGGCCAATGCGCCAGCCGGGGTGACGGTGGGGGACCCCGTGCTGCGGACGGGCAAGCCCCTCTCAGTGGAGCTGGGGCCGGGCATCATGAACAACATTTTCGACGGCATCCAGCGGCCCCTGCGAGAGATCAACCTGCTCTCCAAGAGCATCTACCTACCCAAGGGAGTCAGCACTCCGGCCCTCAAGCGCGACGTCAAGTGGGAGTTCAAGCCCACCAAGTTCAAGGTACCGGGGGCCCTTGGTCTAACCTGCGCGTTTGTTTTGTACCAATCTCTGAGTGAGGCCCCAAATTGTTTTAAAAGGAGCAGCAGTATGAAAAGCTGTTTGGTTTTTATTATTTTTATTATTTATTAATTATTATTATTTATTATTTATTAATTTTTATTTTTTTTTTTTTGCATAAAACTTTGCAGTGTCTTCTCAGCAAAAAAATTTCGGATAAGAAGCAACTTTTTTTTTTTTTTTTTTTTTTACTGTTACCTTTAAAGTTAACGAGATCTGAACTGGTCTTCCGTAGTGCATCACAGAGGTAGGTAAACGAAGCCGACTGTTCGACATGCAGAGGGGCATGTCGCCAAATGAGGCAGATAACTCCTTTTCCGGTTGCATAGCATATCTGCAACCATTGCTGAAAACAGCTTGTTCAAGTGGAAGTGAAGCAGAGGGCTGAGCCCTTCAGGCTATTTCTTCTGAGCCAGGTCAGTGAAACACTTACTGACCAGGTGCACTTTCTTTCATCGGCCCTGGCTAGCAAATATGTGCTGCTTTTTGGCGCCTTGCGGGGTGTTTGCATGTTTTTCGCTGGATGACTGACCCTGCTGATTGCCCAGTTGAGAGCATTGCTGAAGCATTGGGCTCCTCCGTGGCTTCTCCTCATCCCCTGGCAGGTTGGGAGCCACGTGACCGGTGGAGACATCTACGGCATCGTGCAGGAGAACACTCTCATCCAGCACAAGATAATGCTGCCCCCGAAGGCCAAGGGCACCATCACCTACATTGCAGAGCCCGGAAACTACACTGTAGTGGCAAGTACCTCTGCACACGGTGCTCGCTATCCTCCATTGCAATGCAACTCCTGGCTGCCAGTTGCCGGCTGTCAGGATTGGTGGGACACTGCCATGGAGACAAACTGACCAGACGTTAGGTGCCCGTTCGGATAGGGCTGTGGTGTTCAGCTGCTGTTCACAGGGCCTGCAGTTCTTTTGTTGGTTGTGGCAGCCGTATTTGTCTGTGACTGACTATAGTGCTGTGCAGTCCAGTTGGGTTAAAGTGTTGGCTCCAAGGTATAGACGTGAATGCACGAATTTAAGTGTTAGATAGACGTGAATGCACAAATTTAAATGTTAGTTTTGCACAGTCTATACATTTACAAAGTGCATTTACAAAGTATGATGACCACATTTCATTTCTCTTTCTGTCAATTCAGTGTATTGTCACTTTATGCATCCAGATCTCTTGTCATGAGCCATGGCTTGTCTGCTTTGTTTTGTGTGGCATGCCCAGCATAGTTACATTTATCTCTTCTGAAACCAAAGCAAGCATTGGTTATAGTAATCCATTTCCGCTTTGCTGCTACGATTCTTGGTTGCTGTGCAGTTTGACTGGGAACAGTTTCCGGAACAAGGACTGTGCCATAACATGAATACCCACCGCCTGTACAGTGTCATTACATTCACTGTTTATCTGTGGACATCGGTCTCTGGGCTTTTTTACTGTATGCTGGTTTACCTTTAACTTGGAGTACAGGAAACAAAATGATTGTGGAATTCTTTGCCGACATAATACTCATGTCAGTACTCCTGCATTTGTTTGGTTCTGGCCTGACTTTGCAACCATTCAGTGGGAACATAGAAACCCCAACTAGAGTTTATTGCTGTGGTGCTTCATTGGAGTTGAATCTCAAGGTCCATGTGTTGCACCCATGCGTAACATCTCAGGAAATCTGAATGCTTAGATGGCAGGTGCTATGACCCAATTTCATTAAGCTGCATCGACTAGGCCAAGTTGTTGGTGTAAATGTATGACTACTTTGCATTCAGATAAAACATTGTGCTTTTTTAACGGGAATTTTTGTATTGCTTCTTGCTTAATAGGCACTTTGAGCATAACAATTTAAAGCTGTGCAGTTTGTGTTGGCACTCGCGAGGTAACGGACAATAAATTGTCTGCATTCGTGCAGTCTTTTTGTTATTAGTTTCAATTTCAATGAGGTCTTAACTTCAGAAAAGATGTCAGGGGCTGAAGTAGCGCTGATGAGAAAAAGGTTTTGTGTTACGGTGCTAATGTCAAAATAGAAGCGCAGTTGAATCTATAGTTTAAGTCATGAGGGTGGTAGGGAATGTGCCATGCATAAATGTCTAAGAGTAGAGGGAGTGTGTTATGCTATCACTGGGCTGCGAAAAAGAAAGAAAGAAATTTGGTTGAAGGCATTTTTCTTAACCCTTAAAGAAAATTTGATTGGAAAAGTTTGAAATGCCTGCTTTAGGCTCAAGTGGTCAAACTTTGTGATGCAGGACAAGGTCTTGGAGACGGAGTTTGATGGTGAGAAGAACAGCTACACCATGATGCAAGTGTGGCCAGTGCGCACAATGCGTCCCGTGACTGAGAAGCTGGCGGCCAACCATCCACTGCTGACTGGACAGCGAGTTCTGGACACCCTGTTTCCGTAAGAGCCTCGGCCTGACCAGTTTCTTTCTCTGTGGCCAGTGCTTGAACACCTAAATACGTGAGCTTACCATTAACGGGCATTCATTGACACTTTTCACTGTCCTTCCAATATGCTTGCTTGGTTGTGTACTTACAACATCACTTTCCATAGTGTGAGCTCGCACTTTTCATTCCAAGTGTAACCACGCTTTCTCTACACATGGAAAAACCCCAACAGCGCTAATCATACAGGATTGAGGAATAGAAACACGTAGAACACAAACGGGCGCTCGTGTGTTCTATCGTTCTACTGTTCTACAGTGTGTTCGCCCATTTGTTTTCTATGTGTTTCTATTCCTCGGTCCTGTTTCGTTCATGCTGTTGGTTTTTTTTATGAACATGAACCAACTAACTCACACCAAAGTCCTGCTTCTCTACACATTTTGGACACTTTGTTCTACTACTTACACCGCCTGGTACGGCTGCCGTTCTCTTTAGGTGCGTCCAAGGTGGCACAACTGCCATTCCTGGCGCCTTTGGTTGTGGGAAAACATGCATATCTCAGGCCCTCTCCAAGTATTCCAACAGCAACGTCATTGTCTACGTTGGCTGTGGAGAGCGTGGCAATGAAATGTCTGAAGTACTCCGGGACTTCCCTGAGGTAAGCTTCACTGGCCTCCCATCTGTCGCTCTGCTCAGTGGGGCTTGTGCGAATGTCATTTGCTTAGGAGGAGACTAGGCTTATTTACTGTGTTGTGGGCCTCATTTAAAGGGGCATTTTGCCAGTGAAGGCAGGGCTGTTGGGGTGTATCTGCCGACACTTCGGAAACAAGGAAACGTGCTGCTAGCCAGAATTGGAAACCAGGCCGGCGAACTGCAAAAATGTCTAATTGCCAACTTGTCCTCCCAAAGGGCTGCTAATGTGAGCGCAGAATCTGTGGATGTTGGAGCACTCAGGGTGTCTAGCGACCGGGAAAACCGGGAAAAGTCAGAGAATTTTGCGCCACCGGGAAAAGTCAGGAAATTGTCAGGGAATTTTTCAATCAAGTAGTACCAGTCAGGGAAAACCACTTTGGGGCCTGCCCACAGTTTCAGAATGGGGAAACCAGTGTTGGGGGCCCCCAAGAAGTTACCGAACGCAACACGTTCGCGCGCGACGAAAGCGTGAACCGCATGAAACGTTTTCTGGTTTTTCTGCAAGCGAAAACGCGCCGCGCACGCCTGCGCACTGACGCCGCCGCGAAAACCCCCCGCACGGTGCGTGCCGAGCGGCAGGCGCAGGCAACATGGTGGCTGCACCGGCCGCGGAGTAGTGCGGTAGCTCCAACGACCGCTTCTACCCGCTCTTTAAAACGCTACTCAAGGCACAAACGCACTTGCTTGTGCAGGAAAGGAGCCACCGCAGGCACGAAATCGTCAACGCGGCGGTGAAAATACTGCGCACGAATCGCGTGCAGAAACTCGTCATGCGGTTCACGCCATAGAGTTAAGGTTCACGCAGCTCACAGCTGGCTTCGGTTGCTGGTTGCACTTGCGCAGAGGGGCGATGTAGGTGGTGCCCAAATCGCACGCACAACGCGCTTTTTTTTTTTTTTAGCGAATTTTAAAAGTCAGCGCTTTTTGGGAGCTAATCTTGAAAGAACTTCTTGCGTATGACATCAGGAGCCAGAATTACCTAATCAAAAAAGAACATGACATGGTTTAGCGTGCACCGCGTGGGGCGTTTTCTGCTCGCGAAAATGCGCCGCGCACGTCACAGACGCTCTGACGCTGCCGCGGAACCAGGCGGAACCGCCTGCACGCTGCGCGCGGTGCTGCCGGCAGCGGAAACATGACGGCGGCTTCGACCGCGAAATGGTGATGGGAGCTGGAGCGACCGCTTCTAACCGCTCTCTAAAATGCCACACTAGGCACGGACGAAGTTGCTTGTGAGGTAAAGGAGCTTATAATGTGGGCGAAAATGGTACTATGAAACATCATCCGCGCCGCTAGTGAAAGCGCCCATGCAATACCTGCCGGGGTGGTAAGCCTAAACATCTGTGGCGGGGCTATCTGGCTGTCTCGAGAGCTTCGAAACTGACGCCATGAGGCGTGCGGCTCTCCATTGGCGCAAGTCGGCATGCTCCTCCCACTGCCTCGCGCGACGCGCGTCATTTTCTGAGCGAGGCAGAAGCTGTCGCACGCGCGAATCGTTGACGCAGGCGTTAAAAAATCGCACGCACGACGCCGATGCGCCCGAATCGCGTGCAAAAACGCACCATGCGGTTCACGATGCATGTCGAGCCAGGACAATAAAAAAAGCAAAAGGTGCTCGCTGAAGCATAACTTGAAGCTTCTATACCGCAAGATGAAATAAACTCTCTGAAGCCGTAACAGAAGGCAAGCAAACCTCAAACTGAACAAACTGAATTTAATCAAAGTGCATTTTGAGAATTAGGGCACTTGCAACAAATGTGTTTTTCCTTATGATAGAATGTGTTTTGTATATGCTTTTTATATGCTTCACCGACCATTTCCACAGAATTGCGCCTGTTGTATAGGTCAGGGAATTTCGTTTAAAATGGTCATGGAAAACATGAAAAAGTCAGGGAAATTGAATTAGGAAATTAGCTAGACACCTTGAGCTGCACACCTCAGACAGTTGCATGATTGTTGCATGACGGCTGGTGCTACATTGAGTGGAATTTCATGTACATTTGAAATGGGCAGTGTGTATCTGATTCCACACAGAATGCACTGCGCTGATTCTGAATTCGGAAACCTTCATGTGCACATGTCCAGAATATTGTAGCAGAAATATGCTTTGTGTGGTAGGTTTAAAGCAGAATGTGTTGATACAAGTTTACTAACTGGAATTTCTTGTTGTTAATCACGAAGTAATTACAGTGTAGACTGCTTATAATGTATGCCGCGGGAGCCGCAAAAGTCTGCGCTAAGTGGTACCACACCATAAACAAAACATGCGCGAACCCAACCACATAGCAACTTACCTTTCAATCATTCCTTGCTTATTATCAGTCGAACAAAGGCCTCTTAAGAACAGGGGCACAATCTTTATTTCGCCTTTTTTTTTTTTTCCCACATCAGCCGCTGCTGCAGGCTCTTACAAGCTGCTGCATGGTATTACAAGCCGTGAGCGCGGCTTTAACTCCCTTTGTGTTTCTGTTTTGAGGGAGCATGGCTGCCTTTCATGGTGTGTATGAATGGATGCCCTGAGACAATGAAATAAGTACGTCAGCGGGATTTCTTTTCCACCCACTTTGCCTTCACGAAGCCGAAGGCGGTTGCTTGTCAGCACAACGTACTGGTAGTGGAAACCTCCGGCGTCCGGCTCGCTATCTCCAAATGTTCTAAAAGGAAAGGCGCAGTTGCTTATCTGCACAAATTCTAATAGAAACAACTTGCCACGCATGTGAGGGAAGAGGGCTTGCTATTTTCCGAGGCTTGTCAAGCAAGGACATTTGGGATTATCATGCGAGTGCGAACAGAACACGCAAACTAAAGGGTGCGTATTTTTTTTCTTTACCGTGTCTCAGAGGAGAGAAAAGAGCGCCCGCTGTGTCAGATGGCTGAATGTCTTTTTTTCTTCTTTCTCGCAACCCTAAAACGATGTGTCAGCTGCGCCGGTCAATCAGAGGACCCGCCAAAAAAACTGCACTATAAACGGTATTGTGCTTAAGCCAACCATGTCTTAAGTGGTACGCTTATGTTCCATGGGAGGCAAAACGGCAAGCACGCCTCAACCACAGTATAGTTAAGTGTTTTAGATATGTTGATGATTTCATTGTTTGTGGATCTGGATAGCCATCAGGATAGACGGGGTGTGATTGACAGTGTTTTAACTCTTTCGCTATTGTGCCTATTAAAATCGATCAATTTGATCGATACTTTTGGGAGCGCCTTTTCATAGCGTTCCAGGCGTTTTTCGAACAAGTAAAGCTGTTCGGAGTTAGATCAGAAAATGGCCTTTCAAAATCAGTTTTGTTTTCACTTTTGCAACGGAAACGTGATTTTTGACACGCTTTTGAATCACCTGGGTGTGGAAAAGGGGCGTGGTCATCGCGTGTCACGGCTACCAACGAAGAATACGTGCAACTTGTAATTACCCTGCACCAGCGCTTGTTTTTTGCTATCAGGGCGTGAATGGGGAACTAGCAAATGATTTTCAATCATCAGGTTCGCGCTCTGACAGTAATAATCCCAGAAATCGGCTGAAAATGTCAAGCAGTGCCTGGTTGCAAAGCTACTTTATGATTTTAGGCAGTTTTATTGCCTTTGCGCACGTTGTTCTAAGTACTGTGGTAGTTGTACTTACCCCAGGACCATTCGCAAACAGTTTACAACAGTTTCGGTTTCGTTTCTGCATCGCGAAATTCATATTTAGCGCTACTACGCAGTTACCCAACTTCAAGGCTACCTGCCATGGCGCCTGAAGCGTCCGTGACTGATCCTCGAACAAAGCACGGCGCTCCTGATTTCCCCCCACCCTAAGCCGATTTATGTGATAAGAACTTCAGATGCAAGTCAAAAGGTCACACCCAGTCGCCAGATATCTGTTCCGCCGAGGACAGCGCTTCAAACCGGCCTTACACTGCCAGCTGTTCGTCTTCCCGTATCGTTTCCATGCGAGGGTATATCCGGGTGTCTAATGTTGCTACTTAGTTGAACTGTCTATTCGGACGGAGTCTCTGATAAGTTTTTGTACTGTTTTATTTGAAAAATGTTAGGTGGCGCTGCAATAGAGGAGGCTCGTTGTGCTGATCTTTTTTAGCGCGCAACTGCTACTCGGCCAAAGATCGCAGGGCACGATTCTAGCTCATCGTACCTCATTTTTGCGAGCAAGGCTACAATTGCGAGTAAGAAGATGATAATAAAGCTCAGCTTTATGTTTTGAGAGATAACTGACCATGAACGACAACAAGCATCAGCCACGGCGTTCCGTTTTCAACTTCATGCACATTTTTTTCCGCATCGCGTGCTTGTCCCAAATATTGTGCTCGCTGTAAATGCAAAGTCAGCCATTGACAAGATGTTTTTACGTTATGTGGGGGCAAATTGGTGCCTCTGATAATGACAAACCGCCAGATTTATTCCAGGAAACCACCCGAAATAGCACATTTTGAATTGGAGGTTGGGCTTCACCACATGACACGAGCACCGTGCATGCTAACATTTTTTTTTTTTACATCTGACAAACTGTTCTGCGCAAGTCGACATTTTTTCTAGGGCGTGTTTTCAAAATGTTTTCCTACAAAATTTATATTCTAATTTTTTTCTACTACCAGTGGTTTGGTATACACAACTCCTTTTCTATAATTTTTTTTCCACAACTTGACAAAAATTTGGTTTTGATATTTTTTTTTACAACTATGAGATATAAAAACCTTTAAAAAACGGGTATTATTGGAAATTCCGTTAAATAATCTGCATTTTGTGCTCCTGCAATTAGTGCCTAATAAATTTTTTAGCAGGAAAAAAAATGTTTTCTTGGACCCCCAAAAATTAGTCAATTTTCCGGCGGTAGCGAAAGAGTTAAATGTTTTTAAGACGTGTTCAAAGGGATTGAAGTTCGCTTTTGAGGAGCCTGATAACGGAGCCATTCAGTTTCTGGGTGTGAAGCCTTGTTTTACCGAGGGGCATATATGCTGGACCTACCAACCATGCTCAAAAAAGCAGATTGCTTCGGCCCACTCCAAGGTGGTTAAGCGCGGCATAGTGGCGAACTGCCTGCGCGGTGCCCTCCAGAAGTCGTGCGATCACAAGGTAGCTAGTAGTGTGCAAGCTCAAGTGGCGCATCTGACGCATGTGGGCTTCCCTTTGGAGTTGGTGGCTTCGGTCGCAGAAAGCCTCATCAAGAAGGTTAAAGCCGGTAAGGGCTCTCCAAGGGAAGAAGACGCCAACCGGGACAGGTTGCGACGCGTAACCGTGCCATACGTGCATCAGCTCACGCACCGCCTCAAAAAAGTGGACAAAAAATTCAGCGTGGGAGCTCTGGCCACCGCGCCTGGCAAGCTGATGCTGACGTGCCCTACCGTAAACGAGAAGCCACGCCAGGCTTGCACCAACAAACATGCCACCAGGTTTGTCACCTGCAAAGAAGGTGTCATCTACCGCATTCTGCTGTCCTGTGGCAAATGCTACGTGGGACGGACGGGGTGGTGTTTAAACAACAGGCTGAGAAGCACCGTGTAGCAGTTTCATCGCTTGCAGTGGGAGGCCATCTGGCCGATCATTGCAAGTGATGCCCTGGTTGTACGCCGGCGTTCGATAAAACACGTGTTTTAGGATCTGGACGTGACCAAACTAGTTGCGAGATTAACGAGGCATTTTATATCTACAGGGAAGGAGTTAATTATGTGAGCACCCCTTCAATCACTCTTACAGATAAGGAGGTAGGCTACCTACGAGGGTGCATGTGCGAGACATAGACTGGCGTGTGTGGGGTGGTGTGTAGGGTAAGGGCGTGGGGATATGTTATCTTTCTTTGTTTCACGAACGCTGAGTGAAATTTCAGTTGTAGTCTACTGAGTGTCCTGTGTACTTCTTCGTCTGCATCTCTTTTTCGCTAGTAAAATGCAGTCAGATAACCAAGTAGCCCAACTTTCTGCCTTGCTGGTTAGCTATTTCTTTGCATCCTAGGGCACCAATCCTGATTCTGAACTTATACCTTGACCTTAGTGTAGCTGTTGTTTTCTGCTGTTTCTGTTTTTTGCCAGCGAAGTCTGGTAGTGCGCTGCCAAAGCTTGCAGGCCCCTTTTGTGCTGGCAGGTGCAGCATCAGGTTCTCGCGCTAGATACGTAGCCTGTGACGTGGATCGGCAGGGCTGCCTTCTCATGTGCCACTCTCTCCACTTGCAGCTCAAGATAGAGAAGGACGGAAAGCAGGTGACCATCATGGACCGGACCACCCTGGTTGCCAACACGTCTAACATGCCTGTCGCTGCCCGTGAGGCGTCCATTTACACAGGTGAGGGGGAGAGGACGGGCCTGTGAGGCGCCTTCCTTTGGGTGACAAGGGACACACCTCGCGCCTGCCTGCTGACCGGATGGCTTGTAAATATGTGGCACGAGGGTACGCATGGTAAACACAGTGAGCTCCTTCCTGAAGGCTGAAGTCGGAAGGTTGGAAGTTTGCTTGGCTAACGTAACGTTCCACATACAATAATACGTTACAATTTTCGCTGTTCAGGTGTTCTGCTCAAGGGGCTATTTGACTGTCAGTGATAAACGGGGAAGAGTAATTCATTGGGGGCACAGATTTTGGTAGCTGCTTGTAGGGCAAGTACAGGGCGTAGGTCTTTACAGGACAGCATTTATGAAAGGCGACACAAGATTCAAGACAGACAGTCGGTGTTGCAGCATTCAAATGGGAAATTTCGTTATAATTTGAGCTTCTAGCCTATTAAGGAATAGGGCCCGAGGCTACGGGGAAGCACTAAAGAATGCGTGACTGTCCAGAAGAGAATACCCCCCGCCCCATGGGGCCCTGAGCCGCGAAGAGGCGACGATTCTCAGACAACTACAGACGGCGTCGGTCACGTCGCCGGCGGCACTACACCGCATGTACCCAGAGGAGTACACAAGCAGCCTATGCGAGGTATGCAAAAAGGGGCCGGCCAACCGGTGGCACATCATGTGCGACTGCGCCGCCGACCCAGAAGGCGCCAGCTTCGAAGAGTATCCGGCACGGCTACAGCAAGCCATCGAATCGAGAGACAAGACGAAGTAAGAGTGGGCCATCCAGCAGGTCTTCACTGCACTTGAAAAGCACAGACTCCGTAAAGGGGCCTGCGCCTATTAAGGTAGTGGAGAAGATGCGACGACCGGCCGCGTCGGAACTAAGTCTGCATGCTTGAGCTGCAAAAATGGAGCTCATGTTAGCTGACACACATACTTGAGTAATTTCACTTCATGTGAGCCTAGTCTTGTGTTTTTGTTGCTTATCCATTTGTTTTAGATGCAAATTTAGCTTGCTTTCTGTGCTTGCTGTCTAATAAATAAAACATTCGGGGTGGGAGATGTCACTGATGTCAGGTTTAAGTGACGGCTGAAAAATGTCTGTTTTGAGCTGTAGCAGTTTGTGCGGCATTGTATTTACAGCAAATGAACCATAACTGTCTTTTACAGGTTTGGCTTGTCTGAGATCTTGTCTGAGATTGGTGAGAGTCTTGTGTGGTGCTCATTTTTCCTGGAGTAGGGCTGTTAAGTTGAAAGGAAGTTTTGCAGAAGTGTAGGGGTGGAGTGTGTGTGTTCTTGTAGTTGATGCAGTTGACCTCCCCCCGCAGGCATCACTCTTTCCGAGTACTTCCGGGACATGGGCAACCACGTGGCCATGATGGCTGACTCGACCTCGCGTTGGGCCGAGGCATTGAGAGAAATCTCTGGACGGTTGGCTGAAATGCCTGCAGGTCAGTTGATCACCCTGATTGCCAAACGACAGGCGTTTGGCGATGCATTTGAGGCATTCCAGTAGTAATAATGATGCAAGTAAAAAAAAAGAATTAAAAAGGAACAAAGCGGGGGACTGCATGGTGGGGCAGTCCCGAGACAGCTGACATAAACTTATTATGTGGCTTTTTTGTCTGCTCATGGAGGAGCTCATAACCACCACAGCAGAGCAGCTTTGTGCACACGTACTAGCACGCTGCTTCCAAATCTTCGTGCCTACGTGAGGCCTCATTTTGAGGAATTCAGCTGGACAGTCAAATGTGAGGGTTACAGTGCAATGCTGTTTTGTGTGAGAGGCTCTTTGTGTAGTTACTGGTTCACAGCTATGAAGTTTGTTGCTAACCCCTCATACATCCAACAATTTTTAATTTTTGCCAGCAATTTCTAATGCAGTGAGCCAATAGCTCATACCAACACTAATGGCACCCTGTTTCAAAAAATGTTTTTAAATATGGATGTCACTGCACATGAAGGTTTCGTGTTGACTAGGAATGAATCCAAGGGGATATCTGTCACTGATTACCAAATAAGCCTCTACTTCTAAAAATAAATTTGAATGTCCTGTTGTTTTTATAGCCTTCCTTGACTGGTTCTCTTGAATGTGTTTTTTGGGTGAGAATCCTGTCTGAGTTATTTATGCAAGCCATAAATATGTTTGTTTTCATGTCCAAAATCCCACAAGTTCTCGTCCAACTTCCCTCAATGTTGCTTGGGCTTGTTGGTTCCATGCGCAGGGCTTGCAGCTCACCAGCGGATGCTTCCACTCTTGCTTGTTCTCTGTGCCAAAAGAGGACTTCTAAGCTTGTTTTGCCCGCCAAAGCTTTGTGTGCTCTCTCGTAAGAAGAGTGCCTTGTGTGCCATTTTTTGTTCAGATTCTGGCTACCCGGCGTACTTGGCTGCTCGCTTGGCCTCCTTTTACGAACGAGCTGGCCGCGTCAAGTGCCTCGGAAACCCCGAGAGGGAAGGAAGTGTCACCATTGTTGGCGCGTGAGTATTTCTCTTACCACTGACCTTTCGTGCCTTGATGCATGGTGTCATGTTGTTCAGGGCTGAGGAATTCTGAAATGTCCTTTTTGTAAATTTTTAGGCTGGTGGGTTCAACCTCTGGAGAAGTTGTGTAAGGCATGCAGCCTGCATGCAGCGTGCAAAATGTTCAAGCACAAAAACCGGCACATGTGCAAGATTACTGAGGCGTTCTTTATCAGACGTTCACACACCCCTTGTATCAGTTGAGATTCGGTCGCCCTCGAGGGCGAACTTGTGTATCTTTTAAAGATAAATCGTTTCCAAAGCGAATTTGGAAAAAAAATTGTTTGTCTATACTCGGTGACAACTTAAGAACGGCACCGGAAGTTGCCGCTGTGCCTTATCACCGTAGCTGGATGTTTCTCCGCGCTGCGCAAGTAGGGCGTTACTGGGAATATTTCGAACATGGTGTGAGCCGTTCCCGTGATTTTTTGGACTTAATATGCTTATAAACGACTCCAGTGAAGACAAACAAATTGCGTGAGACAGGGCAGACGATATCACGCATTCATAGCAAAGCCCTTTCAAAACACGCGCGCACTGACGTCACGGGTCCGGCGCTTTGGCGGAGTGATACACTACATGAGGTGGTGCCGTTCTTGAGTTGTAACCGAGTATAGTACATGCACGGTATGGTCATTATGCGTATAAAATGCCAGTTTTTCTGCCTCATAAGTTTATTTGTAAGTCAGCGCAGTGTCCTGTGCCTCCTCCTCCAAAGCGATGTGCCCTGTAGTCCAGGTGTAGCTTCAGGGTATCTACGCCAAATGTGAATTTTTATATCCCCCTTCAACCCCGATCCACAACAGCCCAGGACCTCGTTTCTTCATTTTTGATATCCTTGAGGGTTTTTCATTTCACAGCAGCCCCCCAGGGGCAATTTAAGTGAAATAAAGACGTGCAACAACAACAACCTTCTCCCTCCTCAGGCACAAGTGCCATCCGTGAGACCATAGTTCTCTCCTTCCCTGTTGAGTGACTCATTGTGAAGTGTGAGAAATGGCCCACTCACTCATAAGACAGCCGAACATACAGTTGAGGAGATGTACAGGTAGCAGCTGAGCCAAAGTTCACTGTGAGCTTTGAGTTTTTTATCTGCCCATTGTTTTTTTCTTGGGACACCTCTGCCTGCCCGGCATTAAATTCTTTTTCGACCATTGAGCAGCAGGCTGTATTCTTGGCCAGGAAGTCTGTACTTAAAATGAGCCAGATTTTTTGTAGTTTAATGGACATGTTCGTCGTTCGCAAAGCCTTTGCCATATTTTCTCCTCCTCCTCCTCCTGTCCCTTGCAGCGTCTCGCCCCCTGGTGGTGACTTCTCGGACCCTGTGACGTCGGCCACCCTGGGCATTGTCCAGGTGTTCTGGGGCCTGGACAAGAAGCTGGCACAGCGCAAGCACTTCCCCTCGGTCAACTGGCTCATCTCGTACAGCAAGTACACCCGTGCGCTGGACGACTACTACGAGAAGAACTTCCCCGAATTCGTGCAGCTCCGCACAAAGGTGGGGCAGAGCGTTTCCCTTCTCCTTCCGTCCTTTCAACAACACTTGGGAGATGGAATGCAGTTCAGCTCGTGTTGAAGTGAGGAACTAACATTGGAAAGCCTAGCTCTGCAGAAAAAATACAGGGCATGGCTAAAAAAGACAAGGCTGAGAACAAATTGATGGTGCTATTGTGTTTATTCAGTCGTACCGTCAGTTTCCTTTTTATTCTCCCTAAGCATTTTTCACTTCTCTGCCCTCGCGTTGCTTCTGGGGTGACTATGAAATTAATCATTTTTAATTTTTTGTAAGGCCCACAATTTCATACTATTTTGGCAAGATTTTCACATTCTAAGCCACCAATCTATATCGAAGTCTACCAAAGTCAAAATGTTCTTTGCTATTGCGCCTTGTCACACAACGCAATCTTCTCTGAGCTTGTCAGTGGTTGTCAGTATGCCTGTGGTCTTTTATGATTCCGCAACTTCATACTGTTGTTTGTGCCAACGTGTGTACCCCGTAAAGTAGTGGTTTTTCGAAAAATGAGAAATTTGAAAAATGAGAAAAATGAAGGCTGCTGTGGACCTCTTCCAACATGGCATCCCGAGCTGGGAAAATGTTGAGGAGTTTTTGCTCATGTAACAGACGTGCTTGCTGGGGGTAAGCATGACACTAGTGCAATGGGAAGCAAGACCTTGCTCAGGAAATAAAAATTTCTCTGGGCTCTTCCAATGGATCTTGTCAGTGTACGCAAAGGTTCATGCAAAGGAATGGCTTTTCACCACAGCGCAGTCTTGTTTTGACGAAGGCTGATGGCAAACTTTCAAGGGAAGCTGTTTGAGTTTAGTTTCAGCGGTGTTGTGAGAGACTTGCACCGTTCACTGAATATGCCATTGGGGCACATTTTCAAGGAAGGCCAAACCCCTGGCTGCCTCGACGTGTCAATGGCCACGACTCTGTACAGAGCCGGCACACGTAAGGTTAGCATCAGAATTATGGCAATTATTAGGTGTGGCTGATGGTACTGCTAGTGTGCTTGGCGGATCATCACACCTTATGCTATCTTGTGGCACAGAATATTTTCAAAGGACTCTTTGAAGCGCAATGTGATAGTCTGCTGCTACAAAAAGGAGTAGGTGGACATTGTCTTTGTCTTTGGCTGGATCAGGACAGTGTGGTGCCGATAAACAAGGGCACTTCTCCAGTCTGTGTTGACGTTGGGGTTTACTTGTATCTCAGATGTGTGACACCTAAAACAAGGAAGCTGGCTCAAGTGAAGAACCACCTTGTGATCATTTCGGGAGGAATGCCCTCCTGCCTTTCAAAGAAAACAAGGAAAACAGCAGAGAGAAGTGCCAGCTTTAATGAGCCTTTGAGCTCTTGTGACATTTACTTTGTGCTTTACGTTCATGTAGTATTCCTTTATTGTAGCAATAATGTATAACAAATAGCTCCCTATTTCCTGTTTACTTATTTTGTTTGTGTAAGTTGTGAAAGCTCAAGAAGGTGGTATAAGCTGGATAGGCTGGCAGGGGATGTTTTGACAACAGCAGTAAAGAACGGGAAATGATAAATGAAGCTGATGGGATGAGTACTTGCATCCTCGTTGGTTTTCTGTTATTTTTTTTTTCTTTCCCAGAAGGTGATCTCTTCTCACCTTCACTCAAAGCCTTGTCTGACGTTCTTTTCTGGCAGTGTCAGCAAATCCTACAAGAGGAAGAGGACCTCTCTGAAATCGTGCAACTTGTCGGAAAGGTAATATTTTCTCTTTGTCTTTGTCATTGACCCCGGAATCGTAATGCACAGTAATGGCTCTTGAGCACACAGGCAAGATGTACCATATTTACTCGCGTAATGAACCCACTTTATGTAATGAATTCTCCCCCTACTTTTCTTCTTGGCAATTTACTTTTTTGTCACTTTGAATAAAAAAATGCAGCGGCAATATGTTTTTATCTCAGCATGGTTGCTGATGCCGTAGATGATCACAGTAACTCAATATCATGCTACAGTACGTGCAGAAATGCTAAAAACACATTCCAACAAAAAGAAATCTTAACAGTAGTCGGAGACATGAGAGTGGATGCCGTGGCTCACAATTTGAAAATTGCGCGCTTGCGGAGCGCCACCTGCTGAACACAAAACAAACATTCTTGCGCCATAAAAACGTTGCGGCGTGCAAACAAAGCACAAAATGTACTCCGCACTCCTTCCCTGCTCTTTGCTGTTCCAGCTGGTTCCAGTGGCGTGCGAACAAAGCACTACACATACTCCGCACTCTCTGCTTTTCTGCCACTTCACTATTACGCTCCGCGATTTCTTTTAACAACTTTATTGCATTAAATTTCAACTTCTAAAAATCTGTTGCAATCTTTTCTCGCGTAATGAACCCTCCCCCAAACTAATGCAAATTTTCTGGAAAAAAAAGGTAGGTTCATTACGCGAGTAAATACGGTACGCCGAGTGGTCCTTTCTCACGCTGATCGGGCTGGACGTTTCGTGTGCAGGCCTCGCTGGCGGAGACGGACAAGATAACTCTGGAAATTGCGCGGCTGCTGAAGGATGACTTTCTGCAGCAGAACAGCTACACGGCGTACGACCGCTTCTGCCCCTTCTACAAGTCGGTGGGCATGCTGCGCAACATGATTGGCCTGTACGACATGGCCAAGCACACGGTCGAGGCCACCGCCCAGAGCGACAACAAGGTCACCTGGGCCCTCATCCGCGAGGCCCTGGGCGACCTGCTCTACCAGCTCTCCAGCATGAAGTTCAAGGTGAACATTAGCAGGAACGGGAACGGGCTTTACTTAGGTTGGCAGCCTTCACAGCACGAGAGAAAAGCGTCCTCCATTAGTCAGAGGGCTTTGAGAAGTTCGAATTTTGGGTGTTTAACACTTCAGTGACCGCGGAAAAACGGGTTGTTTTTAGGTGCTCCAGGAAATATTTTTTTCTTGCTACAGAAAATTATTGATGCCGAAGTGTTAGATACGAAATTACAGAAAAATTATAGGTGTTTCTAACAGTAATAATTTTAAACAGATTTTTATAAATTTTATTTAAAAATTACCAAAACAAAAAAGTGACAAAGGAAATGATGAAAACATCAATGCCACTTTGCACAGGGTACACATAAAAAGAATTTGAAATATATTACAATTTGAACATAAGGCCCATATTTACAATACAATATACAATTTGAACGTAAGGCCCATATACTGCGAAATGAGCTTTGCAAGTGCAAAAGTAATTTACATACATACAGTTATATACACTAGTGCCTACCGGTTGTTTTTGGGTAATTCAAGAAATATTTTTCTTGCCACAGAAAATGATGGATGCTGAAGTGTAAGTTATGAAATGATAGAGGAAGAATGGGGCTTTCTAACAGTACTAATTTGAAACAACAGATGTATTACAAAGTTTATAAAAAAAAATCGTGAAAACAAAAAAGTAACAAAGAAAAAATGGATAACCTCAAGGCTACTTTGCACACGGTAGTCATAAAAACAATTTTAACTATACACCTTGAATATAAGACTCTTATAGAATAATACTGTAAAAGTGAGCTCTGTAAGTACAAAAGTTATTTACATACATACAGCGCTCCCACTCCTGTGACAGTTTGCGCAAAATGAGGTATCCTGCACCATCCTGATAAAAACCACGATTTCGCAAGCAAGTGCGCCAACAGTGTGCCAAAAGTTGTGTTGCGCAAATTGCGTGCGGCCTGTTACGAGTCCTACTTCACAGTGGTCTCTAGACATGTATAACTATTTTGACTTGTAAAACTCGAACTCCTGAGCACCCGTCATCGTGTTTGCCATGACCTACTGGTGCAGTTTGTGTGGCAGAAAAGCGAGCTTGGTTGACGCTGTCCCTGTGCTGCCGATACAGTGTTTTCGTCTAGCAAGTCATTGTAGCGCTGGTGCACCGGGGTTAAAACTTTTCTGCTTGCCGTAGTTTACAATGGTTTCTGCTATAAACAATAGTTTTAGGTGGTGTTTATTGCCGGCTATCTCTGCTCGGAGAGCCAGTGGGAGCGCCATTTCGCAGCATAAGTGACGCGCTCGGCTGCAAGCTCCCGCTTCGCTTGCCGGGCTCGCTAAGTGGACCGTCGCAAGTGGAGCGAATCGTGAAGAGTGGCCGGTGCCTCACATAAAAAATCTAGGGTGGAAATGTGCACGAGGACTGATAGCAAGCGCCTGCACCTAATAAAATGAAAAATGAAAACACGACGGCTTGCCTCAACAATTCATAAGCTGGGAAAGAGGCGTGAGAGACGCATTGTTTTCTGCTGCGCAGGTTTGTCGAAGCCTTTTAATAATCATTATCGTGTTGCATGTTGCCTTTTATCCACACCAGAAAGGAACTAAATACCTTGCAAATTATGTTTTGCTGCATTTTTGCTATTGGGTGGAGTATACTCAGGAAATTTAATTGCATCAAACTTGTGGCGACATCTAGCGGCTGTTTCCAAACACGTGGGAAAAAAAAAAATTCCATTGCTTGATTCCAGGGATGCCATGTTGGGCTATAAATAGCCAAATTGGGCTACTTACTCTTGTGGTTGGCGGGAAGTTTTTGTGATTGGCTATATGGCTATTTTTGGGCTTAGTGGGAGAGCAGATTGTGAAAAGCTATTTTTAATGCATGTTCGAGCCTGCCAACGAGGAAGCGTTTTTGGAGACTTTCAAAAAGTCTTTCCCTAGCAAGGACAAGAAGACCATTATTCTTCTGCAGTGCCGTTCATTTGTGATGCACCTTGAAGCGCCTTCCATCCGATCTGACACTGCTAGGCGAGCTCCTCGTCAATTACTGGACGATACTGGTCAATTTTTAGTGTTGAGAAATGGCTTCGACACACTTAGCAGTTGATGTTTAGTTGCTCCAAGGTGCTCCAAAACTGGCATTTAGGTGCTCTAAATTGCTCCAAAATTAATAATTTGGTGATACAAAAATTGCTCCAAATCACGATTCATCAGTGCCACCACTGTATACAATTATATAAGCAGTAGTGCCTATTGGTTGTTTTTGGGTAGTCCAGGAATTTTTTTCTTGCCACAGAAAATGATGGATGCTGAAGTGTAAGTTATGAAATGATAGAGGAAGAATGGGGCTTTCCAGCAGTAAAAATTTCAAGCAACAGATGCATTAGGAATTTTATTTAAAAATGTGATAACGGAAAAAGTAACAAAGAAAAAAAATTGATAACCTCAGTGCTAACCTCAGTGTTGACATAAAAACAATTTGAAATATACACTTTGAACATAAACGATTATAGAATAATGCTGCAAATATGAGTGATGTAAGTATAAAAGTTATTTAAGTACAAAAATATAAATGTAAACACGAACAGCCACGCTGGTCCAGAGCGCTATGCCAAAGTCAACTTCGGGCCGTCTTCGTGGAGCAAACTCGACTCTCTGTGCAGCCAGCACCAAGTGGTCTGGCCCGAAGAAAGTTGACACCCTGCAGATAAGAGCTGTGACCTTTAGAGCAGGGCCGTATTGTAAAGGGACCGGAGAAGAAAGCGAAACTCACCAGAGCACAACTGGAGATGGCCCGGGTTGACTTGATGCACTTTCGCTGTCCATACGGTAGTCTGATGAATTGAAGTAGTCTTCAGTGTCTGTGCTGCTACCATCACGCACAGATTCAAGCTCAGATACATCGGAATTTGTCAAAGTTCGCCGTTCGCGCCAAGCCTCGGCGACGCCATAACTGAAACCACGTGAGCTCGTCTCCCCGCTGGCGAAGGACATTTAAAAATACACTCGCAACAGAAAAACGAAACTCGAAAGCGAAACTGATGAAATTTTTCCTCCTTTACCATTGGGATGGCATTAGAGGTCCAGAAGTGCTGGGAGAGCGCCAAAATGTGTATTTGTATTCATCGATGACATACTATCGATGCGGACAGGCGGGGTCACAAAAGCGTTAATGCGCCAAAGCTACACCTGGGCTCTGAGGGACGCCGTAGTGGAGGGCCCAAGTCTCATGGAGGGCGTTTCCCACTTTTCACCTTTATCAGAAAGGCAGCCACCGTGGCCGGGATTGAATTTGCATCCTTGGGCTCAGCAGCACAATGCCCTGGTCACTGAGCCGCCACACCAGGTCATGAGAGGAAATTGATCAGTGCCTATGGATTTTTAGTGGATGGCTACAGTCTCAATGTACCGTATTTACTTGCGTAATGAACCCACCCACCCTTCTATTCTTTAGAATTCACTGTTGTGTTACCTTGCATAAAAAATGCATCGCAAATAGAAAATGTACTGTTCAATATATCTTGCATGATTTCTGAAGCCGTCGACGATTGCAGTAACTGAATATCGTGCCACTGTACAGGCATGAAACACTAAATAAGCATTTTAACAACGCGAGCACATGAATGCTGTGGCTCACGACTTAAAAATTGAGAACTCGTGGAGCGCCATCTGTCAAACACGAAACAAAACTTCTTGTGTATTGCGCCACAGAAGCGCGGCCACATGTGAACAAACAACAAATGTGCTCCACGGTCCACATTTCTTCCTTGCTTTGTGCTGATCTGCGACTCTACATTTTCTTCACGTTTTTGTGCTCCGGCCTTTTTTTGTGCTCCTGGTGCGCAGGGTATGTCGGGCCAATACGCGAGCTGTTTTAAACTGAAGGTGGTAGAGCATGCATTGAAGCATGGGAACCGCGCAACTGGGCACCACTTCAGTGTTTACCCAGTGTGTGTGTTCCCTACTGGCGGAAACAAGAGGAGGAGCTTCGGGCGATGAACAGGGATTCCCATGCGTTTCGTGGGACTAAAGAAGGGAAATTTCCCGGTGTAGAAAAAGAGGTTTTGGACTGCATAGAGACACCCCAAAGTGAAGGCTGTCCCATGTTGCTTGAGTTGCTGCTGACCAGTGTGCGGGCCACTGTCACAAGTCACAGCATTCCTGCTTCCACTTTCAAAGCGAGCAGTGGTTGCACAATGTGGTTCAAGTGCTGAAACGGACTATGCCACTGAAGGTGTACGACGTTGTGTCAGCAGTTGCTGGCGGACTGAGGACAGGGTGCGTGATTTTCATCGCTTCAGCATTCGGATTCGGGGTGAAAAGCAGTTTCTTCTCTCCCTGATTGGCAACACTGACCAGACGGCCATGAACTTTGATATGCCTAGAACATGGAGGAAGAAAAATGTTAGGAGGGAGCATGACGTCAGGCGGCCCAGCTTCGGCAAGCCAACCTCCTCTGAAGCCGCTTTCTCCTCTCCTCGGGCTCCTCCCGTGCAATGCATTATGGAAAATCCACCACGCTCAAACCCGCGGTAGCATTTAGTGGCTCCGGCTGGCCGCCGCTGCTGAAATTTAAGCATTTGGTCTGCAAAATTGTCGTGAAAGGTTGCACTGGCGAAAAATTATGCTGTACAGGAACTCTCTCTTTAAGAGTGGAAAAAAAGGGAGAAGTTCTTCACTTTACACAGCTGGTTGTTAGATATATTCAGACGTTAAAGGGGCCCTGCAGCACTTACCATCGACTACTAGGAATGTATTTTGGGGTAAAGTCTATTGTCCCAGGAATCTCCTCCCGCAAGAATTATGAAAATCCGTTCACTATCATCAAAACTACGCGCGATGAGAAATCGCGCATAATCGTTCCCTCTCAACTCCACCGCGGACAACACGACGAAAGCTGCGCACTCTCTTCCAGAGAGGGGGGCGGCTCGCGGCGTTCTCTTCTGTGGCCTTCGATATATCACAGGCTGGGTAGTTTTCTCCTTTTCTCTGCAACGTGGAGGGGTATATTTCCGGTCTGGTGCCACAAAAAAGCAGGCATGGCTGCCTGCTTGCAAGTGTGCGCTCGGGCTGGTAGGGCGTTTTTGAAGCAATAAACGTTGTGGTCGAGTGGTCTGGTTGAAAGGGAAGTATTGAGCTCATCACTCAAACTCCGTGCGCACTCAAAGCAAAAACGGCAAAACTGTGCGTACAGGTTCACACATAGTAGAGGCTCGTACAGAGCGCCGCCGATGGCGGCTCGTCACAGGAAATGCGAGAAATAAGCCGCGAAGTTGACCAACGACAGCGAATTGGACAGCCATGGCCTCAGTGACGTCACACCAGGCCATGCCAGGTGTGAATAATGAGAACTGAAGAGAGCGCGGTTGGTTTTTCCGCGTCTTTCGTAGCAATTTGCGTGCTCACTGCTTCACGTGCACGTGTAATATTTGGCTCAGGTATTCCTGGCAGTGTAAGCTAAATGTTGCGCAGGTTTACTTGGGCTGCTCAAAGAGTGTTGCAGGGTCCCTTTAAATGCTGCTTTCTGGCCTGTAGTGGTAATGTGACAAAAATGAGTTATATTTGAAATGCCTTCATTGCCATTCTTGGTTGAGGAAACATACTGGTGGGTTTCAGCTAATGCAATCCTTTTGATTTATTGATATGAGGAAACAAATGGTTAGGTAATAAAATGTTATTAAAACAGCAGTTTCCAAAAATGTCTCAATGGCAAATATAGTAGTGCAATGAGAGGCAGTTGACTGGTGGGCTGTTTTTCATTTGTTTTCATCACTGCCACAACACACCGTTTTAATGAAAAACTGGCCAGGTGGCAGTTTAGCTAAATTCTTAGGGGCTGTAGTTCGGTCAGTGGTGACAAAACCCTCAACCAGCTTGCTCCTTAGTTGGGAGGTTCATTCTTCGAAATTCACGTGCCCAACTCTCAAGGAAAGGTCGGCTGTCATTCTTTCTTATTTACTACCTCTGAAAGTAAGGTATTGAGGAGTTATAATGCACGTAATGTGTTTGCACATCTCCTGTCGGAGCACTTGCTTTTGCAGTGTACAGATTGTTGCTGGCACAGCCACAGTTAAGAACCTGCTTTAACCCAGCAGGCTTTCCTGCGGTCCGTCTCACTGCTGCAGTGTGAATGTTTCAGCTAGATGCACAGCAAGCACAGGAAGGCAAGGCTAAGGGGCGTCTCGTGAAGCTCCTTGTAACCGGAGTAGCTTGGAGCGAGTTTGCAGTGTGGGGGGCCTAAAGCAGGGCCTTTCTAACGATTGCAGGATCCCGTCAAGGACGGCGAGAAGAAGATCAAGCACGACTTTGAGGAGCTGTATGAGAACATCCAGCAGGCGTTCCGCAACCTGGAAGACTGAAGGGGAGTGCGTCCCTTGCAAGCACTGCCGAGGAGCCAAAGAACTGTGACGGTCACTTGGCCCTGTCATGCTGCGGGTGTTTCTTCAACCTCATTCCAAGTAGGCTCGTACTTTAACTGCATCCGTACTGCAGTGGAAGCAGTTCCGTGTGTTGTTAGGTGTTAGCTCCTGCGCCCTTGCAGAGTGGAGAAAGCTGTATGTAAACGGAATTTTTTTTTCTGTCGCCTTTTTTTTACTGTTCCAGCCCAGTGCTCAGTCCTGTGTACATATTTTTCCTGTTTTTGCTTTTCTGTGTTTCTGAATGTAAAAAAAGGCATTTTTGCCTGCTGTTGTCATGTCATTTTCGTGCCTCGTTACCAGTGAAAAAATTTCTTTGGAGTGTAAATGAGGTTTTGACTGATTTTTTTCAGAGCCTGTGTTATATAACTGGAGCATCGCAAATAAAGTTAGTGTCGATGGTGCAAAATCTTCACCATTCTTTCCTGGGTGGAAAAAAAAAATTTTTGCTAGTGCCTGCTGCATTCTTTGCAACAGTTTAGTTGGTGGGGCATTGGGCAAATGTGTTTTCATTCATTTGGGTAGTGAATATAAATATTTTCTTTACTTTGATGCAGAAGTGGCACTCCAATAGATTTGTCTTTGAAATCCTGGATGCCTTGTGCTGTTGCAATGAATGACCCAGGCATTTCCTTTGCATATAGAAAAGTAACAATACAGAGAGCACTGCTTCATTTTGTGCTGTGATGGAAGTGCAGACGCTTTGCTATGCAAACATTCAGACTGAACGGCACATTGAGCAGGGGCGTTTCTTGTGTGTTTCTTGTGACTGTGTTTGCTAGTGTCATAACAGGCAATTTATGGTACCTGTTGTAAAGGTGGGGTGTGTTAGAACAATTCACCCTGCAGTCACGCTTCCCACGGGTCTTGTAAACATGGGACCAGTGTTTGCACATACACACACACTAAAAAAGTATGATGACAACTTTGCTGTAGAATGGCCTTTGCTATTAAAAACGGTAAGTGGACATATTCTTCACTAAAGAGAGCCACGCATTGTGTTCCGTGAATTAAAATGGCTCAGGTTTAGCTATTCTAAACCTAGTTATGACGAACAAAAGCAAATGCTGTGCACAGTGTTTCACGGAAGTTTGCCTTTGCTCGAGGTTTTGCAGCTTGCTATCTAGCTATATCTGCTTGATGTTTGAATTCATCGTTTCACTTACAGTGATAGGCGCACACACAGTGCAGCTGGTGTGATATCAGTGGCGAGACCAGGAAGCCTGTGCCATCAAAGCAGCCTGCAAAGCACTGCATTCATGTGCGTGCAGTGCTTCTCTAGTTTTCATTCCTGAAAACCCAGTCAGCACATTTTTTCATAGATCAGTCGTTAAACCCTCCCCTAGTCACGGGGTTCACTTGAGCTGAACTGCACGCATAGACAGGCGAGCTGCCACTGAGCAATAAAGCGCAGGCGATGCGGCCGTTTCACCCTCTCCCGGTACTGCAGTGGCGAAGCTCTGATCAAGCAAAGCGGTAAAGGCTCGGCATCAATGCCAGCGGCTAAAGGTCATTGCGACGCAATGAATGACCGTGAAATGTATTGTAGTAGAGCTTAAGCTGTAAAAAAGGTTCCAGAGGACATCTATCTAAGGTTCCAGAGGTCTAAGGTTCCAGAGGTCTTGATATGATTCCCTATCATTTTGATGAGAGGGAATTATAGGCTAGGGCAATGATTTTATACATCGTTGCGCACAAAAAGTGTTTTATTAGCATTAGCTCCTCTCAGGGGTTCTGGGCAGCATGTTGCATAGGCTGCCAGGTTTAAGGGGCCAGCTTGTTTCAGTTGACCGTGGTAACTTCGTCTAAGTCTGAGCTTGCTCAAAGATGACCAATATAAGCACTGACATTCACTCAGCTGGAGCATGTGTGTGCACTGTTCATTTGGGCAGTGCGTGTGTGAAACGGTTAAATTTGGTGCCCAGTGTGCTTATGCTGGGTCTGCACGCACTGCGTACCACTCATCCATGCGTAGACTAAAAATTTGTGCCATCCGTGTGCTGCATTGTTACAAAGGCACTTCAACAGCAAGCACTTTAGCAGCATTGGCCCACACCATTGACTGAGACCCAGTGTACGGCCTGCGTGGAAGCATACGCCGGGTTGTTCAATGACACACTTGTAAGCATTCTAGGCTGCCAGAGGTTCCCATGCTCTTCTCCAATTAATGGACCAACTGCTACTCAGACATGACTACAGGAATTCTTAAGTTGAAGAACCCAGTACAAGTCTAAAAAAGTCGTATTCTGCGCCTGCCCTCCACTCCATATGTGTTTCCTCGACTCAGCTGAGTGGGGAATATTGCAGTGCCTTTACATGCAAAAATTGTTTTCAATGACCTCCTCGACTGGAGTTTTGGGTGGAGGAGGGATTCAAAACACTGGGGTAGGTATGGCTGTTACCCACTCAGTGTTTCCGCCTGGGTATCGGCTGCCTCCAATTTGGAGCAGGACATCTGCGCTGAGTGATTCCTATATAGCACCGTGTGCGCCCTTGAGTACTGTTGCTCCTGCAATGGTGCAGGACTTTGACATCTACCTTTACCAACAAATGCAGGCAGGCAGGACTGTTTCTGGACAGCAGCACGGCTGATTACAACTGCTCCTGGTTCTTGTTTGCCTCCAGGCTTGCCTAACCACCTTGAAGGAAGAGAATCTCATGTCAGCAAGTGAATTGGCACAGAGAAGCCTTGCAAACCATTTCAGGGAAAGAAAAAAAATTCTTAGGTGGCCTCAACACACCCTCTTTGTCCGTCCCTATACTGAATGAATAGAAGGAAACGCTGGAATAGACTTTTTCATGCTGGAAGTGGTACCCTATTGGGATAGCTTCATCCAAAGATGGTAATCGAAGCAGCAGTTTTCAAAGCAGAGCTCTCTCTGACTCGTTGATGGCGACCATTGCATTACCACCGTGCTACCTCTGCACGTTGCCAGTGGTGGAAGAAAAGTTAGTCTAGTGTGTGCCGCGTGACAAGTAAGTGAACGTGGCGACGCGTGGGTAGAACAGGTGCACCCCAGCTGCGCAGAGATCTGATTGTGGCAAAGCTGTGGCTTGTAACCAGTTGAAGTAGTTCGCGCCAGGAGACGAAGAAACGGGAGTGAAGAAAGAGATGCAGCCACAGTGTACCAATAACCCTGTCGAAGTAATTAGTGCCAGAAAGATGAAGAAACAAAGGTGAAGAAAGAAGCCCAAATACGATATAGCAATAAAGAAGTCATTGATAGTGTCGCCAGGATTTCTGCAAATCCCATAAGCAGACTGCCCCTAGGAACTTTTTTAAAGCGAAGTTTTTTGGCCTGACTGATGGTGGTGTCGTATCCAAAACGTACCTAACCTGCTCCAAGTCATTACCTAACCTAACCTAACCTGAGGCCACATCAGGCATCTTGTGAACACCGGCCCTCTTGGCTGATGTTGCTGGACGCGATGATGTTTCAGGCAATGAAGCAGCAGTTTTCACCTTTTCTGTGGCCGGCATAGAAGGAGCACCAAATACATATAGCATACGCCTTGCAGGAAACCTAGCTTGACGCAGTGGGTTTCGCAAAACGATGGTAAGTGAAGGCACATAAAACACCCCGAGAAAAAACGCTTCCCATGGTCTGAATCGAACCAGGGTCCCTTGCGTTATGAAGCCGAAGTCTAACTGATTGCAGCATCTCAATTCCCGGACACAACCCTCTCCAAGCCGAGGAAGCGGCGATAGCGCTTGCGCTTAGCCAAAGCGACGCCGAAGTTATAATCTCAGACTCTCAGCAGGCGTGCCGCAACTTTTCCAACGGTCGCTTGCATGTCACAACACTTCGACTGATCAATCAGAGACTACCAACGAGACCAGTGAGGATTGTATGGGCACCAGCTCATAGCGGAATCCCCGGCAACGAGATCGCCAACCTCGTGGCTCGAGATTTGACCCGCCGAGCCAGCGCTGGTGAAGCCGAAGCCAAGCCCGAGCGCATGCAACCTCTTGTCACCTACCAGGAAATCACGCAACACTATAGGCTGTCCCGTAAAACCTACTTTTCACCACACAAATCGCTACCGAGAGATCAGGAAAGGTTACTGCGTGCCCTGCAGGTCACCTTCCCGCATCCCACCAGACTACACCTCTTTGACCGGACACACGTTTCTCCCCTTTGCCGCTTCTGTGGAGAGCCTGGGACTCTCAGACACATAGTGGGCGGCTGCGACAAGTCCACCCTAGACCCCCCTAACATCCACCTTTCCACAGAGCTTTGGGAGAGAGCCTTGGCCAGCTCCGGCCTCGAAGATCAGCTGCGCCTGATCGAAAGGGCTGTCGATGCGGCCCGAGCTCAAGGCATCCTGGAATGAGGACGCCTCTCTCAAGCATTTTCTGGATTAATTAAAGTTTATTCTCTCTCTCTAACTGATTGCACCATCCTGACACTGTCAAAGCAGTTCGGATTTGAAGCAAAGCTTCGTTGGTCTCACGGATGGCAACCATTCCATCACCAAAACTCTGTGAACCCCTACAACCCCAACAACAGCCAAAGAATCCCTCATGAGAAAGCAGAGCATTTCAACCATTGTGGTCCTTAGACAAAGGAGTGTTTGATTTTTTTCTTTTACTAAGAAAAAAAATCTGCTTCCCGTTAAATTTTGCTTGTTCAGTCTACATTGCATATGAGCGGATTTTATCCATTTACACAATATGGGGGTGCTTTTTTTTTAAGAAATTTGTAGGATACCTTTTATGCATAGGTACTTTTTTGTTGCAAAACCATACATGTGTGCTTTTGCAAGTGCAACAAACTCTAATGTAAGGCAAGAAAATGCAACAGGTGCATGCTCTCAAGATTCCCCCTCCGTGCCATTTGTCATTTGCCTTAATAGGCTTTTATTTCAATTCACACCTTACGACTTCCTCGTCACAAGTTCATGGTGTGGCACTTTGGAACATCGCACATAGCTAAAAGCTGTCAAATATGTCAGGTTTATGCACAAACTTTTTTTGTGTGGAGGAGGAGGTTTCAGTCATAACAGAGCTAACATTAATAGAAATAGTAGCCAGATGATTGACATTAATAGTGCTTTTGTCACTATTGTTGGCAACAATAGCACGAAGCTATTTTTTCGGGTGACTAGCTGCTAATTGCAACTAGCAAGTAATAACAAGTAGGCAGATGAACAGGAACCATTAATTATGCATGGAGAAGTACATTCTGCAGTAAATATGATATGACTACTGAGTCACTACACCATGTGTGCAGTCTTTATCAAAAGTTTCTGTGCCACGGCAAAAGTTCCTGGGCCGTGAAGATTTCAAAAATAAAAGTTCAAATGTGGCAATTGGATTGCACTGGGAAAACGTTTATTAAACCTGCAGTACGAAATGCTGCAAAAATATTCGTGCCTACAAGAAACAAGAAAACAAAGTGCTTTCGCTAGCTTTACGCCTGAAAACAATGGCCTTGCACGAGAGGTGAGCTTCTGTGTTGAGTTCCTTGTGGTTTACAAACTTTTGTCATGGCCCAGAAACTTCTGAAGAAGACTACATCTGCCGAACAGTTTCGGGGAAGCCCCCAAGGTCGAGTGCCTGCAAAGAAAAATGTAACATTCACCTGAAATGTAAACAAACCGGCTACCACCGTGGGCTGAGCTCTCTCGGAGAACTTCGTAGTAATTGGAAAAAATTTTTAAAAATCTCTTCTGGACACAGGTTCAAACACGGACCATCTGCCGATATCACGGGCTGCTACGTGTGCGCCCCGTGCATGATTGTTGATGTCCTAAGTGCGCGTGCGGTGAACACGTGTTGCGCACATCAGGCTCCGAAACGTGGGCGAGCAAAAACGCTTGCTGTGGGCCTACCAGCGCTTGTTGGCATCTTGTGTGGCACAGCAATTTTGTCTAACTGCATTGGGGGTATTGAAGGGGTTTGTCTCCTCTCTGCTGCCTCCATGTCCCATCCCCTTTCAACTTCTAATCTGATGTGGAGCTTCAGCAAGGGCTTCTGTCACGCATGGGATGGGAATAACTTCAGGGGGTTGTTTGATCTAAAAGCAGTCACATCTAAACACATGCCACTGCACGCACACGTTCGCCTGGACGTGTGCCTTCCTTTAATTCAAAAAGAACTCTGCTAGTTGGTGGCCATTTTTATGGTCGGGGTAAGAGTAAAAAAAAAAATGGATAGAGGAGCAAGAATCGCGCCCAATCTACTGTGCTGGCTCGCGGCTATCTGGACTAAGAAAATCACCCACTTTTATGCTTAATAAACGTTTTCCAATCCAATCCAAATAGAGCAGCTGACATGGTCTGTCGGCACTGTCCTTTTGCTTTGTCTGACCTTGTTTTTTGTAAAACTGAACGTTTACAAAACGTCTTCCTGTTGCCATATTAGCATGACAGTTAACGCAAAATGGCGTCTCCTCACTGAAGAACTTTTTGCTAAACTGATATCGGCCCCGGAAGCAGTGTGTCGACAGAGAAAAAAAATGACGGGAGCGACACTGTTGACAACGTAGACTTGCTTTATTAAACGATTGGGCAGCTCACACCTCGTTACCATTTCGTTAACGATAAACATTGCTGCCATCACTGAAGAAGTAGGGTTCAAGGGGGTGAATTTTAAATTGCTTGTTTACTGTGCCAAAGGGCTGCCTCTACTTAACAGACCTGGTTAGTCTGTGGGAAGTCAGATTTTCAGACAGGAATTATGATAGGAATACATGCAAAAATTGAGCGCCGGATTGCACCCAGCACAGACCGTGAATGACTCGGGATGCGTAATAGAATTTCTACATGGGCCTACTGAAGGAAAAAGAAGTGTTAAAGAGGAAGGGGAGCAGTTGTGGCTCTTGCTGCACTCCTCCCGCTGCGCTCTTTTGGGGCACTGCATGCAAAAATATGAAGACAGTGTAGACATGTGAGCCCCGTCTCGCACTTCCTTGGCTCGATTGGCTTGAACGTCAACAGTGGCAGCAGCGAAGAATAGTATGTTACCTGAGCAGCAGCCACTGCTACTGCTGCTGCTGCTGCTGCTGCAAGCAAGCAGCACAGTCATCAGTGGCCAATTCATATAAATAGGTACGTTGTTTTAAACCTATATTTAGCCTTTATGCTACGTAAAGTTAACATTGAGCTTCACGAACCTCAAGCTGTAGGTACTGGTTGATGACGTTGGACATTAAAGCGTGACGTTAAGACCAATGCTGGGTGGTTGCAATCAGAACTGGGACATCAGGCCACCATAAACCTGTGTTCGCAGCCAATGCATACCCTTGTTGGCAGCTATTGGGATGAGAAGTCCGGGCGAGTATAACAAAGTCTCAGCCCATGGAATTTTTCGTACCACCGCAGGCACTCTGACAACGTTGATGCCGGATTTTTGCCGAACGGGCCACGTAAGGCTGTTGCCAATTAAAAATGAATTAATGCATTTATCCTACAGTTGCATTCCCACACTTTTAAAGCATGGTTGATGCGTATCGATACACACACATTGGTAAATAGTGGAGGATGCTTAAGATTCGCATGGAACGCAAGAGCGACACCGCGCCCCATTCGCAGTGCGTTATTAATATTCGCTTGTCATGCCGGCGGCACTTTCAAGTGGTGGAAACCTTCTGCTCCTTCTCCCAAGCTTTCTGCAAGGGGTCTCCTTACGACCCTGGAAGTTTCAGTGGGTGCCACAAGGTGGCGCTGCGGAGTTTTCCACTCACGGTCAACGTGAACGACGACACTGGCTGTTCTGCGACACAGGGCCCTAATTAACTATGCGCATTAGCATAACATTCTTGTCTAATGTCAGATCTGTTGTTCATGGCATCATAAAATTATGCCTGTCTTCTTGAACTGGCCAAAAGTAGTACTGGTCAGAGACCAAAAGGTCAGAACGGTTCTGAAATAACCTTCAAGCTATTCATATTGGTCTGCGGGGGAAATTTCTGCTTGTCATCTCAACCATTTCCAGTGGCGTAGACTTCTTATTTTTCCGGGGGAAGGGGGGGGGGGGGGGGCAGACCTGGAGTGCGTCTCGAAGCGGCGAATGTAGGGGGGAGGAAGCGGTGGGGTGTCCCTATGAGGTGACACGTCATCACCCCGCTACAAAGAGGCTACCACTAATCATCATCATTATCATAAGGGGCGCCTGCAGCAGTGAGGGCCTTTTACATTGTGTCGGCTAACTACGAGGTGTCCCCAAATAAGACTTCCCGCAAATCTATGAACCGTGAACTTCAGCGGTTTGACGCATCCGGTAGAAATTTCTTTGAATACGTGTTTTACTGGTCACATTTATTCAAAAATATTGCATGACTGAACCATCAGCACAAAAAAACAAGTCGATTTGTTTTTTCTTTTAATGGGCAGTTCGTGGGTAAAAGGAAAGGGACACGACAGGGGCGCTGCGCGCTGCTATGTTCATTTCCGTTAAGAGCCCCCGAAACGGGTCTGACTTTGACCACTCATTTTTGTATCCGTGCGTGTGTTGTGCTATAGTGCCTAGAATATACTGGCTAGTGTGCCGAGGGCGGGCTCCAGGCGGGCGCCGGGAGCAAGCGATGTACGCGGCCGGCTGCCGCTTGGGGCGCTGCCGTGCGGGAGTGTGCGCGTTCGTCTGGCCCGAGCAGATCGCGCGGTTACCTCCGCGCTGCGTAGCAGACGGCAGCGGCAGAACTTTCCATTCCCGCTTGCGACGAAAGCGAGCGAAAGCGACGGGAATTCTGTCGCGCGACGAAAATTTGTCCCGACCATTCGACAAAAACGATCGTCGCGCGACAAAGTGACGGAATTCCTGTCGCTTTCGTCGCAAGTGCGAACGGGCATTTATGCGCAATATCCGTCCCACATAAAATAAGCCCTTGCTTGTCGCCTGAGCATACGGTTGATATCTGACTACGTTACACTGTGCTTGCGAGTGTATTTAAACGATGCGCTCGGCGTGCTGCTTTGTAATCATTGCGCCTGGTTGACAAATAATAAATACAATTCAACAACATCTCATAGTTTAGGCCATCATACAACGGTAGTTGAACATCGTACAAGTACAAATGATAAGTACCATTCTCCCAATAAAAAGATGAGAGAAGTCGTTCGCCTGGATCTCACATCTCGCGTAAGTTAACGTGTCAGCTAGCTAGTGCTAGCTGTTGCGAGCTTCATCTACGAATCGAAAGGATGACGACCCTCACTAAGTCCCGGTAGTTGTGGTGCTGCCTGATTTTCTCCTAGGGGTTCGGGAAGATCGAGCCTCTGTAGTTTTCTTCAGGTGCGGCCACGTTTTCAGTCGTCTCCTCGTCCAGCGTCTCGGTGGTCACCCTGCGGCGTTTCGCAACCGGCTCCTTCTTACAAAGGTGTCTGATCTGTCTTTTCGATACAAGTTTCGGATAAGGTGCATCGGGTATGCCTCGAATACTGTATAGGGACAGCATCCGGCTTGAGCCGCACTTTGTCGCGAGGGATTTCGTTCACAACGCCGTTCACCGTGTTATCTTGAACGAACGCTGAATGCAGTTATTGTCAAAGTGCTTTCCCCATTACTACCGCATTTGGCGTCAGCTTCCTGTCCGCTCTCTTGATCCGCTTCTCCCACTCTGACAACCGTGAAGGGTCAGTCGGTGCTTTAATTGATTGATTGATTGCAGGGTTTAACGCGCCGACGCAACGAGGCGCGATGAGGCGCGCCGTAGTGGCCGGCTCCGGATTAATTTTGACCACCTGGGGATCTTTAACGTGCGTCGAAATCTCGTACAACAGGGCGTGTTTGCTTTTCGCCTCCATCGAAAAGCGTCCGCCGCGGCCGGGAATCGAGCCCGCGACCTTGTGCTCAGCAGCGCAACGTCTTAGCCACTGAGCCATTGCGCCGAGTTCAGTCGGCGCTTTAAAGAGCGACACATTTTCCCTGTTGGAACGGTACCCGGCCGCTAGTGCACAGCGGAACAAAATGCGCGTGCTTTTATTTCGCTGCTTCTTGACGCTTGCCATAATCTGGAGCTGAAGTTGGCACAAGCGGAATCAATAAACAGCTGCACAACGGCATCGGCGGCAGCGCTATAGTGCGTAGAACATATATAAGCATTTGCTCGGTACAACTGCTCTGAACAAACTTTTCGCAAACAACTGCAGCCTCCGTCACCCTTCTGTATTTTCTTCTGATGCTTCGTTCCTATTCCGCAAGCCGCGTAGCATCCGCTGAATTGGTAAACATGCCCCTTGTTTGCGCGGTATACCGCTTTTACACAGCGGCGCAATTAGCATGTTGTCGATTTGCACCATCACTTTGGCATTTTCAACTTGGTTTACAGTTAAACAAAGCGGTTTCAGTGACAGGCACGGAAAAACAACAACTCAGAACACAGCCCGCGATTTGGCGTGGCACGGATACTCGTGCACGCCCGCAGAACCCGTGCAATATCAACCCGAAACAGCTGGGAGGAGCTGACGGAATGGCTTGCATGTCCAAGCACCCACGCAGAACAATAAACAGTGCATCTCGGCGGAGAAAAAATACGTCCACAAGCTCTTTAATCACGCGCGCACAAGGCCACCTTTCCGCCTTCCGAAGCGAAAAAACTGCATCGTCTGCTGAAGCAGCACGCTCCCGCCAAGCGGCGCCATCTGGCGGCAGCGGTGGGCTTACATTGCAAACGGCGCCACGCTCTCCCATAGCGAAGCGCTCCGCTCGAGACACTAGCCAGTATATTAGACAGTTTTAGTTGAGCGTACGCACAGAGTTGCGCGCGCACGTAGGGGCAGCACAGCGCGCGCAGCGAAGTTCTCGCGAAGAACCAGTTTTAGTTGACCGCACGCAGAAGTTGGTGCGTGGACAAACCAGTAGCGCCGAAATGCGCGCTTTGTGTGTCACGCAGCGCCACTCAACGCCAGATTGGCGAACGAAACAAGTGGTTTTCGGCCAGCGCCAGACGTAAACCTAGCCAGAAGAAGCCGTAAACCAGTTTGTGGGGACTGGGAGACGCCGTTCCTTTGTTCCTTTCGTTCACGGGCGAGAGAGACCGGGAAGAGGACGAGAGGGGCCTCGCGCACGGCGCGCAAAGCCCGCAAAACCCGCAACGCAAGAATCCAAAACTTGCGGGCGCACGCAAAGCGCGCGGCTCCGGCTTACGTACTGCGCATGCGCTCTCGCGCCTCCGCAAGTTCCTTGCGCGCGCAGAGCTGCTGCGTGCGCTCAACTAAAACTGTCTATTCTAGGCACTATAGTTGTGCCATAGCGCCCGACACAAATTCGCTGCACCTGGCGACGTGCCGATGGCGGGGTTGATTCGCGCCTAGGTCAAACCGCCCGCATCAGACGTGCCGCGACTTGGCGGGAAAGGCGCCGCCGAGTCTGCTCTCCCTTTCCCATCGCGGCGGCTGGACCAAATCATGTCTGGGACGAACTAATCCCCGCAGACACGCAGCAAGTAGCGCCTGGAGACGCCGCCGCAGAGTCGCCTTCCCTTTCCCGGTCGTGGCGGCTCGGCTGACGCAATCGCTTCGCCTCCATTCGCCAGATTCATAATGCGGCCAGTGATAGCTCCGACTGGAGGCATCGGAACTGCACGCGGCTGCAACGGAACCCTGGGGGTGTAAAAGCAGCCCGGAAGCAGCGGTGGTACGGCAGCATCTCATCGAAGGCCCTAAGTTGAGAAGTGCTATCGCGCTTGTCTTAGCCATGTAACGCTCTTGCTACCTTTGTATATATTGTATATAAATGCTGCTTCAAATAACCGTCCGCTCGGCTACTTCGTCGCTATGGTCTGCGCCGCGTCGATAGCGGACTGGGCAGGGCAACGTCGCAACACTAGTGACTGAGCTGGGATGGCCCAGTCCCAACAGTGTATGTGTGTGTTTTGGAGGCTTGGAGCGGGTATCGCTCGCACTCGACGGCCGCAGTGCACCCAGTTGCTGCCGGTGCTTGGCAGCCGTTACAGCACTGTCCAACTGCTCTGGCGTGCTTTGTGACCTCGAAAACAAAGTTTGCAGACAGGCTTTTCGGAGGCGTGATAGCTTGCACTGACGTCACTGTATTCCCGTGTTGGTGCGTTGGTTGCACGGTGGAAATCTGCAGCTCTTGGTTCGAGAAGCGCTGATGAAGCTGAGAGCTATCGATAAAAAAGTGCGGTGGCGTCGTTATGGGCAAGCAACATGCTTTACGAGACGTTCCAAGACGCGAGCTAAAGGTAAAAACCCATGCGTCTGGCGTTGGCGTTCATCATATAAAACGGCCCTTTCACGAGGCCTTCCACAGTGCGAGCTTAAACTCGGCACAAGTTGCTAGCGAGGAGTGGTCGCCCCGCCAGTAAACAGCAGATGAAAGTAGGGGAAGAACAACCACCGAAATTCACCGTCGTCGTCAGCTTCATCATTACACGGTGGCATAAACGAGAAGCAGCGCATCGGGTTGCCATTCGAAAGCAAAACGCTCCTCCAGCAGCAAGATACCAGCGCTGTTCGACAAAATATGCGAGGCGAAACAAGGCGTCACACGCGTTTGACTGGGCATTATGATGTCCGATTGAACCCACAACCTGCACGGTGGGGTTATATGCTCACTTGTAAATGGACAGCACGAGGACATAGTCCTACCAAACCTGAGCAAAAAGTTTCAAAACGGGAGCCTAATAAAACCATGTGGTTGACACAAACCATGCAGTCAATTTGACGCGAATCACGTAAACTAACTGCGACTGTTTAAATGAGCGGTTCCGCTCACGAAACGGCTCCAGAGCATGACATGCATCTATAGAAGCTGCTTAAGACCGGAAAAGAGCGACTTCGGTGCGCGTATTGCATGCATTGTGAGCAGCCCCCACCGCTTCCCCTAAAACAATTTGAATGAAGCAAGCGGAACGAAGCAGCTACGCGTTCCCAGGCCGCGCATTTATAAACAAAAATAACTGCTCCAATCAACAGGCGCCGTAGAAACAGAGCAACTGTTGCCAGCTTCCCACCGGGACCTAACCCTCTCGTTTTTCCCTTTTCACCGCGACCCCTTAGCGAGCGACCGCCGAAAAACGCCAACAGCGTCAAACAAGGACAGGCAAAGGAGGGAGGTGCAGTTTTCGTAGCATGATTTTACCATCCTTGAGAGTTAAGCAGCACAGCGCCACCGCTAAATGTCTGAAACTCGTACACGTGCGTCCAGACTTGAGTTTGTGATAGAACTTGTTTGCACTGCTGTACTCACGAGTGCATGTACTCACGAGTGCAATCACTCGAAAATACAGTATTCATGAGTATTGTAATCATGAGTACTGTGTACTCATGAGTACCATACTCACCAGTACTCATACTCATGAGTAGTGTACTCATGAGTTCTGTACTCACGAGTAGTGGACTTACCCCTGTACTCAATCGTCATCATACTCACTTTTTTAATCTGGGTGTGTACTCACTAATCATCGTACTCACTCGTGAGTTTGAGTACAAATGAGTACAAATGAGTGTACTCACGAGTGAGTACGCCGATCTATGCTCCCGACAAAATGTCGCTTTGCTGGCGTGCTGCTGAAGCCAAGCTATGGTGGCTAGAAGGGCCACCATAGCTGTACCATAGCCAAGCGCAGCGCTACATTGTTGTCAACAATCCGCACACTGAGCACGTCTAACTCACCATGAAGAAGAGCGACACGGCCCTGCGTTTCCCCCTGCCCGTCGGGAGGACGGAACTGTCTTTCAAGATCCCAACCCCTATTGTAAACAACAGTTGGCAGACAGGACGGCCAACAGTCCGATGTCGACGGGCGCAGAGCCGAGCCAAGCCCTTAAAAAAATCCTCAGCCGGGGCCGGAGGGGGCTCTGCACCCCCGTAAAGCCGTCCGGGAGGGGCACGAGCCCCACTGCCCCCCGTAGTTGGCGCTTCTGACCATTTCAGTAAGTCAACCAGCCGATAAGCCAGTTTTATGGGTGCGTGCCATTGGGTAATAAATGTGTCGGTGTTTCGCCGTCGGCGACCAAGAAAGGGCATTGCAAGGCAACGTCGTGAGGTCAGAGTTTGGAGCCTCTCAATCAGGGTCACATAGGGAAAGAATAATGTTCTAAATAATGGTCTAAATATTGTTGCATCACAGCGGCCATGAGAGCAGCCCTAGTTGATTTGACCCAACCGGCCAAACCGCTTCCGCTTACTGACTGGCCAGAGGCACTGTTAATTACGGATAGTGACCCTGGCAAGTCAGTGAGCGGAAGAGGTTTGGCCGGTAGAATAAACATCAAGACCAGGGCCGTACCCAGAATTTTTTTTCGGGGGGGGGGGGGGGGGGGGTATGAATTTTGGGAAGGGGGTAGTTTTGCTGAAAGTAACAGTAAGTATTGCTTACGTGCTGCCTGGAAAAAATTTCGGGAGGGGTTCGAACCCCCAAACCCAGATCTGGGTACGGCCCTGATCAAGACAGACTGATCCCATCCAATACATTAATCCTAGCTGGTGTCATTCTGCTGCCGAATCAACGTTAAAATAAATATGGAAAAAACACACCATCATTTGAAACCAACTTCCTAGTTGCCTGAAATATCCCGTTAAGTCCTTACGGGGAGAAAAGAACTTTTCCGGAGCCATCTGGGGATCAGCGGGAGCCTACAGCTGCCCTTTGACTGGTGGAGCCGTAAATTAGGAGGAGCCGTCGCTCCCCCTGCACCCCGCCCCCCTCCCCCGTTCCGACGCCCCTGCTGAAGACTGCAGCTTTTTTCACTCAAAAAAGCACGCAAAGCATTTTAAAGCGAGGTGAACCTACAGCAAACTATTCACACATTCATTCCCTGAGGATATACGGTATCCCCAAGATTATATACAAGGATGCTAGGAGGCCCCGACCTCCGGCCTCTTTGAGAAAATTTAATTTATCCCTGTGAGTATATTTAAATGTGTGTACACGGCGTTCACTGTCAACAGTCAAAAATGAAATAAAACATGGATGACGCTACTGCCGCTGGCGCCTTTAGGTGCTTGTGCTCCTATGGAAAGGATCTGAAGGAATGAATGGGAAGCATGAAAGTAATTAGCCGTACAGGTCTGCGGCAACAATAGAGTTTTAAACTCTATGGCGGCAACAATGATGCAGTATATGTTTTTAGCCACAATAGAATTTCGGCAGAAAAGGTAGAGGCAACCCAAACGGTACCTCCAGTGGTACTGGTACTGGTTGTGGAACTTCGGGGAGTAGGGGGGGGGGGGTGCCCTCCTGGGAAAAACCAGAAGGGGCTCGGCACCCCTACCCCCCCCCCCCCCCTCTCAGTAGTCGGCGCCTACCCATGAGTGGAACCATTTGCATTCAACTAAACGAAGCAACATTCATTCAGTTTAACGTTCAAGCGCATGTGCCGTAACCTTGAAGACTCGCGCCGCGGGGGTATGATCGAAGCTCGGCGATGGAAGACGGCCCAGTGCCAAGAAGCTGCTTCTGTCCCAAAGTGGGATGAAGATAAGTACAAAACACTCCCACCTCCCCTCGCGGGAACCCCTGTGTAGATGCGACGCATAGGCGGAGCGGCGAAGGGACCGCGTTTTATAGCGCGCATAACGTTGAGGGGACTGCGTAAGCCAGTCCCAGTCGATGACGACGTTGGCGTACTTGTAAAGCGGCGTGGACTCTAGGTGTTTGAGCCAAGCGTGGATGTTGCTTCGCCGGAGATCGGCACACCGGTTATATGCGCAGCGCGCCCGAAGGAGAGGAAACCGCAGAAGAGAGAGTACTGCACATGCGCCGGCCCCAGCGCGCCTGCCGCGGCTATGACGCAACGTGCCGCGGCTCTGACGCAACACAATCCACTTTAATCCAATCCAATCCAATCGAATCCAATCCAATGCCCCTCGCGAGAAAGTGTTCGCTATCGGAGAGGGGGTGAGTGGCGGAGAGCGCAGCTGGCGCGGCGAGGAGAATGGGGGAGGGGCGGACAACGCCGCCGCCGCCGACGACGACGACGCCGGAGGGACAAGGCGAGTGTGCTCTGCATCTAATAATTACACTAGCGAAAAGATATAGCAATAAGAGAATAAGGAGGTAAACCCGCCGCTGTGGCTCAGTGGCTGAGGCGTTGGGCTACTGACGGGTTCAATCCCGGCCGCGATGCACCTTTTGAGATGGAGTCGAAAGCTCCCGTGTGTCGAGATTTCGGCGCACGTTAAAGATCAATCAATCTATAAATAGAATAATTAAGTGAACAATGACGGCAAAAATGAGTGTACGTACGCTCTCGCGAAATACGGGTGCACTTAGGGGGACAATCCGGTAGTTTTTTGTGTTCTTCATTCTCGCTTTTAGCGCCTCTCAGTCAGGGAAAGGTTGCAGCTTAATGTGAGCGCACGTTCGGTCCCTATATGCAATCGTGTGCATTTTATCTTGTTGCCTACGCACCGCGGCCGACGCTGCTCACGCCCGCGACGGTGCATCGGCATGACGTCACGCTCCCCCATTAGCCTAACGGTGAAGTACACTGGCGCCAAGAGCGACGGCCGGCGCGTAGACAAAAAAAAAATTGCACCATCTTCCCGTAGGGGAACCCTGAGTAGTATGCGTAGCAGCCATGGGGTCGACTGAAGTTCCCATTAGTTTTCAGTTCGTCGTTCCCCTTTACGTTCAGCCTCGCGTGCCTTCGTTGTATCAGTAGCTTCTTGACGTAGCTTGAATGAGTGAAGGACATAAGGCGCGTTCGTAGCACATGCTCCCGTCTGGGACCCAACCCTACCACTACCTGGCTGGAGGTGACCGGGAGCTCCTCGCCCGAGCTACAGCTCCTGACCGCCACTAGGGCTCAGGATTACCTGGCGCGCCTCCCTCACCTGAGGGACACTCGCTAGGACTGATCCTCGTCAGAAATAAAGTTATCCTCTCTCTCTCTCTCTCTCTCTCTCTCTCTCTCTCTCTCTCTCTCTCGTCTGGGTTTGTAGCGCAGTGGGAAGAGCGCCACGTACCTCCCGTTGCGGCCAGAGAGTCGTGGGATCGAAAACGGGCGCCGCCTAACCATTTCTTTTTATAGTGACTGCGCTGACGTCAGCCCAAACGCTGACGGGGGCTGAAGAGACGCGCATGCGCAGTAGAGTGCGGACGGCGGGTAACGACAACGAGGTAAAGAGGGGCACAGCCCCGAACATGAGATGCTTCGCATCTAAAAAAAAATACAGGTGATTGCGCATTGAGACGGAACGTGCACAAGATTAGCCACGGTAATTCAGCTGCACTAAGTTGCGGTTTCGCCTCGCATCAATCATGAACGCCTTAACTCTCCTCCTCATCCTTCGGTGAGTGAGCATCACTTTTTGAGTAATAAAAAGTTGGCCTAGATAATAATGGTAATACAAGGGTAACGGTACAACCACAGGAAGCAGTAACTTACGGTGGTCCGCACGCTTAGCTGGAACACCAGATTCGACTTTAGCGTTGAACATCTCAGAATTGCTGCTGAAAACCTGTTCAGAAGTGTCCCCTTGAACTTCAAAGAAATGCAGCAATTGTAACTAAATTACCTCACGCCAAGGTAGGGGGTGACGAAAAGTGGGTGAAGCGTTGCTCCAGCTAAGACGATGGACGACTGTGCGGCTGTACGATGGACGCAAGTCGTTTTATGTCGACGGCCAAGCGGGTACTGGATTGAGGCGTACCCACAAAACACGCTCCGCTGACATGATTACTCCTGTGTGCAACTTCTGCTGTAAACTAAATGCGCGGAGCTCTTGTAGCCTGCGGTGTGCGGAAAGCTTCAGCTAGAGTCCTTCAATGCTTTGGAGGCCTCTGCTTCAGCTTTACACTAAAGGAGCAAACTACCGTACCGCGCGTTGCTGCTGCCCGCACGAACTGCACTGCTCACGTGGTCCAGTCCACGTGGACCACGCCGCTGCATGCTGCTAAATGGCGGTCGCACCGTTCGGCAGTTTGGGTAGCTGCGGTCGCTTCCCCTTTTTATTGTATTCTAAGTGCCCATGCGTCCTCCCTCATTAGCTTGGTCCATGAATACATCGACGTAAGTCAATGAAGCTCGAGGGAAAAATTCACGGATGGTTTGTATCGTGGTCACTTAATCCCTCTCTCTTCAGGACTCAAGAGTCGGTCCGTCCGATGCGTACGTCTTGCTCCGGCCTGAGAAGCCCGCAAAGCGGCGTTTGTCCCACGCCCCTAACGTGCAGCGCCAACTGTGCTTTGCCTTCTAGCCGTCTCGGTGGCTAAAGTCCCTCCGCCCTGCTCTCGCCCGCCGCTCAGGGCCGTGGACGTGATGGAGGGGCTCGATCAGTGGCCACGTTCGCTCGCTTGAGCAACGGGATCGGCTGCCTGTCGCTCCTTTTGCTGCCCACCAGCATCGGCATTTCGTCGCCGTTCCCCTTTCCCGCCTACGCGGCCCTGCGGTCGTTGCACACTCCGTTCTATGACGCGTGCGAGCGGTGACGGAGAGCGCGGAAGCGCTGTGCGAAGGGCGGGTCCGACACAGCTTCGCCTTGACGCCCGCCGCGAGGTCGGCAGCGATGCGAACGCAGCCGCCTGGGATGACGTCACCCCTTTCGGCGCGTGCTCTGTCGCTCCCTGTTCGCGTCCGCGGATCCCTGGCGCAACATTTTGCCGACGTGCCCACCTATATTGTTCACGCAATAATAGTCGTAGCATAAAGACTTGTTTTATCCAATTAGACTAGTGATCACGCCCAGCGTGAGTGTGATAATGTTTTAATTATGTGTTTGATTCATTAATTGATTGTATCTTCCGCATCTGCTGAGCAACCCTCGGATGGAGATCTTCTAATAATTTGTTTATCTTTTTAAAGCGAAAGCTTTCTTAGTGGGACCGATGGCGTTCTTGTAATAAACGAATGCATTTCTGCATAGACCGGTTAGTCGACCGAAAAGTTCTGATAGGATCTCTGGACACGGTGCGTGCAGGAAACCGGGCTTTTATTGGGAAAATCGCGAAAAAGAAACAGTTCTGTACAAGCGTAGATCATGAATAAGGAGTACAATGTCTCATAAACCTTTATTTCATAAACCACGTATCGGTATAGATTTAGATCGATCGTAGACACGTTTACTTAGTGCGCGGAAAATCGTCGCGTGGTTTGTTTTTTGTTTGCGTATAGGTCGTTGAAGGTGTGACGATCGATTGGGTCACGTTCAGTGAAGGATGGACGCATTTGAAGCTTTCGCGCTTCTCTCAATTTCTTTACGAAGATCTAGTAATTTCTCGTAGTTGAGCTTTTATCTCACCTCTTCTCGCTGCCTTCGTTTAATCAGGCTTTGTTTGTTTGGTTTCGTACAAACCAAGCCAATTTGTTTTTTTAATTAAAAGAACGCTGCATTGTCGGCTACTTATTCGTTTTGTACCAAATATGTTTAGCGCAAAACAATGTTTGGCATGGACGAGCCGTGCCTGGAAATGCCCTGCTTAGATATAATTCGTGCACAAGCTCATCGTTATGGCAGAAATGCTTTTTCCAGCTGTAAACAGACCCCCAGAAGCTGAAAATAGCTTCAAATAAGTAACGCGAAAAAGCGACACCAGAAACACGAAGTTAAAAAAAAAAAAAAACCTGTCGTGGGTTGCCGAGCTATATGTGGCGTATAAAACTGCGGAGTTCAGTTAGTCTCAATCGCGAAATTCAGTTTGCTCCCACACACGCTATACACACAATCCCCGAAAATGCTGGTGGCGTAGAAACAGTATTTGCTACATTCAAAGCAAAGAAACGGGGCAGGAATTTTTGTCGTTCTGTTAGTGTCTTATCACCTGTTTGAAAGGAAGGCACGGAGAGGGGAAAGAAATAAAGCAAGCTTGCAATTTCTCCGCTTGCCAAAGCCAGAACGCCGACCGTCTGTGTAGCGAGCGTAAGCCCCGAACACCGACTCAACTCGAAATAGGACAGGTGCTCTTGAGTCGGTCGAAACGCCGCGCCCCTTTTTTTCTTCTCTCTTCTGCGCCAGTGTTGTGGGCTCGCCGTCGAAGCACAAAGAAGCGCGTGGAAAAAGAGGGAGAGATGTAACGCAGCAGCTTGGGGCTTTGACAAGAACGGTGAGGAGCTAAATGGATGTTTGCGCGCTTTCCATTTTAAAGCAAGCAACGCAGTACACGAAGGCGCAACGAAAATGGTCTGGGAAGAGAAGTGGGCGGCGACGAAATGCTAAAAAAATCGGAAAGGAAGGAAAGCGTCGCGTGGAGACTCGAAGATTGGAACTACGCACCCTCGGGGGTTAGCGCGGGCGTATTGTGCTTGTAAGAGCCCAGGGGAGTTTGGAGATAGTGGCGAAGGACGGATACAACCAATATTAGCTGTGTCAAGAGCGCGCCGCTGCGACGCGTGGACGCTGGTTGACGCGGTCGGAATCACGACACACAAAGGGCTTGTTCGGCGCGCCGCCATCCATCTTCGCTAGCAGGCTTCTTCTATCTTGTCTCACAAGGAAGTCGGACCAGTCGCCCTGACCTGCTCGGACAAAGGAGCAGGTGGGCGCCAGGAGGCAGAGTGTTCATTGAACTTCAATCTCCAGGAAATAACGCACTGGAAGCGTCGTTTGTAAACGTAAAGAAAGCGTGTTTATCGGGGCAAGCACGCGGAAGCTGAAACGCAGCAGCGGTGAGTCGAAGAATTCCTTGTATCTGGCAGGTTAATAAACTCGCAGCATTGACAGTGCTTGATTGAAGCAACACTGCGTTCGAAAAACTTGCAAAGTAAACTCGCGCGCGCACGCACGCAGTGACGCTATTTTGGTGGGACTAAATCTGCTGAAGGTGCCTCGGGCAGTACACCCGCTATTTTTATGATTTATTTATTTACAAATACTGCAGGCAGCGCTGCTTCCCTAGCAGGAGAGGGGTTATTGTAGTTGGGTTAGTAGCAATTTTTCAAAACCGTTTGCATTGGTACACTGACCAATACATTCAAGTAGCGTGTTCCATTCTTCAGTTGTGCTGGGGAAATATGACATTTGAAAACGCTCTGGAGATCCTCAAGAAAGAAGAAGAAAACATATGCCCGAGGTAGTGGCGGGTGTAAAACTTGTTTTCGGGGGAGAGGGGAAGATGGAGAACACGAGGGCAGAAAAAGTAAAAAAAAACGAAAGCAAAAATCTACACAAGGAAGGAATTCGTAATTAAATTGAAAAACTTCCGACTACCTTGGGTGTACTACGTGACCTTACGAACGTTGTGGTCTCTTTTTTTTCTTCTTGAACTTGAGGGAGAAAATAAACTTTATTTGAGCACTAGTCGGACCAACGACGAGTGGTGACCAGCGCTTGGATGGTGCCGGTGGACTTGAAAAATGGCTGCTCGGGATTAGGGCAGACATGAAAGCCGTGGAAGGTTGGTGCGTAGCTTGCGACATAAAAATAATTATCAGTAGTCGTTATTTAACGACAGGCAAAGTTTCTGTCTTCATCTACCCCATACCACCGCTTTCGCAAGAAAGAATTAAGGGAAAACGGACTCCCGCGGCTACTTCCTCACCCCACTCTATGCGCGATTACTGACTGAATTACGACCATGTAACAAAACCAGGTGAATGGATTATTCGCCCACAAAGCTAACAAAAAAAGAAGAATACAGCCAAGATTGTTTTCACCCTTTGGTGTTTCTTTAACGATTTTTGGACACGTTATGTGGCATTATCAAGATAGTTTGAGAGGCGCCAGAAATAAAGATTGCATCAGGGCATCGCAGGGAACGAGACCGCGAATGCGGTTGCCCGTGCTCTTACCTACCGGGGATCCGGCGTAACACCTACCGACCTACATTCCGAAGAACTACATTCCGAATGCTCGGATACCAAGACCACAAAGCGCAGCAAGCTCTGGTCAATCGCCCCCGGTCTTGACCAATGGAATCCCGGAATAGGGATCCACCCACTAGCGACACACTGCAGTCACCTCTCTCTACCTTCTACAGCAAACCGCTTCCACCAGTCCACCTGCCTCGTCTTTGCTCCGGATGAAGACATGCCCTTGTATGGACTCGTCAACTGGCTGGCAGGGCCCACGCGAGGTGACTGCTCTTGCGGTCACCGCTGTCTTACGCCGTGATTTGAATGACAATTATAATAACGACACTGTTGGGGGTACAGTATCCCACACAATTTCAGAATATTTTACGTTTCCTTCTATTGAACGTTGTCATAGGATTGGCAGAGTTGGAAAATGAAGACGATTTCGAAAATGAAGGCAGAGTTCGAGAATGAAACGAGAACCGTGACGACGAAGCTTTTAGATTATCCGGATGAGATGACAGTTAAAAAAACCGCTGTAATTATAACGCAATTATAAATAGTTCGGCCATTAAATAACGGAAGCCTTCCCCGCGAAAGAGCGCTCTGTTCGAAAATAGCTTCGGTTCACAGAAACGAACTCTGGTTCCAACAGTATCTCGAAGCCAGAGCAGTAAGGAGCGCGACGACACCAAGCCGTCCTTCGGAGGAAATTATGCTCTTCCTCCTCCTTCATCGGGCGTCCTAACGGTGCCAGCTGACGACCAAAAACCCGTCTCCGTGCTGTGCGCAAGCTGTCGCAAGAGCTCGATCGGGCGCCGGGCATGGTGGAGCAGGTTCGCTCACTTCACGGCGACCTGACAACGGCCTTCTTGCCGCGCCTATATACAGAAAATGTTCCCTGTAAATATGGCAAATCGATATGTGCGGACCCGGGCCGACTACGTCTCTTCGCCCACCATTAAAAAAAACAAAACAAAGCAAAACATTCCCAGAGAATGGAATTAGGTAAAACTTGATAAAGAGGTGTCCGAATACGTCTCTTCAGCCACCGCTGTATACAGCAAAAAGTGGCTCGTACCCCCGGAAGAGAATTAGTCAAAACTTATTAATGCGAAGCTTTCGTGTCCTCACTGATGCCGTTGTGCGCCAATACGCCCTGCAGGAAAACCAACTTTCTCTGACGGCGATGATGAGTGGTCGTGGGTGAAGTGAAAGAAAAAAAAAAAAAAGAAACGCTTCCCGTGGCCGGAATCGAAGATCATCTTGAAGCCAGGATCTATCCGATTGCTCCATGCCAGCACGGGCGAACGCTAAGCAGCAGGTACCGATTCGAGCCGTGCACCCCAAACCCAAACGTTAGGACAGTTGATGTGGGTATTCTAGAGAAGTTGTGCGCACCCTCAGAGTAGCACATATATATGCTCGCAGTGTGGGATTGGCCTCAAAGAATGCATCACGAGAAAGTTTCGCGTTCAACCATCGTCATCGTTAGACGGAAAGGTGCATGATGTTTCTGTAATAATAGGACTAATCTTAAAGGAGGCAAGAAAAGGGAACTGAACAGAGCTATCCGGTCTTGTCAAGCTGTATCTGCAATATATTATAATGCGCGTTTTGTGCGCGCAGAGTTAAGTAAAAAAAGCTGCTTTTTTTCCACCGAAGCCACAACATTGGAGGAAATGTTGAAATAAACTCCGATTTGAGGGTGCCGCTGGTTGAGCGCTGTGGTTAGCGCATGTGGCTGCCGCTCTGGCGACCCGGGTTCAAATGCCACACGAGCCCATTTTATTTTCTCTTTGCATCGGCGGCCATATTGGTACTTTCGTGTTGACGCAGGCGACGACGACTACGGTCACATACAGTCAAACCCGGTTATAGCGAACTGCAATATGCACCACGATTAGTTCGATATATCCAATAGTTCGAAATAGCCGAACCCGCCTATAACGAATTTTTTGTTCGAGTTCGCAATACGCGGGAACCCCCACCCCCCCTCTTTAACCCCCCAGCACCTTCAGGCCCCCTCGTCCTGCCATCCCCGCATGCAGAAACGGACATATTAAAGTATGTCATTGCCATACACAAAACTATCTATTCATTGCAAGCAATAAAGCCACTTTCTGCTGTAACTACCTACTTTCCCAAAAAGCGGTAATTCTTGTTTTCAATGTCATTTTGGCGGCGTCAACTAGCACAGCATTCTCTCCATAAGACATCATTTGGATCAGCTGCAGTCGGCGTCCTTCAATATCGAAGCAATATTGGTGGAGTACATTGACTGCCGAAAGCGCTTCATTAAGCATCGGGCGGCTTTCCCTCGCGACATACTCTGCCTCTTCGGTGCTTCCAGCAGCGCCAGTAGCCATGGCATCGGCGACGGTGTCGGCGTCCGAGGGGCTCACAGGGAAGGCAACGTCGTCGTAGCAACGTTGGCGCAACGTTGGCGAGCTCTTCTCACAGTTCATCGATGCTTCCATCTTGGTCCGGACTGGCTCACTGGGAGGGTTTAATCATGAGAGAGGCGCGTGGGAAACAGTTACGGAAAGTGCCGGGAGTCATATCGCTCCATGGGAGGCTCAATATCTTCATCGCAGCCAGTCAACATCTCAATCGCGCTCCGAGACCATGCATTTTGGGGGCAATTCTAGGCGCGCCGAGTTCGATATATCAGATGTGAACTTCGTTATAAGGAATATGTTTCGCATGCATTTTTGTAACTGAGGTTTTTTTGTTCGATATATAGCATAATTCGCTCTATCCGGGTTCGTTATAATCGGGTTTGACTGTATCGCGTTTGATGAGACACCAATGGCCTTAAAATTCTTGTTGGCAGCGACGCTTTGACTGCTTACTCCTGTGGTTACACCGGTCACACAGGCAGTTAGTTACGCTTGAGCAAACAAACTGGAGGACAGGAGCGTGGTGGTTACAGCCTAATCTCTGTCCAGACTGCGGTGTGACACACCCAGGTCGTCATTGAATAAATTAAAAGAACAACCTTCTAAAAGTGCGCGATAATTTTAAAGCGAAAAGAATAAATTACCGCACGAATGATCTCAAATTTATTGTCGCGAGACAAGAAGACGTTTCACCGTCCATCGCATCACCATGGGTGGTGAAGCGATGTATCTTCAAGACGATGGTCCTCACTGAGCCCGCACAGGCCGCGCACCATGCACACACAGCTTCTTCGACGTCGATGGTTGCGGCCATGGGCGTCGCTCCCCCCCCCCCCCCCCCCCCCTCCCCCTCCCAGGCCACACCAGTACCTGCCCCACCTCTCTGCCCTCTCCCTTCCCTCTGCTATGCAACGGGTTTACCCCCCTCAAGACAAAATCCTGCCGACGCCCGTGGTTGCGACCACAGCGGTATGGGCCCATGCCCTCTTCTTTGTCTTCCCGCGACCATATGTAATATACACGGCTCAGAGTGCGCCGTTTTAAAGCATGCGACCACGCTTCTCTTTCCCCGTACGCAGATCGTGCAGCTGCGCTTCAGGCTCCAGCCGTGAAACGAAGCAAATTCGTCGAAAGTGGTACTTAAGCTGTTTTGACTTTCTTGTTGCCGCGTCTTAGGTTTAATTCTGAACCCCTTCACACCCGCCGCCGTGGCTCAGTGACTAAGGCGTTGTGCTGCTGAGCACGAGGACACGGGTTCGCTTCCCGGCCGCGGCGGTCGCTTTTCTGGTGGAGGCGAAAAGCAAAAACGCCCGTGGGTTCGAGATTTCGGCGCACGTTAAAGATCCCCAGGTGGTCAAAATTAATCCAGAGCCTTCCGCTACGGCGTGCCTCATCACCTGCGTTGCGTTGGCGCGTTAACCCCAACAATCAATTAATCACAATCAATGAACCCCTTCACATGCAGGATTAAAAAAAAATTTCAACCACTCTAAACAGGCGCTTTCCATTGCATTAATTTGATCAGAAGCATTCAACTAAAGGACGTTTTAGGACTATGGGTATGTCCCAAACGTGCTTTACGGGTTACAAAAGCTCTGATCACGTATCTGCAGGACACAGATTTGGATCAATGTCTGTAAATAATTCAATGCCTCTATGCGCATCAAGTTCTTTAACATCATCGCCATCGTCTTCATCACGTCATCAACTGGCGTAGCAAATTTGGCATTTCAGCACGGCTAACATCGCCAGACTTCATTGAAGATCGTTCACTCTCTCACCCTCTCTCTTGCACGTCGGTTGTCGGGCTTTTTGTGGGATTGTTTATGTGTTGATACAACATACTTGAACTTGAAGATTCAACCCGCAATTTCTGCCTTTGAAGAACCGTTATAATACCGGCCGCGGGTGGGTCGAATCCGACGACATGCTTACCTACTTCGGGAACTCCACCAGCTACCTTACGCAAAGCCTTATTTGTGGCATTGGAGTCGTTTGAATTCCAATTTTCAGACCTCAGCGAAGAAAGCTAAAGCAGCACCGTCGGCGAAAAATTCCTCTGCCACCCGGTGGCGGCTGCACACCGGAACAGGTGCCCTTGCGTTGTGAGTATTTCTATGTAACGCTAAAGGCTTTACGGCTGCATGGCGAAGTCTGGGCATTGAACGAGTGGCTCGAACTCCACCAAAACTTTGAACCCTCCAGTATCCCAGTACGTTCAATGGCCTTTGGCCAAGATGCAATTAGACCTTTCTAGCCGTCTTATAAATTGCACCGTGCTTTCGCCGAGTACATGATTAATGAGCTCTGAAACTTTCAGACTGACTTCATATGATACCGGTGTGTGAACGCTATTTACGTTTACGCAGTGTCAGCTTCTACGCTGCGTTTTGGCTTAATTTTTTTACTCGTGGAAGTAAGCTGACAACTTGCGGAAAGCTACACCGAGTAGTAGGTGTTTGCTTGAATCCCTTTGAGGTCCTGCAAATGAAGCTTCACCGTCTGAAAAGGGGGGAAGGGGTAAGGGGGTGTCGTGGCAGAACTTGTTAGTAATAAAATACCTGCATCAGTTGTCGCTAATAGAACGCGAGCACGGAGGCCGAGGGAGCTGTAAAAGGGGAGCAAGCAGGCGGGAAAGAGTTGGAGGAGAAGAGGTCGAGGCCGAAGGGCATGAGGGGAAGACGGGAGGGGAAGGGAAGGAGGACGAGGAAGTGACGTCGGGAGAGGGGAAGGTCATGAGATGTGGAGCAGGGTGAGAGCAAATAGGGTGATGTGAAGGTTAGAGAAAGAGAAGGAAGGGTATGGCGGGAAGCCAGAGCCGAAGATGTATGAGGGGAGAGGGGGAGGAAGAGGCGTTACGGCGCAGGGGCGCCAGGAACGTTATCGTCTTTCGCCGTCATTTGCATCAAAACACGTAGGTACGCGGCTATCCTTTGTAGGGGTATTTTGTTGCTCTTAAACTCATAGTAACACTTACTGTATGCTGTAACGTCTACTAGATACGGGGAGTTGTCGTTTTGTTTTCACTGACCGTGAACGCTAAAAGGGGCAATATAGGCAAAATGAAAGTTTGGCGCATTAAAAAGACTGCTTTGTCTCGGTTACAGCGACACAAATTTTATAGCAAACTTCGAACAAATATGTAGGCATTAAAGAAGAAAAAACAGCCGTGTATCTGCTCCTTTCATTGCAAATGTCGACGAAAGACGATAGTTGATTGGCGTCCCTGCCAAGTAAGGACCTCCATTCTCTTTCCCGCTCACCTCTCATGCTGTTCCTCTCCAGTCTCGTTCCTGCCAAGATAACACGTGAGAGGTTTGCTCAGGTCAATTTAAGTTTACCTCGTTCCACTGCTCCAAGTCGGGTGCCTAGATGTCAGCGCTGCCGTACGGTGGAGACGCGCGTGAATCGAGAGATAGAGAGATGAAACGCTCATTTGAAATTAAAGGTCTTGATTGGGCAAGGGTAGGTTCCCGCCTTGCAGGGCCCCTGTTTCCTCTGCCCCAGTCTTGGCCCTAAAGATCAGATACTTCTGGACCCCAGGGTCAGAGCTGGCCAGAGCTGCCTCCCATAGCTCATATAACTTGGTGTTGGTGTTTACTGAGGGCCATATAGAACGACAACCTCATGATGCATGGAATAGGGTGGATATTTCACCGCACATATTACATGCGTTTGAGAATTTCTCGGGGAACATCTTCGATAGCCTGAGGATGTTGGGATAGGTGTTCGTCTGTATTTGTCTGAGAGACTGATGCTCTGCAGCTGTTAAGCTTTTATCTGGTGGAGGAAAGGGAGCTCTGGCTTTTCTTTGAATGTTGAGTCGCTCGCCGATGGTATTGGGGAGAGGGGTGAGTAAGCTAGGACTACTGGCTGAGCGGTTAATAAGTTCTCGCGCAGCTTGGTCTGCTCTCTCATTACCCTCAAGCTCCTCATGTCCCGGTGTCCAAATGATATTTTGGAACTTAGTGATATTTAGAGGTAAACTTTTTGTGAGCCTTTTGTGGATTCAGCCATTTATAATGTTTTGTACCGCTTTCTTAGAGTCGTAATTATTTGGAGGCTTTTTCCTTGGAATTCTCCATACCATACGTCCAATACAAGGGCGCCAGTTTCGTCCTCCTCTGTGCTGGTGTTCGTTAATGTGAGGCAGTCCCTGATTACTCCTTCTTGTTCGACGATGACTAGGGACGCATTGGTCTTGTCTTAAAAGGCAGCGTCTGTAAATACAACGTTTGGGTTTTTTTCGAGGCACCCCACTACAACGTTTATGGAACCACGTTGCCCTACTCCACGAGCGTTCCAAGCGGAACGTGCAACCTGTCTAGTGAAACCTTTCGTTACTGTTGCCGTTGATTTCTTAATTGCCGCCAGTAGCTATAGTAGCGCGGGCGACAGCAGGCGACTGTTTTCTGCTGTTAATGTCGAATTTCATTTGATATCGCAAAAAACCAAGCATCCATAATTTTTTTTAATAAAGGAACACTGCAAATATCACTTATGTATTGATTTTGCCTTATATTTGCGTAGTATCTTGTTCTTGTTCGACAATGTTGATAAGTATGAACATTGACACCGAACTTGTACGTTTAGATTTGGCTGTGGGTATATAAGTCTATTGCGAAGCTTTAGTTTCACATTGGCCGACTGGCTTAACCGACTGGCTTAAATATTCTTGAAGCGAATGTTTTTGTACCATTGTTTCCCTCGCATGTTAATCTTTTGGTTGTAAGCAACTCTAAATTGTTTGTATGTTAATATTTTGTCTGCAATCAACTTGAAACTGTTTGCGTGTTTCTGTAAGTGTCTGTAACAGACAGACAGACAGGCAGGCAGGCAGGCAGGCAGGCAGGCGGACGGACGGACGGACGGACGGACAGACAGACCAAAATCTCCGCGTTTAAGTAGCTCAAGAAAGACAATCGTCTTTAAAATGAAGCAGTGGTCACCCCCCATTCAGCCACTGACCGGTGACGTCTCTATGACGTCACAGCATCTTGCTTGTTTCTTAATGGCGGCCGCCGACCAACGCCGCCATTAAGAAACGAGCGGGATGCGAGCGGCGCGGCAAAGGCCGTCCGTGGGGCGAGGACGCACGGTGGGTCGAGCTGTATCGCGTGCCGCCGCGTGCGACTCACTAAACACAAAGACTGAGGTGTCAGGGTGTTCGACATTGATGGCGCATTCGAGAGCTCTGGTTAGTGCAAAGTTTTCCGCGGCCGTACAAACGGCAGTTATCGTGAGAGGTCGGCGTCGAGAGTGTGAAAGGAATAGACTAGTTAGAAGTAACCCAAGCAAGTTTGCAGTACGGAAAGCCGCCAAGGCTAACCACTTTTCTTGCATACTGACTAATGCAATAATCCGGGCAACGTAGCGTTAACTGACAAAACTTCCCGACGGCGCGTGATGTTGAACAGAGCCCCTCCAACGCGGATAAAATGTTCTATCGGTACCACATGAGTGTGTTTTTGGGCTCAACTTCTTGTAAGAGGCCTTATGAGCTGAATATCTTTAAACATGAGTCGTGGTGAGTTCATCGAATGACAAAATAACGAGAAGGGTGAACCCGTAGTCGAAGAGCAGCAAACGTCTGAAAGAAGGCGTAAAACTGATGTGGGGGTCTGCTCGCTCAAAAGATCACAGTTTAAAAGACCTCGGAAGTTGAAAGAGGCGGGATAAAAATCGCGGTTCTGAAAAGCAAACCCAATCACTCCCCTTGCAAAGTTAGCGAGTCAGGTCATGTTTGGCGAATGATGGCCGGATTGTATCGTGTTTCCTTGTCGTCTTACCGTCCAAAGCTGCTGGCAACCCAGCTGTCGACTCCCATCGTCTTATTAAAAATACAAAACTCAATTACGGGAAGAAGTCGTGTTGCTTTAAAGGCTCACGAAAAAAAATAACGAAAGTAAAAACGATAGTGCGGTCAGGCACAGATAATTCTCAATTATTAGTAGAAAGTCGAACGAAATTGGCGAATAACAGGGAGCCATTGAATATCGCTGGCAACGCAACTTTCCAATTTATAATTAAATTTGAGGCAGCAGAAAAAAAAACATCTCCAGGATCAATGTAATCGTGTAAGCGGAAACTTCAAACGATCTTCGGCCAGACTTCGTAATTTCTTTAGTAATCCTGTCCCGAAAACGCCTGAAAGAAAGAAAGAAAGGAAGAGGGAAAAAAAGGAAGAAGTAAACGTTGAATTTGGCTTGCCCGAATGACGCACTATGCTCGAAAAATACTAGCTGGATTCGTGGTTTGTAGGCCTACGTTCTTCTATACCGCACGTTCTATTTTTTTTTTTTTTTGCAATCGGAAGCAGATGGTTAATTTCGCAGTAACATTATTCGGATCGTTTTATATCGAGTGGGCGTAGAATAAGCGGATCACGCACGGCGGACTCCTTTCTAGCAGCTCAAATGGGCTGAGCTGTGGGCGATGTTCTCGTTCCATGCCGCTCCAGTGTCAGCTTTATCATAAATCTGATAATGTACGCGCGGTAACGATATAACTGAGTAATGGAGAAGGATAGTATCTCGATGTGCAAGCTCACTTTGTTCCTTTCTCTCTCAAAGTAAAATAAAGAGGGAAGCGCGAATAGGTTTGCGTTGGTTGTTTATTGTCTACTTTCTTAATTAGTAAATTTTCATGAACGTAAGCGCCAACTTTTCTTCCTTTCCCTTTATCGGGAAAAAATTTTGCCATCCAAGTGAACAAGCGGTTCCATTCGCTCGTGGCGAAAGTTGGCGCGAAGCTTTAATCTTTTAAAATAGGTTTAGGTCTAATTATACAATTCTGCCGTGACCTCGAAGCTGGTCGAGTAGGCATAAATGTATTGCGTCAGCAAAGTGCTTATTTCTGAAATTATTTGCAGGAATAATCTAACTGAGTTCTCACTTTGCTTGTTATATTATTGTTAAAGATTACGCAGCATTTTATTCTCTTCTTTCTTCCTCTGTATTTCTTTCGCGGCTCGTGGCCTAGAATTCTTTTAAAAATAGCGCAGTGTTGTCCACCATCGTTGACGCAGACAACTGTTTCCACATACGTGGTCATCAATTTGACATTATTTGTGTTTTGTACCGCTCACACAGGGTCAAGGACCTTGTTGCAAAGGTCCTTAGCAGGAAAAGTCGCCACACCCGCCGCGGTGGCTCAGTGGCTAAGGCGTTGCGCTGCTGAGCACGAGGTCGCGGGTTCGATTCCCGGCCGCGGCGGTCGCTTTTCTGATGGAGGCGAAAAGCAAAAACGCCCGTGTGTACGAGATTTCGGCGCTCGTTAAACATCTCCAGGTGGTCAAAATTAATCCGGAGCCCTCCACTACGGCGCGCCTCATCGCCTGCGTTGCGTCGGCGCGTTAAACCTCACAATCAATCAATCAAGAACAAGGCCCATTTCGATTTGTGCCGGTAAGTAGCGCTGTACGTTGGTGTATTTGAGTGACTGATTCGTTGGCACCAATTCTAGACTTTGCCACATCAGCGTCGTTTGCCTAAAAGGTTGTTCTCTTCTGTTTGTTCAGTTTATCTCGACGGCTGAAATGAAAGATTACATAAAACCGTCTTTTTAATAGTGGAGCATCGGAAGTTCCCGGAAATAGTATATAAAATCACCAATGCTCGAAGGAGCCAGGAAGTTGACAAGTCGCCATGATGAAATTTCCGTCGCCACGAGTCTCGAAAAGTCGCCACTTTGGCGAGAAATCGCCAGACCTGGCAACCCTGGTCAAGGACTTTGTTTTAAACATGGAGGGGAAAAAGCTTTCCTCCATGGTTTCAAAGGTGGCAGCATCTTGGTAATAGGTAAATAAAAGTGGACACTTCGCTTGATTAGGAGCGAAATGACAACCTCAGTGGTGCTCATATCCTAGAGGTAATATTCTTGATATAAACTTGTTACCCCAGGCGAGTGTATATTGTTCGTGTTTTTACGATTTTCACCGCACGAAAACAAAGACGGCGAAATTACACACCGAAAAAGCAAGTCATAAAAAAAACTGTATGAAGCTATAGACGTGCAAATTTTTAAAACATTCTGACTTTTCGGATTCCCCAAAATTAGCCGGATAAACCCTACGCCCAATCATACGCACCCGCACACGCACACACACACTGCAGGCACACATACACGCCACCCTGCCTCTCTCTGCCTGACCTAATGGGCAGGTTTTAATAGTAATAGACGATTACTTATACTCCCTAATGCGAAATTTGTGCGAAGCGCGAACTGCAGTCTTCTCGATCTCGGCGCATACCTGCTGCGTCTCAGGAAGTAATCGCGTGATCAGAAAACGCACGGCGCTCACCGCGCGTTCGCTCCCGCCGTGGCCGCCGCCGAGCATGTTGTTGCAAATTGTGTTTGAACTTCCCGCGTAAATGTCACGTGGTTCGGATGAACTGCGAACGGCGGAGGAGCGTCTGGCGAAAGTGTGAGGGGAGGCAGTGAGAGAGATGACGCCACAGCACTGCGTGCCCCACCCCCTCACACGTTCGCCAGACGCTCCTCCCCCGCTTTCTTTCTGCCTTTGGTGTCTCGTTCGCTGTCTCGGTAACGCGGACATCGCCGCCGCCGCCACTGCCAAACCACGGTACCAGGCGCCTAAGTGCTGCACACTAAAAACTACCTACTGAGGTTCTGCCTCTGCGTATGGCGCAGAGGCAGAGGCCCCGCGCCATACGCGCAGTAGCGGCGGGATACGGAATAATATATATCCACCAGGGTTTGCCTTATTGGGCTCAGAAAAGCGTTTTTCAGTTCACCTAAAAAAAGCTTATCGCCGGCAGGGAAACGAACCCGTGTCTTTGTGTTCGGCAGGGCATCCTCTGAGCCAGTAAGCGTCCACGGCGTGTCATTCGTACAGATGCGGCTCGACCACGCCGCTATAGTTAGTAGGAACTTTGGTGTCACACGCAGCATGTTTGCAAAAGGGATGCTTACTATTTTATAGCGATAGGCGCCTTTTTTATTTTTTAATAATAGCAAGTTTTCATTTGTTCCTAGCGAATACAATACGCGGTGATAACACGCAAAAGAAGTACCCAAAGCAAACACTGCAGTGGGACCTCTGGTGACTTTTACGCCATCCACCATGGTGTTGGTAACGCAGGCACGAGCGGTTCTGTGGCGGCAGAAGGAACTGCGCGGGAAGCGCCCCGCAAGTGCCCGGGGTGTCTCCGTGGACAGCGAAGCTACCTATGGCGGCAGAGTGGCAACAAGGGAACCATACAAGAGTGCACTGCGCTGGCGCGGCTTAACGGACACTGCCCATTCATTCAGTGCACCTTTAATAAGTGGATTTAGAAGTGCCTAGCACTTTACACGTCGGACACTCCGCCTACGCGCTACTCTTTGAGGGCTTGACTCAGAATTGGGAAGACTGAGAAATGTGGGAGGGGCTTTGTACAACGGCTCACAGTCCTGTCTGAACGACAAATCAATATCCGTAACGAAACCATGGCTAGCCTGATTTTATATGTACGCAACCCTGTTTGCTCGTACGCTTTGGTAAGCACCAGCCGCTCCACTGCGCTGCATGTTAGTCGGGGAACGGCTAAGATACCCTCCGAACCGGGAGAGCAGTAGCGCTTCCCACAGAGGGTGCCAGCAGCATGCAGGCAACATGGGACCTCGTTGCAAGTGAGTTCCGCATATCGCACGCATTGAATGCGCCGGTCACAGGCCAGATGATCTTCTGAATATTTTTATGATGCTGCGGGCACCTGAAGGTGTCCTCAGGTGATGGTGAAGGTTTCATGTAAAGGATGTAAGGCGCACTGATGTTGTTGCGGCGACATTCCGACAGAAAGAACCGGCAAAGGATCGTAAGAAAAATTCGGTGACTAAAGCTTATGGGGTTTTTATTGCTTCTAACTGGCAAGCAGTGTAACGCACGAGTTCGCTATCGCCAGCCAGCTTTCACATAGCTCCCACTCTATTGGGCGTAGCAGGAAGAGCTGTGGGTCGGGCCAAGGGGCACAGGGTAGATCTGTGACTTTAGTTACCCCAGAGACGAAGGAAAAGGAAACCACACACACACGCGCACCCACGCACACGCACGCGCACGCGCACACACACGCGTGCATGCAAAACACGCAACGCACACACACGCACACACGCACGCTCGTACGCACATAACACCAAGCCACAGCGAGGGAGTTATTTCGTTCAGGGTTAAGAGGAGCACGCATACGTAGACACTGTTAAAACAAAAACAAGCAAGTAGCTTTTCTCGCGCAGTACGCCGGCTCCCCGCGCTCAGGCCGGTGCGTACACGGCGCACGACGAACAAGGCAAACAGGGTCGGTCCTCAAGGTCAAAGTGGGGGCGAGTTCGTTAAGCTACTACGACCGAGATGACCCGCACATATCCATTAGGAAGAGAGCAGGGAGTCCCACCTTTCCGACACCAAGGGCAAGGAGAGATATTCCTAGAAGTGGCGCATCTGTGAAGTAGGGAGAGGGCGAAAATAAATGCACGCTGCCGCTCCGAGATGGGCTCCCACTTCCGGCCAAAGTGCCTAGTCTATCTGCTGCTAATTAGCGGGCTACCGCAAGCTCCACGGCGGGGGATAAGCATTATCCCCGCACGCTTTCCAGCAAAACAGGGTTGTGCGATGCAACCCTCTCAGACTGGAGTCTTAGGAGAAGCAAATAAGAAATGAAAGAGAGCGCAACATTAAGCTATCAAGTTTGTACGAGAAGCTGTGATGGACGAAGGTGGCTCCAGAAGTTGGTAGGAGGCTGCTTGGAACGACAGTAACGCCCATTGCATCGATCCTAGCAGCAGTGGAATCCGACAATTAAGGACCTGCTCCCGAACGTACATGAGGTTCTTGGTGCATTTAAAAGTGAAATGAGTGCGAATTTGATTGATTGTAGGGTTTAACGCGCCGACGCAACGCAGGCGATGAGGCGCGCCGTAGTGGAGGGCTCCGGATTACTTTTGACCACCTGGGGATCTATAACGTGCGCCGAAATCTCGTACACACGGGCGTTTTTTCTTTTCGCCTCCATCAGAAAAGCGGCCGCCGCGACCGGGAATCGAACCCGCACTCTAGTGCTCAGCAGCGCAAAATGAGTGCGAATCTGCCAGCAACATGGTTGTGAAACAAATTAGCTACGCTAGGGAAAAGACCCAGACGCAAAAGAGTTTGCTACGACCAATACACTTTGATGCTAATTGTCTGGATGCAAGGTGCAGAGACAAGCATCTTTCTGAGTGGATTTCCGCCATCCCTGGACAAATGATGGCAGAAATTTTGGGCAGCCAACGTTTCAAGGCTATAGTATAGCCGGCGGCTGATATTTTGGAACAGCCGAAGTTCGTAGGGTATAGTCCACTCGATGGCGGAAATTTTGGACAGGGACAGATGGTGGCAGATTATGACAGATAATTCCGCCTTTCAACTTTGGCTCCCGAAAAATGTCCGCCATCGGTTGGTCTTTAGCCTCGGCATCTTCACTGTCCCAAATTTTCCCCCATCGGCCGGACTTTCGCTGAGTACTTTCCATATAGTACCTCTAAATTTCCGCCATTGGCGGCACTGTAGCCCTGAAAGTTTGGCTGCTACAAAATTTTAGCTATCGGCTTGTCTATAGGTTTTGCACTTTGGCTGCCCAAAAATTTCTGCCATTGGCTGGAAATTGGACTTGGACGTTTAGCTGCCCGAAAATTTCTACCATTGACTCGACTATAGCCTTGGCACTTTGACCTACTCAAACTTTGGAAATTTTGGCAATCGGCTGGAGTGTAACCTTGAACTCCAGCTGCATTAAAATGTCCGCCATCGGCTCGACTATGGCCTTAGAACTTTAACTGCCCCAAAATTTCTGCCATCGGCTGGTGAATAGCCTTATTACTTTCACTGCCCCAGAATGTCCGCCAGTGGCTAAAATATACTCTTAGTGTTTTCACTGCCCCAAAATTCCCGCCATCGGCGCGGAACTTTGGCTGCTTCAAAATTTACGCCATAACTCACCATAACTCGCCGCCGTTGGCAATGCGATACACTTGTCATTTTTCCTGCCATAACTCACCGCCGAAGGCAAGGGTACATCCTTGTCATTTTCTCAGCCATAACTCGCTACAGAAGGTTGTGGGGAGCGCCTTGGCACGAAACCTTCTGGCCTAGAGGGTGTTGCCCAGAGCCCCACGCCGCGAGCTCCCTTCCCTTGCCCTCCTCGCCTGCCGTGCGGCTACCGGGCCGCGGGACCTGGGGACGTCGGGGCCCGAGAGATGGCGCTGGCGGACACGGGGCAGCGGGCAGTGTGGTGAAGGAGCGGGTGGTGGTGAGGAAGAACCGCGCGCGGGGACTGAGACTCGGGGGACAGAGTGTTTTGGTGTGTGCGTGTGTATGCCCGGGGCGGACGAGGATGTGAGTAAAGAGTTCTTTCACGCAACCGCAGTGTGCCTCATTCCTTGGCATGACGTAGAGAGCAGGCCCACAAGGTAAGGCTATACCCTTCCCGCAGTGGCTTGTGCCACTGCTCCCGCACGCAGCAGAAAAAAAAAACACCGGCGTGCGTCTTCTGCTCAGTTGCAATCCGATTTTCAACGGTGGTGTCAGCAGATAGGTTATTAATCACACTCACGTTGGAGTCGAGGCATTACTTTGCGTTCGAAGGGGTAGAGTTTGGAACGTCCCACACAAATCACGTGCAAGTACCGCCATCCCGCAGAGCCCGACGTAACCAGTGACGACGCACTCACAGGTTTGCCTGCATGCGTGCCTCACCAGTGGATACAGCCTATACGCTTGTCAATTTTCCTGTCATAACTCGCCTATGAATGCTACGCTGTACAAATGCCAAACTCGCCGCCGAAGGCACACTTTGCCGTTTCATCAGCCCTAGCTCGTTGCCGAATATGGCCGCGAGGCCCACCACTGGAGAGGCCGGCGCTGCGATCATTTTGACGTCACTTGTAGGATCACCGTTCCTATCTTGCTGCGTAGTTGGCTTGCAGCGCGTGACACTTCGCTTAGGAAGCGCGTTCTAAAAGTATTTTCGTGTTAATTTACTTCGTCTGAAGTTAATTCGCAGTGTGTCAAGCGCAGTTCGACATAATGGTGACTGTTAACCGTATCAACTGTGGTAGATTATCCGCAAGCACCATCCGCAAACACTATCCGCAAACATCCGCAAACAGCCGCTGCTTACGCTGCAAAGCGTAAGCAGCGGCTTGTTTCCCCGATTAACAATGTGGGCTACGAAGATCGCCCAGTGAAGTTTCTAGAGTTCCCTTGTTTGCAAGAAATATATAAAGCAGGAAATCGTGAAGCGTTAACAGCTCGCAGAAGCACACGCACCCGCCGTGCCTGCCCGCACAGCCGACGGTGCGGCTCGAACCGACGCAGGTCGCGGCAGCAACAACTTGTCGCCGCTTTTTAAAATCACACAAGTCGTGGAAAAGAAGTTCCAGATTGGTGAAAGTGGATGTTAGTGTGATGAAAAATTCTGATAGGTAGTGTCATCAGCTGTGGTTTTCAAAGCGATGCTCAAATATCTGCCGCGATTTACGCCGACTGGCCGCGGAGGTCGGTCCCGGCAGCGCCGGCGCGTTCACGCACGGTGCGGCGAGCGGCCGAGAGGCCGTGCAGGTATCTTGATTGTCGATCGCATCAACGGAAACGCGGGGAAACGTTCTGTTAGGGACTGTCACTCGAAACTCTAACGGCGATGAAATATCTGCGGCGACGCCGAGCCTAAAGTTCCCAACATCCGATTACGTGCATCCGAAGCCGGCTGCGAGCTGTTCGCGAAGGCCCTCCCGTCGCGCACGCGCGTGTTGCGTTTGGGTTCCTCTAACTTCTTGGGGGGCCCCAACGCTCGGTTCTCCTATTCTAAATATCCCCATTACCCGAAATAATTGACGACGTGTTTCGCCTCGGTATACGCAGCCTCGGCTTCTGTGAGCCGTCGTGAGTTTCGAAATTGATGCTTGAGAAATGCCGGATTACTGTAAACATACAAAACACGCTGCATTATGAATTACCACACCGAGCACCTAGTAAAAACTAAATATAGCCTTGTCCGAACCCGCTCGAAGGCGTTAAAAACTCGCGTTCATGCATTGCGGACAAGTCGCGAAAAGTAAACATCAGCCGTGCAGAGTACAGGCTACGGCAGTGATCGTTAATCAAATCCGGGCATGACTATAAAAACATCGTAGGGGAAATAGGCACTCATTAAGCCAAACTACAGACCATAACAATACTTTTAAGCATGTGTGGCGAAGCAATCTGATCACCGTTCTCGCGTCATTCATTTCCCAGGCATTGGATTGGATTGGGAAAACTTTTGTGGGGCCTGCGAATGAACTCCTATTGCTAGGTCTTCATGACTTGGCCGGAGTCATCACCGCAGATGTAGCCAACCCGGCTAGGGGTCCTCCGCTCCCCGTCACCGGGTCGCCGGGGTCCTCCTGCCTGGCCAGCGCCACGAGGACTCACTGGACAGACAGCCTGTAGTTGAAGATTTTGAATACGAGCAGTTCGCGCGGTGAGATCATCATAAGTGAGCGACGCGTTTCCGTCGCTGTTACAAGGTGTTTGCTTGTACACACATGTCCCGTCACAAGTATTTTATAATGAATTTACAGCGTACTTTTCTCGGCATCAGTTGCATTGTCCTTGGCGTTAGCTGGCTGCGTATGCAAGAGCTGTGGGTCGCGATGGTAACAACTACCTAAACGCGGCGGTGTCGCCGGAAACAAGCGAGTCGCTGATTGCTTGCCCGAATTATTTGGTTTACAGACAAATTTTTTGGTAATTTGCATCAAATCCACAAGGAGCGGGCGAGACGGTGGCCACAACAAAAAAACACGCTTCCGCACGCGCACGGGAATGGTGTGTTGTAGCAAACGACAACACGATTCGGCGTCCTACAAGTGACGTCACTCGTAGGTGGCGCCACGGTATGTCCTCGAGGCCAATACTTGTCACTTTCCATTTTACCTGTCATAAGTCTCCGCGAAGACAATGCATACCTTTGCCATTTTCCCAGCCATAACTCGCCACCGGTGGCGAGTGTAACCATGGGGTCTAGAGAGCCTAACTACATGGGGTGAGGAGGGAGGGAGGGATATGTTTTTAATGATGAAGAGAAGTCAGCCTGGTAGCGAGCGTGGCTTGCTACTCCATATGAACATGAGAGGGGGAAATGAGCGAAACAAGGGAAGGCACAAAAACACGCACAAACACAAACAAGTGCAGATAAGCACACAGAAACTGACAGAAGCAGGAGCACACACACAGCACACGCACAGGAGTAAAGTTAAGGAAAACGTTCACAGAATTTCGTTCAGGCCGGAGTCACGGAGAAATTACACCAATGCCCTTGTAGTCCGTGCCACCAAGGCAGCTGAGTGCCATGGACCAATGGCATCGCTTCGTTTCAGGCGTGCATCAGCACGCAGTCCCAAAGTTATCTTCATGGTTGGCCATGGGGTATAAAAACGGGGACTCGCTCAGTACCCTCACAAACACTGCATGCGTGACAGTGAGGGGAGGCAAGTCGGCGCGTCTTGCACAAGCAGTGGTTTGTGGAAGCCACGTTGAGGCGAATTTGATTTATTTCGGTAGGTATCATGAGTAATTGGAAGTCTCAGTTGTAATAGAAATTAACGAAGCCACCGCTCCAAAGACGCTCATGTGTAACTTCGCGAAATGAGCGGTGAGGGATAACAATGATAAGGGTCTCTGTGAAGATGTACTTCTGACAAAAGTGTATAGCGATAATAGGCTGTCCAACGAATTTCGTATTGAGAACGCTAAAGAAAACAAGCACAGCTATGAGTACCACTATGGTAACAAAAAACAAACTTTTACAACCACTCCGCTAATCGTTCCAGGCGAAAAATGGGTTCGCGGTCTGGATGCATGGATACAATTAGCAGCAGCTACGGAAAATCGGTGAGGAGCCTTCAAGAACCAAAGATAAAAATAAAGAGCACCGCTTTCTTTTGCGGGAGCCTACCTCAATGCACCCCCTTGTACGTTGTTGAATTTCCAGAATAGCCCCGTAATGAACATGCGACGGTTATTAGCCTGCCCAAGTGAAGAGCGAATCACTAAAAGAGTGTTGCCGTGCCATCTGTCAGAACGTTTATTGTCTTTGCGCAGACACTGTTAGCCCGGCAGCCTCCTAAACGCTGCTGCTCCAGAATTTTAGATGAGTACCCCGCTGGCAGCGTTGCTGCATCTACGCAATAAGGCTACGAGAATTTCATTGTTCTCCCTTTAGGGCCTCCGCGAGTTAGACAGGCAATTAGAACTCACGCCAACGGCAGGGATCTTACTTTCTTGTTTTTTGCGGTCCCGATCAGCTCTGTGCCAACGGCGTCCGCGCACTTCTATTATGAGTTTCTAAAGAGGCGCCGCTAGTTCTGCCAGTAAAGCTAATTTGTGTACAGGCACACGAATGTGTCAGCCCAGCGTTGACGAGTTAGAAGTGTGGTTTCACCAGATGTGATGGACTTCTTGCGTGCTCGTAATTTCGAAGGTACGCAAACGGCGTGGTGGTGTAATTTTTGCTAGCTTTTACACCGCTAAGCTCCTTTTCGCATTGCTTCACGTTTGCTCGTTATTTTTCACAGCGAAGCTGTTCACCTCTGGCCCCTGTACGGTGTCCCGCATGCATTTCCAACGGGAGGGGGACACGTGTGGGACACTTACTGCGCACAATGCGTTCGCAAACAGTAACGACCAACTAACTGGGTTTTGCAATCCGCGGCCGCTCCGTCGGCACGAACATACTCGTGGCGCGGCGTATCACTGCGTGAATGCAGGTGTCCGTGGTTCGGATAGATTTGCCAATGCCTTCGACCGCGTCTCGCATAGTTTTGGGGAGAAACCTATAAACGACGCGTAGAGGGAAACAGCCAGCATCCGACGTCCTCAACAGAAAAACGGCTCCTTCATGAGACGCGTACATTGCACGAGGTGTTGTTTTATAGCACGCGGTGTTCTAAAACGAACATTATTTGCAGAGACCTTTACCAGGAACAGCGGTACGTGTATGGCAGGTTGCATTCTGGCTACGTTGACACTGCACAAAGGCGTTCTGGAGCCTGGCGTTTTTTAGTTATCTGGGATAAACCAAGCCCGTTAGGAGAGGGCCCCACTGAACAGTGTAATTTTCGAAAGCCGTGGCTCGTTTGTTGTTATGCCGATGTAGTAGTAACCTTTGTTTTTCCTGATTTCCCGCCCTTAAAATATGGAACGCTGCGGACATATTTGGTTGGTTGTACGCTCAATACTTGTACAAATTAATACTAAATAACCTCAAAACTAACAAATCATTTATTCCACTCCCGTGTACACCGAACTACTTCAGAGTGCGATAAAGAAGCCTTAGGAATCCAGCGAACATTGTTCGCCACAATTTGTTTGGCAAGCGAACAAGCTTACCCCAGACCGCACGAAAGTCGGGGTCGTATCAGACGAACTGATGCTTTTTTAAATTTTTTGAGTGCTGGTGAGCGTCCAGTAATTATGGCGTAGACATTACACCAAAGTTCAGACGCGACGGTCAAATTCTGAGTCACGGGAGCTCCAGCTGCGTCGATTATTCACTCAGCGCTGATACGAACACTCCCACCGGGTGCAGCCATTCTGGAACGGAGCCCCATAAAGAACTAAACTAGGATTTTTCGATTCAGCCTCAGGCCACTAAACCTGGCCCAAAAAGGGCAGCAGATTTTGCTTGAGCCAGGGTCAATCGTGCGAGTGTGACGTCGCAAACGCAGGGAGAAATTTTCCGAGAAGCTCTTCGAAAAAGTGTCGCAAACAGGACGTGCAAAAATTAGCTGGCAGCTACATGGTCGCGCTTATAGTGAACTAGAATTTCTAGTTCACTATATTCGCGCTGCGCCGCTGCCTCTGTCGAGTGGGCAGCGTGATGCTTTGGGATGATTGTGGTGGCAAGGTCCGAAGTGCCGGCGCACGCTGGCCACATATAGCTCGCCTCTATACGTGCAGAACTGTGCTCCAAACTAGTCAACATGCACTTCAAGGCCATTCAGCATGCTGAGGTACGCCTGCGTATATTGAAGGGATGCTTCAGGAAAAGATAATGGCGTTAAAACGCCTCCATAAGCATAGACAACGAACAAAGCAAGAATACATCAAAGGTTATGGTAGCAGCAACATGAGGTTAAAGTAGGGAAATAAGTTTGGCTTCCTCGATGACAGAAGCCTAATTATTAAGGTCAGTCCACGCGATTTGAAAAAAATTAACAACCCCGGGCGATCTCCACAACGTGAAACCCGATGAGGAGCGAAGCATGCAGTGCATAACCGTGTTCAAAGATTGCATCTCTCTTGCCACACGGCGCGCGCTGATTGGGCCCCGGAGAAGCGCCGTGTTGCGACCGAATGGGGGCACCCGATCCGAGCTCCGTGGCCTCTGACATACGAGTGGTAGCGAGTATGATGCGAGCGGCCAGCCGCTGTTGCAGCCGTGAAGAAGTCCAGAAGCAGTAGGCTAACGTAACTGTTTACTTCATAGCAATAGGTGAGCCGAAGCAAAAAAAAAAAAAAAAAAAATGCCCCGACGGGCGAGGTTACAATACAGGACTCGAGCAGAGCGACTGCATGGATTCGCTGCTCAAACAGGAATGGTTTACAGCGCTTGCGGGGGTCTATTTATACCCAAAAGCGGTAACGGTCAAAACGCAAACAAGCGGCAACACGCCACGAACGTCACAGACACACACAACGCTCTTTCCAGAGTTCGTAAGTCGTCGGTAGCCTCGGCGCACGTTGAGTCCGAGAGAGGGGAGAGAGGAGGACTCCGTTGCGATCGACAGGGCCTCTGTGTCCTTGAAGAGCGTTGAGACGAGCCTCGCCGGCAGCCGCCGAAGTTTTGAGATGCGCCGAAAGCGAAGCGTCTGACTCGGCTTGTCGAAAATTGTCACCGACATGGTGGCGCCTGTTTTCAAAGGCGCAAGCAGTGGCTTCGCCGCACAGCCGAGGAGTGATGCGGGAAAGTACGGCGGCGCTGGCCGATTCGTAACAGCCGGTAGAAGGAGCAATGGCGCGCTTGCTGAGGCGTTGGCGCCCTGTCTTACGTTGAAGCGGATTTTAGGGGGACCCTGCCAAATTTTTGATAAACGCTTTCACTCTTTTCTTCGCGTCTGGAAGCACTGCGAAAGCTATAGCTATCGCCAGCACGGAGCGGCACTGCGTGATTTGTTCGTCGCACCAGATACGCCTTTCGGTTCTGCTTTGTTTTTGTGGGTATTTTTTTTAAGTTGCTATCGAAAAGCGTTCATTGCTGCAACTGAAGGAAAACAGGCCAACAGCCGCTACATGGCCTCACTGACGCAATTCGGGCCGTCGAAGAACGTCAAGACCGGGAAGGAGAGAAAAATCTTTCGAGCGAGTTTCCAAGTTATCTGATGGGCATAGAGCAGTATTTTTTGACTGAGGTACTTTGCGACACCCTAATCTAAGTGCTGGGTGTGTTGGGTGACTACGTTCTGCAAGCATTTAAGAATTAAAAAAAAGTTGAAAAAAGTGTTGCAGGGCCCCCTTAAGCAAAGCGTCATACGTGCTCCGGAATCTCGGTAAAGTAGCCCTCGCATAAAGTTTCCGCATATCGCTTTTCTCACGGAAGTTTATTGCGATGACAACCTTTTCAATAAAGCTAGTCGATTATAGAAAACCTACCAGTGTGATTTCGGCTTGACTTTTTCCACTCAACTGGTCGACTTCTTTCGCTACAGTTTCATTTGTAGGGACACAAGCACGAGACGCAAACGAAAAGTGTCACAGCAAAAAATAATATATCCGTTCTTTCAAATGTATACATTCCTCTTAGGTTATACCGAAGTATTCCTTGAACAAACTGCGAGAGCGAGCGATCCTTTTCAAAGCTGTCTTTAATAAAGACTGCCTGCCTTCCACTTTGGGCAAGAGGATGTTGAATTCTTAGGCCTCATGACTGTCGAAAGAGGCGCGCTGAGAGATAGTCTTTCGATCAAGCAATGTGCGAATTTGAGAGTTTGAAAATCCTCAAGGTGCCCTTTTAAATGTTTTCTATGTTTATGCTTTAGCTCCGTGCTAGTTTCTCTCATTTGTTTGTTTTTTATCAATGCACACAAGAAAGTCAGTTTTTGTACTTATTTTGTCATGAGTGATAAAGTTTGAGTCCGACACGAAGGCTTTTTTGTATTCTATTGAACGTAAACACTAATTTAAAAGTGCAGTCATTGCATATGAATCGTATGGTTATTTCAATGTACGAAGGTTTAAGATGTATATACGTTTTGTTGAATTTTACGCGTTTATAACTTGATGCTTTCCAAGCTTAATGAAACGTTTGTTCTTTTGAAGAAAATGCTCTCGTGTTCTTTGGTGTTCACTGCGTGCCGATGCGTCACTTCAATTACTCGGGAATGCGTGATGCACTGATGATTAAACCCGATACGTCAGGTAATAATCATTAAAAACTATTAGAAATGAAGACACGATATTAGTTTCTCGAACGCATAAAAATTGTGTAAATTTACGAATTTTACGCATGCCCCATCTGCGCCAGTTTCGGGTAGTGGCAAGGGTCAACGCGAGCACAGTGCGAAGCCCGCGCCTCGCCCTGGCAGCTCGGGCGGAAATATTTATTCGTGACACATGTATACAGGATGGGTATGGAAGGACACGGGGCGGCGTTAGCGCCTCCTGTAGCGTCCATGTTACGCCGAGAGGGCTGGATTGCCCCGCTAGAAGAAATATCCACTCTTGGGAGATTTCACACGGCAGTCGCTACCCTGGAGGCACAAAAGCGTCTCATCTCCTCCAGGGTGATTCGCGCGCACACGCACATAGTTCTATATTGTCGCTCTGGTTGGTGTTTCGTGCACCTACACGACGCACACACTTTTCGTTGGGTTGACTCGTTCTCAATTCACCAACACGCTTGCGTGCCTCACACTTGCACAGCACGTGCACTATTGGTCGGGATGAGTCATTCACGGTTGCTCCCCGGCACGCATGCCGCGCACCACAAGCTCCGTTCCCCGCAACCACACAACACCGCTGAAGCACCACGACTCTCGGAAGGATTCTTGGTTCGTTAGGTCGAGCTGGCCTTAATTGGAGGAAAACTTTGGCTTCCCCGGACACATTGTTCACCACGAGGATGATCGGTTCATGCTTCCCGCGGAACGAGTCGACGAAGCACGTTTTCCGCCACAGTTCTTGCCGACCTATATGTATAGAGAGAGAATAAACTTTATTTAATGAGAGGAGTCAAGCGGGCGGTTTCCTCAGTTCAGGACCCCGTTGGAGCGTCCAGCCGCCTCAGCCCGGTGGATCAGCTGAAGCTGCTCTTCGAGGCTAGAGCTGGCCAGCACTTCCTCCTACTGCTCAATCGAGGGATTAGATATCGGGGAAAGTGAGGGGTTAAGCTGGCACTCCCACACCATGTGATACAGGGTGCATAGAGCGGTGTACAGGAGCCGCATCCGCGGTGATCAACGAGGCCCCGGCACCAGGGAAGTATGCCTTTTCTTGCTTCTACCGACCACCCGACTCGATCAGGCCTAGCGTCAAGAGCCGGTGCGTACATGAGTGTAACAGAAATTATAGCCCGTCTTCAAACAGCTTCTGCTTGTTCTTGAACGATGGCTCAAGCGGAGAGGGAGCATTGTACAAATCTTTAAATAATGCTAGTTTATTTTGAACCGGTTTCATCCATTGTAACTTTTGGTTTAGTGCGCGTTACATCCTAGCGCGAGACTTTTGAAAACGTGTGTCCCGGTGTTGTAGTACCGTGTATACAGGCGACGACTACAGGAGACGCCGACTGCCCGGGCCCCTGAGGTACTTCACCCCTAAAAAATTACTCAGGCTTAACACTTCAAAACACAGCTACGACGAACGGAAGCAAAACGTACGCACGCAGTGTTTCGGGAAAGTTTGTATTTGCTTGAGGCTTCGTATCCTGCCGTCTATAGTACGTAGTACTGAATGACTAGTTTCTTTGTTTCGCTTCCACTGAAGGGCCCGAGCAGACAGCCCAGCCGGTGCACCATAAATGGCGAGACTGAGGGACCAAGCGCCGGCGACGTAGCCTTTACACCCTCGCCTAGTCACGTGGTTCACTTGCGCTGAAGCGCACGCACAGACGGTACAGCAGGTGCTGACTGATCGAGCACAAGCGAGGCAGCCATTTCATTCTCGTCTATAGTCACGTTGTACCACACAGCGACGTTTCGAGCGAGCGAAGCAATAAATAAGAAAGGCGCAGCTTGCGCTGCTCCCGTTGCTGAAGGTCACTTGAGACGCAACGAAGGACCTTGCAAGATGTAGCCTAGTAGAGCTTTCGCTCTAAAAGTAATCCTTCCCCAAAACAAAAGTGAAGCAAGTTTGGCTGCATGGCGTTGTTCTTATATTGAGTTAAGCGTCTCGATATGCTCTCTCTTTTTGTGTACCACTGTAATGCAGCAACGCATGGTCTCTGTTATATCGCAGACACGGTGGTACTCATCATAACGTTTATTTGACGAGGTTATGATGAGTACCACCGTGTCTCGATATAACAGTCTCCACTTCGTCCTATTCTCCCTTTCACTTTTCACCTTCACATTTGGTGAAACATTGGCCGAGAAACGCTTCAGCTTCCAGTCCCATAGATCGTATCAAAATAGCACGAAAATTGTTTAATGCGTGTTTGCAATCGTGAGTTGAACTGCAAGTAAGCTTGCATGTTCAGCTTTGATGAACAGCTGCAATCCAGCCGCACAGGAGGGGAATCTCGAGGTGGCCCGTTGACTGCGAAGTCTGTGACTCAGTGAGGAACCTTGGCACAGTTGCACCAGAAAAACCATATCCCCTAGGGAGAACAGAATGTGCGCGTGTTCGCGGTGACGGCGGCGTTGTCCGGGCTACCTAGAGACAATAAATGTTTGGCAGTTTTTCCCGCCGGCTTTCCGGCTGGCTTCTCTTTCAAGCGCTGCATGCAGTGAATGTATACTCTTATCCTGGTTAATAAAACTTGATCATTTTAAAGCCAAGCTTTCTATGCCTCTTTTACAATTGGCCCAGCTGATCCTAGCAATTAGGCTTAGTCAGAGCTATTTACACGGCCTTGTGCTGTATACGTGCATTGTGCCACATTCTGGAGTTCCCTCCATTGCAGTGGCGTAGACTTCTTATTTTTCCGGGGGGGGGCAGACCTGGAGTGCGCCTCGAAGCGGCGAAGGGAGGGGGGGAGGAAACGGCGGGGGGGAAGGGGGGGTCCCTGTGAGATGACACGTCATCACCCCGATACAAAGAGGCTACCACTAATCATCATCATCATCATCATGATAAGGGGCACCTGCAGCAGTGAGGGCCTTTTAGATTGTGTCGGCTAACTACGAGGTGTCCCTAAATAAGACGTCCCGCAAATCTATGAATCGTGAACTTCAGCGGTTTGACGCATCGAGTAGAAATTTCTTTGAATGCGTGTTTTACTGGTCACATTTATTCAAAAATATTGCATGACTGAACCATCAGCACAAAAAAAACGAGTCGATTTGTTTTTCTTTTAATGGACAGTTCGGGGGTAAAAAGAAAGGGACAAGACAGGGGCGCTACGTGATGCTATGTTCGTTTTCGTTAAGAGCCCCCGATACGGGTCTGACTTTGACCACTCATTTTTGTATCCGTGTGTGTGTTGTGCCAAAGCGCCCGTCACAAATTCGCTCCACCTGGCGACGTGCCGATGGCGGGGTTGATTCGCGCCTAGGTCAAACCGCCCGCGTCACGTGCCGAGACTTGGCGGGAAAGGCGCCGCCGAGTCTGCTTTTCCTTTCCCATCGCGACGGCTGGACCAAATCATGCCTGGGACGAACTAATTCCCGTAGACGCGCAGCAAGTAGCGCATGGAGACGCCGCCGCAGAGTCGCCTTCCCTTTCGCGGTCGTGGCGGCTCGGCTGACGCAATCGCTTCGCCTCCATTCGCCAGATTCATAATGCGGCCAGGGATAGCCCCGACTGGAGGCATTGGAACTGCACGCGGCTGCAACGGAACCATGGGGGTATAAAACCAGCCCGGAAGCAGCGGTGGAGCGGCGGCATCTCATGGAAGGCCCTGAGTTGAAAAGTGCTATCGCGCTTGTCTTAGCCATGTAAGACTCTTGCTACCTTTGTATATATTGTATATAAATGCTGCTTCAAATAACCGTCAGCTAGGCTACTTCGTCGCTATGGTCTGCGCCGCGTCGATAACGGACTGGGCAGGGCAACGTCGCAACAGTAGTGACTGAGCTGGGATGGCCCAGTCCCAACAGTGTATGTGTATGTGTTTTGGAGGCTTGGAGCGGGTATCGCTCGCAGTCGACGGCCGCAGCGCACCCAGTTGCTGCCGGTGCTGCCGGTGCACCCGGTTGCTGCCGGTGATGAACGCCAACGTCTGGCGTTGGCGTTCATCATATAAAACGGCCCTTTCACGAGGCCTTCCACAGAGCGACCTTAAACTCGGCACAAGTTGCTAGCGAGGAGTGGTCGCCGCGCCAGTAAACAGCAGATGAAGGTAGGGGAAGGACAACCACCGAAATTCACCGTCGTCGTCAGCTTCATCATTACACGGTGGCATAAATGAGAAGCAGCGCATCGGGTTGCCATTCGAAAGCAAAACACTCCTCCAGCATCAAGATGCCAGCGCTGTTCGACAAAATATGCGGAGCGAAACAAGGCGTCACACGCGTTCGACTGGGCATTATGATGTCCGATTAACAACCCACAACCTGCATGGTGGGGCTATATGCTCACTTGTAAATGGACACCACGAGGACATAGTCCTACCAAACCTGAGCAAAAAGTTTCAAAACTGGAGCCTAATAAAACCATGTGGTTGACACAAACCATGCAGTCAATTTGACGCGAATCACGTAAACTAACAGCGACTGTTTAAATGAGCGGCTCCGCTCATGAAACGACTCCAGAGCATGACATGCATCTATGGAAACTGCTTAAGACCGGAAAAGAGCGACTTCGGTGCGCGTAGTGCATGCATTGTGAGCAGCCCCCACAGCTTCCCCTAAAACAATTTGAATGAAGCAAGCGGAACGAAGCAGCTACGCGGTTCCAGGCCGCGCATTTGTAAACAAAAATAACTGCTCCAATCAACAGGTGCCGTAGAAACAGAGCAACTGTGGCCGCGCTTCCAACCGGGACCTAAACCCCTCGTTTTTCCCTTTTCACCGCGACCCCTTAGCGAGCGACCGCCGAAAAACGCTAACAGCACCAAACAAGGACAGGGAAAGGAGGGAGGTGCAGTTTTCGTTGCCTGATTTTACCATCCTTGAGAGTTAAGCAGCACAGCGCGCGCCACCGCTGAATGTCTCAAACTCGTACACGTGCGTCCAGACTTGAGTTTGTGATAGAACTTGTTTGCACTGCTGTACTCACGAGTGCATGTACTCACGAGTGCAAGCATGAGTTCTGTACTCACGAGTAGTGGACTTACCCCTGTACTCAATCGTCATCATACTCACTTTTTTAATCTGGGTGTGTACTCACTCATCATCGTACTCACTCGTGAGTTTGAGTACGAATGAGTTCAAATGAGTGTACTTACGAGTGAGTGCGCTGAACTATGCTCCCGACAAAAAGTCGCTTTGCTGGCGTGCTGCTGAAGCCAAGCTATGGTGGCTAGAAGGGCCACCCTCCTAGCCACATAGCCAAGCGCAGGGCTACATTGTTGTCAACAATCCGCACACTGAGCACGTCTAACTCACCGCGAAGAAAAGCGACACGGCCCTGCGTTTCCCCCTGCCCATCGGGGGGACGGAAATGTCTTTCAAGATCCCAACCCCTATTGTAAACAATAGTTGGCAGACAGGACGGCCAACAGTCCGATGTCGACGGGCGCAGAGCCGAGCCAAGCCCTTAAAAAAATCCTCAGCCGGGGCCGGAGGGGGCTCTGCCCCCCCGTAAAGCCGTCCGGAGGGGGCGCGAGCCCCACTGCCCCCCCGTAGTTGGCGCTTCTGCTCCATTGTATATATAACGTAGCCCGTGTGAGGGCTTTTATAGTGTAGTTTAATCCGCAATTCGCGTTTTGAAGTTGAAGGCTTCACCTAATGTTCAGTATAAATTCTTTTTTTTTTCAGACCTTTCTTTTAGGTTCTGTACATGGCCGCCACTGCGCTCATGCTGGCGTAGCCAGTAAGCTCAAGAGCAATGATTGAGGCGCCGAGAGATGTTAAGGGAACAACTTTTTTGCAGGCCTGAAGCAAGCAGTATGAGCGACATGGAATGATGCTGTAAAGTCTTGTTTTAGCGGCGTGAAGGAGCGCAGCCTTGTATGCGACACCGGCAAGCCTGAACGCGGTTTCGGTTTAGAACGGCAAAGAGGAGGCTTGTCTGGTCGAACCCAGTCCTGCCCGCTAAACCTAAGCAGGTTCAGCATCTGAAAAAGAGAAAATAGAAAAAAATAAAATAAAACGGACACCAGTTATAAGAACAGAGCAGCTGCGGACTGGATACTCGGTCCATGACAGTTCGACACAAACGTCGAGAGGAGGCTGGTTAGCGATCTTGGGCACCATAATCGAGGTAAAGGTAGCATTAAAGAGAGGCTTTCAGCCATCCTGGAAGCTTCAACTCCACGAATATTTTAAACATGAACGAAGGCCCTACCGCAATCGTTCTTTATACTCGTTCTTTAGCATGATGGGTGCCCATATTCCAACGCCAGAAACTGTAAGCACGATTCGAACCAGGGGCTTACACCGAGATTGAACGATTTACTCTATAGCCGGTATTCATTGAAAAGTTTAGCTGTCAATTTCTTCGTTTGGCAACACTGAAATGGCCACGGACATGGCGCGGCTTGTGCCACTGCGGCCGCACGCCGAAGAAAAATATAACACCGGCGTGCGTCGTCTGCTCCGTTTCAACCCGATTCTCAACGGTGGTGACAACAGAGTTGTTATTAATCGCACTCACATTGGAGTCGAGGCATTACTTTGTGTTTGGTGGGCTAGAGCTTGGAATGTCCAACCCATATCATGCGCTTTGCACGGACAAGTCCCGCCATTCCGCGGAGCCCGATGTAACCAGTGACGGCGCACTCACATGGTTGCCTGCATGCGTGCCTCGCGATTGAATACACGCTATAGGTATAGCTGGTGGAAATACACGCGCAACATAATAATTATTTATTTTATATTCCTGTGCAATTATCATCCCAACCCCGTGTTTGTTTTTCTCATGTATCCCCATAGCACGTCACGTCATGGGTATGGCGCGTATAGCCTGGCGAGGTCCGGTATAGTTCATAGATAACCATCTAAAAATCGAACGACTCCCCAGAGGTGGCCTATAAAACTGTATTCGTTCAGGCCAGACAAGCCGAGTTGGTTCTAACCGAATTTGCGAGCTCGGTCCCGTGATGGTAGACCTGTACTTAGGATATAATACTGTCCTCGTCCCAGGGGCATTGAGGGCGTAACAGGCCGCCAGAAAAGTGGCCGCTGAACCAGCAATGTCTTGAAATATGTTATGACGTCAGACAACCGGCCTCGTTACGGCCCCTGTTACGCGGTCGGCGCTACTAAATTCCGGCGTGCACAACCCTCTGCGGTCTTCTTGTGGCGCGCATAGTGCCGGGCATCGTTAATGTTAATATCGTATCGCAAATCAACAGGAGAAAAGCACCCGGCGCTTCAGCAGCCCTCGCTGAAGGGCTGGCTATGTACAATTTCGAACTCCGCAGCAATCATGGTCGTTTCCATGCAGCGAGGATTCAAGGGGAGAAATAGTACCGCGGTATTTGGAGGACGTGCAGGATGTACAGTAGGGCAAAATTATAATAAAGTGGAAATTTCGGCAGGTTGGCACGTAATTTACTCTTGTGTAAACAGTGCACGGACGCTACGAAGCAAATATATAGAACGAGGAGTTGACTAACAGCAAAATGCTTTATTATTTTTGTGAACCGCTTATGAAGATACGCTGCAGGGGGGATTTGGTTATTAGCGCTTTGGCCTGTTGTAAAGCCTTCGTGCGGTCTGTGAGCTGTTTGCACAAGTTGAAAACTTCCATTCCGCTGGAGTGCGTGGTGAGATCGACGTCGAGATCGTGCACGCGCTGTCGTTTTGTACTCGTGTACCTAGTGACCAGTGCCAGGCGAACTGCTGAGTTCAAACAGTGGCCGCGGGGGATCGTTTTGACAGAACCGCATGCCCCACACTTAGCCTGAAGCGGTAGTGCTGGAGTCGCGCACTGTGGAGATATTTTGGCGCTCCTGGTTAACACTCACAGCAACGAAGTCTTTGCGCTTTGGCCATCGTATATTTTTACACTGCCGGCGAGAGAGCATTTATGGCGGCGAGCGTTGTGGAATCACTCGATAGTGCGCAAAGACATCGCAGCCGCTCCAGACAAAGCGCGCTGCGGTAACACGAAAGCGTTATCGTATCGTAGCCGCCCTTGGTATCAGAGGTGAGCCTGAAACAAGTCAACAAGTAACAGCAGAGCTGCCGTAGGTCGAGCCCTTTCGTGTCTGCTGTAGGTCGTGTGTCATGCAGGGGCAGGAGCAATTTTAAATGCAGAGCATTTCTTTAACTCACATGTAGCGTCCGCCGTGCGTCCGCCACAGCTCAGCGCGCAGGCGCGCCCTCTCCCCCAATCCTCCTCTCCCGCATCACGCTACCCTCCTCGCTCTCAACAACAGGTCCGCACCCCTCCCCCTACACTATATAAAAAAATAATACTTATCGGCGCCTGGTTTCGATCCCACGACCCTGCGGGCGGAACGCAAGGTACATGGTGCTCTACCCACTGCGCCACAAAGCCGACACAGAATGGAAGGCTACGAACGCGCCTTATATCCTTAACTCATTCAAACTACGTCAAGAAGCTGCTGATACAACGCATTCACTACCTGTGGGCGGAACGCGAGGTACATGGTGCTCTTCCCACTGCTCCACAAAACCGACACAGAATGAAAGGCTACGAACGCGCCTTATATCCTTGACTCATTCAAACTACGTCAAGAAGCTGCTGATACAACGCATTCACTACCACCAACTCCCCAAACACTAAACGTTAACGCAATACACCCACCCCCTATGCGACGCATTTACTCGAGTCCCCCTCGCGGGGAGATGGGCCCTTCTTTTTTTAGACCCACCCGTACTGACAGTGGCGGTGGTGGTGGTAACACGCATTTTTATTTACAAAGGATACAAGGACCCCCTGTTACGCTTTAGCGAATTTTGGTGTCGAGGGGATAAGGGGTAGGTTAAGGGAATTTCGGAAAAGAGTTTAACAGACCGAATGGGGTTGGAAGCTAAAGGAAGAGGTGGAGGCCGGAAGAAGAAGAAGAAACACATTTATTTAGGAGCACAATCAGTTGACGATGGTGGCCGCCATTTTGGCGGCAACCGCGGCCGCCCGGGCGACCAGTGAAGCTTGAGCCTCCTGGTCTGGGCAGCGCAACGCCTCCTCCCACTGCTCACATGTGGTTATTTTCGGATAGGGATCTCTCGGGCATCCCCACATAAGGTGCTGAAGGGTGCCGAGGGACTGGCAGGCAGTACAGTCAGGGGAAAGGTACAGGGCTGGCTGAATGAGGTGTAATTTAGCGGGACTGGGAAATGTGTTCGTCTGCAAAAGACGCCATGCATGTGTGTTCTTGCTGGATGGTGAGTTGTGTGTGTGCCGGGGGATATACACGGCGGGAGAGGCGGTAATGGGTGGCAATTTCGTTGTCGGATGTCTCCAGGAAGTTCCATGGAGCGGGGAACAAAAGCCGTTCTTCGCTTGGATAAAAACGTCTTGGGTAAAGCGAATCATTAAGACTCGGTGGGCTTGCCAATCCTACATTTTTGAAGGCTTGTTGTGGACAGTCGGCAAAGTGAGGGCAGTCCCACATAATGTGTGCAGTGTCGTTATTGGCTGAGCAACGTGAACGCTTGGAATCATCTAGACTGCCATATTTTGTAGCGCGAAGATGTCGTATCCTTGCCGACCCAGTTCTAATCCTATTAATGATATAGCGTGCCATTTCCTGGGCCAATGTTTAGGAACGTCTGGACGTGTCGCACATAGAGCCGCTCGTAGCGGCGACTACTTCCTTTCTATTTTGCGGGTGGGGTTATAATTCCGAGATAGAAATAAATAAAAGTTCCCCCTCTGTGTTCTCATAGTTCTCATCCGTCTGCATGCTCTTTTTGAGATCCAGACGATGATGTTGTGATCGAAGGAAGCTAGGAGGATGTCCATGCCCAGACGAGGAAGGGTGAGCCCGGGTGATGCAACTTTACCCAGTTGATGGTTCCCTTGCGGCTTGTTGCGCAAGTGCGTGGTACTTGTACTTGACCGAGATTCCCGCGTGAGCCAGTGTCCAGAGAAAGGTCAAAAGACGTCTGCGGGTCCGCAGCGGGCTGACTCGTTGTTGTATATTCAAGATGACCTTGGAGGTTTTGTCTGGTAATTTTAGCCGGCGTAGTACGTTGATCGCGTCTGTAAGAATCCCAGATTTTTTGCACCGGTCTTGCGTTGCGTTTCTAGCCATTAAGCAGTCTGCGGAATTGCTATCAGCTCGGCCACCTCACGTGTGTTGTCGGAAAGGTTTATTTTACTCTTCTGGTCGCATTCTGGACACTGTTGTGCCAGAGCGCCTGGCCCAAATGCGTTGCACGAGGCGACGCGCTGACAGCGAGGCTGAGTCACGCCGCTCCCTTTCGTCGCTGCGGCGCGGCCGAATCCCGCATCTGAGAATGACCAAACAAGGGCATGTCACTACGCCCGGAGGCGAGGTCATGGAGACGGCGGGGGCATCGCCCTCCCTTTCCCCATTGGCGGCGCAGCTGACTTACCGCTTCGCTACCATTCGTCAGAATTCAAACTTCAGGCAGCGAGAGCCCTGATTGGAGCTTTTCAAACTTCTTGGGGCCACAACGAACTTCCCGGGCTATAAAAAAGCCCGGAGGCTCTCATCGTCGGCATTCCTCGGCGGCTTCTCTCCGGCACCAGTCTCTTCGGAGGCACCGAGTAAAAGGGTGCTGTCGCCTTTGTGCGAGTCATGTAACGTTTGCTTACCCTGTACATACTGTATATAAATGTTACTTCAAGTTTTCGTCGGCCCGAGCCTATCGGGCCGAGCCTATCGACGCGGCGCGGAGCAAGGCAACGTCGCTACACCTCTGACTGCGCTCGGAATGTCCAGTCGCAACAGTGGTGGCAGCGGTGGGATGGCCGATTCCCAACGTCGGTGACGAGCTGGATGCGAGTCACAACCTTGGCGACCGCCCTGGGATGGTCATTCCCAACAGTGGTGGCAGCGGTGGGATGGCTGATTCCCAACATCGGTAACGAGCAGGAAGGCGAGTCACAACCTTGGCGCCCGCCCTGGGATGCCCATTCCCAACAACACACAAAGTCAGCACCCGCCCGCCCAGAGATTAGGTCAACTGAGCCATCGGTGGAAAACCTGAGAGTCGTTTTGTAATGCTCATCTAGTCGCTTAAGTGCCAAATGTCCAGTTTCCGTCGGCCCTTCAGCCATGAATGCCCGCGCGGTATCCAGGGGTAGGGGCGAGAGAGAGATAGATAGATAGATAGAGAGAGAGAGAGAGAGAGACGCAGACTTACTTCGAAGACGCAGAATCGCATGCACGCGTCGTGGGTCTTGAACACGTTGCCGTTATCACCGCAGCCTCCGTAGAGGAACTGTTTGCAGAGCAAGAACTCCGTGTCGTAGAACCACATCGGCTTGTAGTCTCTGCAGCGGCCGTGCTGAGGCTTCAGAAAGCACTTGTTCTTCACTCGCTGGTCGGTCGGGTAAGGCCGGTCCTGCTCACCGTCCGACATCCGCCTCGCCTCGAGCTTTCCTGAGAGAGAGAGAGAGAGAGAGAGAGAGAGAGAGAGAGAGAGAGAGAGAGAGAGAGAGAGAGAGAGAGAGAGAGAGAGAGAGAGAGAGAGAGAGAGAGAGAGAGAGAGAGAGAGAGAGAGAGAGAGAGAGAGAGTCAACTTTATTCAGCTCGAAAATTCGATGGTGCGCGCAGGCACCAGGGCCTATTCACCGGACCCATATGTCTCTAGGAACTCCTGGCCTCTGGCCGTGCGAGCTGAGTTGGCAGGGCTGGGCTGGACAACAAGGTCTCCCATCGCTCGGGGGGTTGGGGATTGGGGGTGTTGGGGGGAAGGGGAGGTGGGGGGTTCTTGATTTGATTGTAGGGTTTAACGCGCCGACGCAACGCAGGCGATGAGGCGCGCCGTAGTGGAGGGCTCCGGATTAATTTTGACCACCTGGGGATCTTTAACGTGCGTCTAAATCTCGTACACACAGGCGTTTTTGCTTTTAGCCTCCATCAGAACCCGCGACCTCGTGCTCAGCAGCGGAACACCTTAGCCACTAAGCCACCGCGGCAGGTGGGGGGGTGGGGGGGGGGGGGGGGTTTGATGTCTTTGCACTCGACTATGATGTGTGCCAGAGTGCCTCTTTCCGTTTTGCAGAAAGGGCAGAGTGTGTCGTGCTCCGCCGGGTATATTCGGTGTAACAGAACGGGATGCGCTAGCGATCCCACCTGCGTGCGCTGCAGGATCGTTTGCTGTTGGCTAGTTAGTCGCGGGTGCGGCTCGGGAAGTTTGCACCTCGCGTTTCCGCACATCTGAGTAATGTCTTTAAATCTCGTCACGGGATACGGTAGCTCAGCCGGCTCGTCCTCGGCCCGGATGGACAGTTCTCGGGCGTGGTGGTCGGCGAGTGCGTTGACTTCCACCTTCGAGTGAGCCGGTACCCACACGAGCTCGATGGCTCGTCCCGGAGGCTTGTGCTTGGAGAGAATGGCTCGCGCCGCGGGAGAGATCACTCCCCTTCGGAAGCTTCCGTAGGCTGACTTCGAATCTGTGACCGCGGTGTCCACGCTCGGTTGCACGAGTGCGAAGGCCACGGCTGGTTCTTCCGCAACGGCTGGGTCTGTCGGCCCCAGCGACCCGCTGACGATCAGCTTGTCGATGGACGTGGCTACCACCGTTGCTCGGTCGTCGTGTTTTCTGAGAGAGGCGTCCGCGTAGAGTACCGTAGGGTTTTCCTCCAGCTGTCGGGCAGGGCCAGGTCCGCCTCCCTTCATCCTTCCCCGGTTGCATGTTCCTGGGGAGTGGCTTATTGGTTTGAATGGCCTCTTTCCACTGCTCGGGAAGGGCCGCCTTGGTTGGCAGTGGTTCTATCTGCCATCCTATTTTCCGTAGGACAACCCGGCCGTGCTCCTTTTGGCTTAGCCGTACTCTTTGGTTGGACAGGTGTGCCTCGATAAGCTCCTCCACCGTGTTGTGGGCGCCCATGTCCAGCAGTTTCTGCGTGGACGAGTAGATCGGCAGGCCAATTGCCTGCTTGGTTGCTTTACGCAGCATCGTGTTCAGGGTGTCTCTGTTTGTCTTCGTTAGCTGGAGGTACGGGGCAGAGTAGGTCACCCTCGACACGACGAACGCCCGCACTAGGCGCATTGCGTCGTCTTCCTTTAGGCCTTTGTTACGGTTAGAGACCCTTCGGATAATGCTTAATATCTGTTCCGAGGTGTTCTTGATCTTCGTGATGGCCGCGTACGCTCCTCCGTCCCTTTGCAGCAGCAGACCCAGGATTCTGATCTGTTGCGTCGGTTTAATGGCCGTGCCGTCGATGGTGATGGTCACGTTCGGCGGCATTTCCTTCTTGGGTCGTCTCGGCTGAACCATGAGCAGCTTCTATTTCTGGGGAGCGCAGCTCAGCCCGCAGGTCTTTGCATATTCGTGTACGGTCGTTGCCGACCTCTGCAAGGCTTCCTCCGCCCAGGCATCGGACCCGGCTCGGTTCGTTCACACCGTAATATCGTTGGCGTACAGCGCGTGGTCCACGCCTACGATTTGCTTGAGTAGATTGGGCAGGGGTAGGAGGGCCAGATTGAAGAACAGGGGCGAGAAGACTGACCCCTGAGGGGTGCCTATGTCGCCGAGCTCGACAGGTTCCGACTTGTCTTCCCCTATCCTGATGGTTGCTGTTCTTCTCGTTAAGAAGTCCTTGATGTAGCCGAATGTCTTCCGACCGCATCCTGTTTTGTTTAGATTTTGGAGCACGCTCGCGTGAGACAAGTTGTCGAATGCCTCTTTTAGGTCTAGGGCGGCGCGGCGCGTTCCCCGTATCCTTCTGGACGACGAGTTCTTGCAGTTAGATCAGGACGTCCTGGGTGCCCAGGTGTTGTCTGAACCCATACATGGTCTCGGGCATTTGGTTTCTTTCTTCCAAGTGTTTTTGAAGTCTGCGAAGGACCATACGTTCTATCACCTTCCCCACGCACGACGAGAGGGAGATGGGACGCATGTTGTCAATCGTCAGCGCTTTGCTGGGTTTCGGGATGAATCAAACCTCGGCCTCTTTCCATTCTTTCGACAGCCGCAAGCTCTGTCAGGTTTCGTTGATATGCCCCAGGAGGCCGCGGGCCGCCGCTTCGCTCATGTTTCCGAGCAAATTGGACGTGATCGCGTCCCTGCCGAGGGCGCTCTTTCTGTTGCTTTTGTCAATGGCCGGCCAGAGTTTCGTCATGGTGAATGGTCCGTCCAGCTCTTTGTTTTCGGGGCCTCCGTGCCTCTCGGGCGTCGGGTACTGGCCTCGCTTGGTCTTGAAGTATTTTGCTTTCAGGTTTTCGAGTAACCTGCGGCCGTCCCCCTTGTACGCGTGTTGAAACTTGAGGACCTTGGTGAGGTTGCGGTTGGTTGCGGTCTTGCTGCTCAGCGGATCGATTAGGTGCCTGAGTAAGCACCACGTCTTCCGTGCCGATAGCTTACCCTGCAAGCCGTCGCAAGTGCTCAGCCAGTTCTCTTGGCATAGCTTGGCCGCGTACTCGGCGATCTGTTTGTGAAGAACCGCGATACGTTTGACCAGCTTCTTGTTGTGACGTTGGCACTTCCACCTTCGCGGCAGTGAGTGCCGGGCCGCCCACATGTGAGTCAGCATGGCGTCCACTAAAGGTGTCTGAGCCGTCGTCGTTATTTCTTGCGTGAACTTCTCGATGGCCTTTTTCTGATCCCTGGCCCATTCGGCGTACGTTTGCTTTCTGTTGGCCTCCTCATAGCTCTCCGAAGCCTCTTCTATTTCTTGCGTGTATTTCCGCATCTTGTCCCAGTCCGTTACGCGTGCCGTCCCCAGCATGGCGCGGTATTGGGGTCCCTTGATGGTAATGCCGATCACGCTGTGGTCGGAGCCCAGGTCTACGTCTTCGTTTCTCCAGGCCACGTCCAGTGCTCCCGATAGCCACGACAGGTCCGGAGTTATGCCCCTATTGGTCCCTATAGGGATAGGGGCGCATGCGGGCACACCTGCTGTCCACGGTGCTTGCAGGAACTGCCTTTTCGGTCCTTGCGGTTGCTGTTTGAGATGTTGCTTAGTTATGCAACGTGCGGTTGGCGTCATAGCTAATGCTGCTGCGCTGGATGCATGTCGGAGGTGAGGTCGGAAAGAGTGTTCATGCCAGCCTCGTAAGGGTCTTGGCTGGTAGTTTGTGTTGGAAGGGCAAGTGCTGTTTTTATGCCCCGCCTGTTCAAACCCACGAGCTTATTAGCTTGCGTCATGGTAGGGCAGTAGTACGGTAGGGCATATAGTATCCTAGATTGAGTGAGTCCTCGGTGATGGTGAAAGAGCGTCTTGGAAGAACAACCGCAATCATAGCCTGCGCACCGTAACGACGAGGAAGAGGGGACACAAGACGGCGCTGTGTTGTTAAGCGCTGTTTAGGATGGACGGATACCAACTAGCCCAGCTGTCGATTCCGTTTGAGTATGTCAGACGTAGTCAGGTATCTCGTAGTGCACCAGTTTGACTTTGATTGCGTAGGTTTGCGTCGACTATGAGACCCAGTATGCGGGCTTTAACCACTCTGTGTACAGCTTGACCATGAAGGGGGAGTTGGATGTCCGGCGGTATCCGGAAACATATACCTACTGTGCAAGTTGTTTTTTCTGGTAAGAGTTCAAGTCCAAGATTGCGAAGAAATTTCACTGCGACGTCAATTGTTTGTTGTTGCGTTATGACATCCCGTTTTGTCGTCCAGAGCGTCACATCGTCGGCACAAATAGTAGTCCTTAGCCACGGAACCTTGCGAAGCACCCTGGAAAGGTAAGTTATCAAGACGTTCAATAGTATCGGGCTTAAGACAGCACCCTGGCCGACACCTCGCTCAAGCATTCGAGGGGTAGAGAACTCCTCTCCCGTCCATACCTTATAGCAGAAAGGCCTCTAGAAACCTACTTAGCCGTTCCCTAAGTCCCCTCTATTTGAAAAGGCGTATTATCGTTGTTGGTGGGGCATTGCCGAACGCTTTCTTAACGTCCATAAGCAGCAAAATGCCGGGGCCACCTGGTTGCTTTGGAGCCTCAAGGTCATGTGATCATCAACAGGCTTTCGGAGGTTGAAGGTATGTCCGAAAACCTGTTTGAGCAGGAGTGAGGGAATGGCCCTTTTCTAGACGCCAACTCAGGTGGTATGCAACCATATGCTTGAAAGTTTTTGCTATGGTGGATGTCAAAGATATAGGATGAAGTGCCGCAGGACCATTCAGTAATACACCGGGATTGGGAGTTGGCTTGACGCGTGCTTCTTTCCATGCCGCTGGGACGTCTCCTGTTATCCAGATGTCACTGTAATAGTCCAGCAGAGCTACCTTGCCGTTATGGGGAAGGTTCTTAACGGCGCTGTGCGGTATCCCGCCTGGACCGGGCGCACTTTTGGCGTTGCAAAGGCGCCTTGCGTCGTCTAACTAATCGGTCTAATCGGTTGTCGAGGGGGCCTTGGTCATCGGGCGGCGTTGGCGTGTAGGGTTCTGCCTGTCTTGTTTTTGAAAAGATGTCTATACTAAAATTTCCCCAAGTTCTTGAGCGGATACATCCATCATGCTTATCATGAGGGATTGCAAGCAGTGCGAGAGGGCTTGGCACCGCTATACTTTTGAGGCAGGGGCGGCAGCGTTCAGTCTAGTACAGAACTAGTACAGAACAAAAAAATAAAAGAAGAAAGGCGGTGACTGAAACGGGGCTCTATACACACAAACGACAGAAAGGTTTAAGCCGCCACCGTCTGTAAGCACTTTAGCGTCGACGCAATAGCCACTCTGAAAGCCACGCTGAATAAAGCCAGCGAGGTCAGGAGGCCGGCTGCCATTTGTTTTGTCAGCCGTGTTCACTGTTTGCTCTACCTGTTCGTTGCTTTACTTTGCTCAGTTATTTCCTTTGCATTGATTGGAGCTATTTTCGGAAACCAGTACCTGTTAAGCAGCGTCTGTATTTATGGCACGGCACTTTACCTTTTGCAATTGACGTCATGAACCGCCGCGGTTTGTAAGTGAAAGCTGTTACAAAGTTCCACAACCCGTTACAGAAAACTTGGGTAGCAGCTGAAATGAATTGCTCTGTACTCGCTGATGATTAGGTGATTGGGGTGACGATGATGTGTGTGTGGTGGTTGATTATGAGCTTTTAACACGCTGAAGCTACCCAGGCGATGAGGCGCGCCGTAGTGGAGGGCTCCGGAGTGTGTTAAGGACCGGTATGTGAACGGACGGCAGCATGCGGCTACAGTACGTCTATTGAGTGGTATACAGGGCCCATACTTCTAGCACGGCGCAGAGCGTCGATTAAACACCCCGATACATCGCGTGTTACTCTAAAGAGAAATAAAATCTATGCCACCCTTATGTACGTAAAAATTGGCGACACTGGCCAAGGCGAAATTCTGGGGGGCCATCTAGCTGACTTCGGCAGTGGGGAAGCTGATGCAATCAGCGGCCGTGGGCTCGCCAAACGGCCGTAGGCGCTCCACGACTCACTCGTCCACTGGATTTCTGAAGCCTTCGCACACGTAGAGCCCTTCAAGCGAGCCCGACACGGAGAGGACGCGACTTACCTGCTGCTCGCCGATGCCAAGTCGGCCTTCAAAGGGCTGCCGCACTCCATCCCCTACGGCGCCGTCAACGACTCGTGAGCAAAAAAAAAGACTGACTGACTACGGCGCCATCAACGACTCGTGAGCAAAAAAAAAAAAAAAAAAACTGATTGACTGACTGACTGGCTTACTGGCTTACTGACTGACTTACTGACTGACTTACCGACTTACTGACTTACCGACTTACCGACTTACTGACTTACCGACTTACCGACTTACTGACTTACCGACTTACTGACTTACTGACCTACCGACTTATTGACTTACTGACCTACCGACTTACTGACCTACCGACTTACTGACTTACCGACTTACTGACTTACCGACTTACCGACTTACTGACTTACTGACTTACCGACTTACCGACTTACTGACTTACCGACTTACTGACTTACCGACTTACTGACTGACTGACTTACTGACTGACTGACTTACTGACTGACTGACGGACTTACTGATTGACTTACTGATTGACTGACTGATTGATTGTAGGGTTTAACGCGCCGATGCAACGCAGGCGATGAGGCGTACCCGTGGAGGAGGGCTCCGGATTAATTTTGACCACCTGGGGATCTTTAACGTGCGCCGAAATCTCGAACACACGGGCGTTTTTGATTTTCGCCTCCATCAGACAAGCGGCCGCCGCGGCCGGGAATCGAACCCGCGTCCTCGTGCCCAGCAGCACAGCGCCTTAGCCACTGAGCCACCGCGGCGGGTCAGAAAGAAGACTGGATTCACGTCAGTGGCTTCATTCGGCACCAGTCACTCCAGGCCCGGGTCGATAATACAATTGCGTTGTATTCAGAAAACTAGCTTACATTCGTCTTAAACGCTACCTAGTTTTCGGCGTGACGCCAAGCACAAAACACGCTCAAAGTGCGCCTTTTCCTGATCTGAATGACCTGAACCATGAGCTCACATTTAACAACGACGACAGCTTACCGCTGCGCCGTGAGCAAACGGAAGGGGTTTAACAGCATGAAGCCTTTTCTGCGCGTGAAAATGCTCCGTGTGCACGCCAGTCGTGCAAACACAGCCGTGAGTCCCCCCGCGCCTGCCCGCACTGCGCGCGACGCGGACGGAGGCGGCAGTATGTCGCTGCCTACGCTCATGAACTGACTTCGGTACATGCAGCGCCGTTGCTATAGATTGTCACCACTCGCCAGAATGGAGCTCTTGGCTAAAACGAAGCTCAACTAGGGGAAGAAAGATTATAATGTGGCGAAATATTGTACTGGGAATTGTACTTTACGCCCCTCGTAAAAGAAGCGCTAAAAGGTCCGCTGTGGTGCTGTGAACCTAAATTTCTTAAAGCGACCCAGCCAGAAACATTTCGACATTTGAGTGCCTTGATACCGCCGCTGTCGGCGCGTCATTCCGCGTATTGGCGCAAGAGTCAGACTCCGCCAACGCAGAGTGCGCCGATTGGAGAGTTGCGCGTCTCGTAACCCAACTTGCCCTCAAAATGGCGGTTTGAAAAGGTCGCCTCAAGTTCTCGTATGGATGGATTTTAAATGCACACTGGATTTTTTGATGATAAGTTTTTTTTAAATAGCGATAGCGAAATAAATTGAGTTTGTTTCACCGCAAGCGACCGCAGAAACACGCCTCTCGCACTTGACTTGCAGTGTTTTTAGCAGCCCTGAAGCAGTGTACCCGTAAGCTGTCCTTGATGACGCACAATGTCGTGGACCAAAAGAAACAGTCACATCGTGGTTTGATGAACAAATTTATATTCGTTCCCTTTGTCCTCTTAGACATTCATAAACACTGCCATCGCTAGCGTGTTCACATATTTAGGTATATTATATTTATTCTTATGTATATATTTATATATTTATATTATATCCGTCATGTCTCTTTATACACATAAACTATCACAATAGTAACAAAAAATGGAGATTGCAGCGAGTAGTTTTTTTAGAAGTTGAACAGTGTAGCAGACTGTAAGACATAACGAGTGGAAAGCTGCCCGTGTGTGCTCAATACACAGGGCAGCCAGACGTTATACGCACGTACCAGTCACGCGCAAGGAAATATCCCGGCACACAGCGTGCAGTCTGGCAGCGTCACTTACGTAGTTGGAGGAAGGACAAAAGAAACCGAGCGCCGACATGGCAGAGTCTGAAGGGCTGCTGTGGGAATAATACAGCGTTCGTTGGCGGGTCGTGAGCACGGTTTTGGACGTGCTCTTTCCCGCATCGTAGCGCCCCCTACCTTCACCCCATTCCGATAGATATGTCACGGCCACTGCATGACCTGATGCGCCTAGGAAAACAAACCAAAACAAGACATTTCGCTTCCTGGACTACATGTACGTATGCACAAGTACAGACATGACCAAACCTCGACAATCCGCTTTGCAACAGTCCACTGCCAGACATCGAGCCTTGCAGTTGATCGCCTCTCTAAAATATGTATTAGAAAATGATCTTCGTTTGAGACACGTTCGCAAGACATTGCGACATTGAAAATGTCGGAGGTTAGAAATTCCCGGTGCTTTTTTTTTAAATGAAATTAAGACATGCCAGGCAATGTGTGCTTTGGCGATGCGTCTGGAGGTTGGTTTTATTTTTGTTTTTTGCACGTGTGCAAGGTACCCTGAATCACTCCTCTTGAGCAGGGGCCGGAAGCCTGCGGCCCGCGGGCCGCATGCGCCCCGCCGGGCAGTTTTATGCGGCCCCAGCGCGTCATCAGAAGCCCACCCCTCCTCCTGTCCCTTCCTATCTGAAGGCCAACAGGCCAGTTTTGACCCCACATGGGGTTAGACGGGACACAAGAACAGAGAATCGATCGCTTCGTGTGGGCATTGTCCCCCACCTTCATTCACACTTAGCCAGATTATCGCGAAATATCATTGTCAACTCGCTGAATTTTTTTCTTTTTGCTTACCAAGCCCCCCCCCCCCCCCCCCCCCCCTCCCCTCCTGCCCGATTTGCCGTACGGCCCTCGGCCGTGTCGGCTTCATGCAACTCGGTCCTCCACCTCAAAAGGTTGCCGACCCCTGCTCTAGAGAGATCAAATAGTTTGGCTTCTGTGGCGCTCACCTCACATTGCCACCGCTTCTCGAAAATGAAATGATTTTTTCTCAAGTTGCACAAAATAAAGTGAATGAGGAGTTCTTGGGGTGTGCTCGTGAGAGGCCTCAAAACCAGCACGTCGGGCTCATAAAGCATGCACATCAACTCGGCACGCATACGTATAGGAACCGTTCATTTGGCATGAGTTCCTTATTATCTTACGCCCAAAGGAAATTTTCTTTGGCAATATCTATATAAAAAAAAGAACGTTAGTGCGCGGACTGTAGTCGAAGGAACTGTTGATGGCCCCGATACCAACCAAGGACTTCACAAGTTTACTCGGGCCGTGAAGCAATAACGTGATACTCTCATTCATGCAAAAAAGAAAAAAAAAAAAAAAACAAGTGCGTCGAATGAGCTACATTTTACAGGCTGCAACCACAATACTGCGCATACCCCGAAGTGTACGTACACGTAGAGAGCGGAAGATAGTTAAAAGCTGCTGGCATGCAGCAACGCATATAGCACGTCAACAACAGGAGTAAGCGTTGCTTTACGATAGATGCGACAGCAGCCACTGAGCGGAAGACCGGGTTGCGTCGGCGACAGCAAGCTCCTTTTTTCAATTCTGCTCAGACACAAATCCCGCAAAGGTCGTCGCTAAAGTCGGCTGGCGCGTCGGTTTCGTTCCGCAGTTCGTCGTGGCTTCGAAGCGGATGAGGCGCCTCCCCTCGACCTGCCGTACGACCTTGCATCGTTAGAATACGGTTACAACGACCACGACAGAACTTTTGACACAACAACCACCAGAGGACAGTTTTGTTAAACACTTCCACGTACGCTTGCCCCACTCGAGGGCCGAACGTTTATGTTGATCACAAGCGAGAACAATCGGCGCGGGCAAGACGCACTTTCTTCATGCTGACATAGAGCAACTGAGTGTGCGGGTGTTGCGTCCCTATTTCTCGCAGCTAGACGTGCTTTTAATTCTGCTTTGCTCGACGTGTGGGCGTGCCTTCGCTGTCGAGGTTCGTGGACGCACCGGCATACGAGGGCAAGGTCCCCTTCTTGTTGACTTCCTCGTTGGCGTTTTTGAGTGTGCAGCTACGACGACGGAAGAGAAGCAACGGCTAGAGACACGAGAGGAGACAAGGTAGCACGAACTAGAATGGAGTACGGCGACGCGCGGAGCACATCCACGCGCAGCACGTGTCCACAGTCACGTGGTCCTCAAGCGACGGGCGCGACTCCTCCGGCCGGGGAGCTTTACTTTGGCACACAGCACCGTTGTCGGTCTGTCCCTGTTGAGCGGCGGTTCACTTGACGGGCTCCATGAGGATCTTCTTGAAGGCCTTCCGGAACTCGGGGTTGAAGATGGTGTAGATGACCGGGTTCACGCAGCTGTTCACGTAGCCCAGCCACGTGGTGAGCAGGAAGACGGTGACCCCCAGGTGGCAGTCGGTGCTCTGCAGCTTCATGCACACCGCGTCCACCACGTTGCACGTGAAGAAGGGCACCCAGCAGATGAGGAACACCCCTGCGACGAGAGCGAGCGGGCATCACCTTGGTATACGTTTTAACAGCAAGGCACTGAATGTGTTTTCTGCGGGAGTCATCCGCCCGCGCAGGCACGGAGGAGAACTAACAGGGCGCTACCCTGCCCAGCACAACTCAGAGTCATGGTAGCTCCGGTCTAGTAACACTAATTGCCAATTTCCTGTCACAACGAGTCCCGTACGTTAGCTTTCGTTCGGCTGATTCACATTTAGTTAACGACGCATCCGGCGCACGGCAAGGCTCTGTTCTTAATCCTTTGTCGTTTTTTTTACTTGCATTAGTGACTTTCCGCAAACTACTATTTACAATTACGCCTTTACCCCGATGGCTGTGTTGTGTATATATAACACCACTGCGGTACTTCAGGATCACCACCGGCTTAATGACTCGTTTACTACTTTTTGCGCTTGGAGGATGAATATTAACTTCAGTATGACTGTCTGTAAGGTTTTGCCACGGACGGCGTTCTTTCATTTCGTTTGTGTGCGCGCGTGCGTGCGCGTGCGTGCGTGTGTGTGTGTGTGTGTGTGTGTGTGTGTGTGTGTGTGTGTGTGTGTGTGTGTGTGTGCGTGTGTGTGCGCGTGCGTGCGCGTGCGTGCGTGTGCGTGTGCGTGCGTGCGTGTGCGTGTGCGTGTGTGTGTGTGTGTGTGTGTGTGTGTGTGTGTGTGTGTGTGTGTGTACAGGCCCCCCCCCCCCCCCCCCCCAAGACGCAAATGAAGGGACGTCGGAGTGTTAACAAGTCGGCAAGACGCGATGCGGCGCGCCGGGAGCAAGCATGTCCGCGTCCAGCCTTGGACAGGGGATGCGGCTCTCTTTGAGCAAAGTGGTCAGTGACCACACGCAGATATGTCCGCCCAATTGTTTGCTGCTTCTGGGTTTTCTTTTATTTTTGCCCCTTCCCTCGCCCAGGATATTCATCTTCGGTCGGGTGAGAGGAAGAAGGTCTTTTGCTGTGCATCTAGCGCTTCGTCGCGGCAAGAAGTTACGACGACGCCGGCTTGAGCACGGCAAGCGTGTCGAAAGCCCCACAGTGGGCGCTTTCTAGTTGGCGCGTATATTCTTTGTACATAAAGTGCACGTAGTTGCTACTCGGAGTCTACCTCGTCCCTCATGACGAAAGGAAAACACGGCGGTGCATTCCTAAAGGAACTCAAGAACTGTAATTTACCCTGTCATAATGTTTTTTTTAATACCACAACGCGAACTTCAGTTTTCAACTACACTTTCAATGATTTCAAAGGGTTTTGGAGTATAAATACCTTGGCGTGACTAAACTCTCTTAGTCCAAACATATAATGCCAGTCTGAACCGAATATTTAATGAGACCTCGGCTACCTTCAACGCAGTCTCTGAACCGCACCACCTGAAACTCAATTACTTATGTAGAAATTACTCATTCGTAATCTTTTAAATATATTCTCGGTGTTTCCGCATCCATCTAGGAAAGGCGAAATTCAAAAAATTGATTCCGTGCAAAAGAAGCAACTCATTTCATCTGACGCCACTACGGCCGTGCCTTTTCGCCTACATGCATTTAAATTTAGTTTTTTTTTTAAATCGAAGCTTTCTTTGCCTCACTGATGGCGACCGTCCCGTCCCCAAAACGCACTGCAGGAAGGCCAACTTTACACAAAGGGTTTCGCATAACGATGATAATCAAAAGCGAAGGCACATCAGGCGCCTTGAAAAATGCTCCCCGTGGTCGGACTGGAACCTGGGTCTCCATGAAGCCGACGTCCACCCGAATGCACCATTTCGGCACGGTCGAAGCAGTTTGGATTTGGAGACGGCTTCATGGCAGTGCAAAATTAGAAAGATCATGTTCCCCTCCGCCTGAGGACGACGATGGTTGAACGCGAAGCTTCCGTCCTGCGAAATCAAATGAAGAAAGCTCAAAGCCGAAGCCGCTGCGATAAAAAGTCAGAACTGCGTGTGAGTACGAGTCAAAGTTCAACGAGTCGAAGTCCAGACTCAGACGATAACCGAAGAATCCCTGACGAGAAAGCTTCGCGTTCAACCGTCGTCGCCGTAAGACGGAGGAGTGCAGCGTTTCTTATTGAAGCTGGCAATGAAACAACTTTTTTTTTTTTGAATTATTGAAACAGGGCTCCGTCCCTACTGCCCACACATTCGATTGTATAATGGCGGTTACCGTTTCTCCGCGTACGCTGCAACCCAAAGATAAGTGCTTTTTTTTATTGCAGCGTGTTTTTAATTTTCATTCTAAGTGCGCATTCTATTGAATAAAAGCGGCCGTTTCAATTGTATTTCAATTGTGGCCCTTTCGTCTTTCGTACCATACTACACTGACTCCTGCCATAGCCCTTACTTAAAGCGCCGCAGTATGTATATATATCATGATAAATTGAAATATGAACAACGGAGCGCGTGGCTTTCAGTAGATGCCGCGCATCCTGGCGACGGGCCGCGCATGCGCAATGCGAACAAGTTACGAGAGGTCGTGACCGGCCTTTATATCGAAAGACCATCGTATTTCCATCGTCCGTTGGGCGCTCAGCACGAAATAAAAAATAAAATAAATATACGCGCCGAACCACGGTATTTCTATATCCACGTTGGACACAAACTCTCGTAACATCTTCGCACTGCGCACACGCGGCACGTCGCAAGGATCCGCGGCCTGTACGGAAAGCCACACGCTCCGTTGTTCATATTTCAATTTATCATGATAGTACAAACATATAAAGGAAATGAATAGGTTAACACAGTGTTGGCCCGACTGACCATGGCGCGGCGCAGCTCTACAGCTCCCCTGGGCCATCTCTGCCTGCACCGCGACCACAGTCCCTTGGTTTGCAACTACCGACCGCGCCGCCACTACTACGGACGCCTGTTTCACTGCTGCTGCGGCACCATGCCGTCAGCACACGCTTCGTGTTGCGTCCACGTTCATTAGCGGACGCTGGGAAATGGCCAGGGGCGGAAGCTCTATAGCTATGCGGAACCGTGGACGCTCCACCATATTCAAGGCACCTCTTCTCACTGTAGGGTCACCCACAGTATGCGACAGCGTCATCTTGCTAGTGTGCACGGGTCATAAGGCGGATTAAATATAAAAAGGCAAACAGCAGCAATTTCTTTCAGTTATTTTACTCGTTATAAGTGGCACGTCGCAACACGAAAGAGTGAGGCACTTTGCAACAGCCTCGCTTGTCCTTTCCACAAGAAAGTAGCAGAGCCTACATAATTCGCGAAAATGTCGCACAGTTCCTCTGTAACCCGCTTTTTCTCTCTCTCTCTCTCTCACACACACACGTATATATATATATATATATATATGTATATATATATATATATATATATATATATATATATATATATAGATATATATATATATATATATATATATATATATATATATATATATATATATATATATATATATATATATATATAGGTCAAAACTTTGGTGCAGACACTTGGAAAACACTGAACAAGGGTTTTATTGTTCCCAACAGTTTCGAAAGGAGAACCTTTCTTCTTCAGGGGTTTTTGTTAGGATAAAAAAATTGGGCCCATCTCCCCGCGAGGGGGACTCGAGTAAATGCGTCGCATAGGGGGTGGGTGTATTGCGTTAACGTTTAGTGTTTGGGGAGTTGGTGGTAGTGAATGCGTTGTATCAGCAGCTTTTTGACGTAGTTTGAATGAGTCCAGGACATAAGGCGCGTTCGTAGCCTCCCATTCTGTGTCGGCTTTGTGGCGCAGTGGGTAGAGCACCATGTACATTGCGTTCCGCCCGCAGGGTCGAGAGATCGAAACCAGGCGCCGGATAGTATTAATGAGTCAAGGATATAAGGCGCGTTCGTAGCCTCCCATTCTGTGTCGGCTTTGTGGCGCAGTGGGTAGAGCACCATGTACATTGCGTTCCGCCCGCAGGGTCGAGGGATCGAAACCAGGCGCCGGATAGTATTTTTTTTTTATATAGTGTAGGGGGAGGGGTGCGGACTACGACAACGGACGTCAACGCGGGTGACATCGTGAGTTACTGAAATGCTCTGCATTTAAAATGAGGCGTATTTGCGTTATTCACACAATCTGCGATGGTCTAACGCAGCAGCGCATAAACGAACAGTTTGCAAGCTGACCGATCAACCTTCTCCTCTTCTTTCTCGAACCGAGCACCGTCCAGTGTCTCTCGTCGTTTTCGTCGTTCGCCTGTATTTGGAGCGTCACGTAACAATATATAATCTGCGTGCGGTGTGTGCGTGCGTGCTTGTGTGTATATACCAGTCGCCTCGACCCTATGCCGTGCCGAAGATCGTGTTTGGAGCTTGGTTCGCAGTGGTGTTCGCAAATAAGTCCGAACAGAAACGACTCGGAAGGGCGGGAAGAGAAAGAGACGCGTAACGACGAAGGTCGCGTCGCATATTCGCCAGGCCAAGCACGCACAAAGGCGCCAGAAAACAGTGACGTCACAGATACAACAGACGAAAACACTGCAGTGGACACAGCAACGCTCTGTATTTACGCAGTGGATCTGTGGGAGAATACCAACAGCGCCGAACGAGGCAGGCACCCTGCACATGGGCATAAGGGCCGGGGACGCCCCGCGGGTCCTTAAACGGAGGTTCATTACGCCGCCCATTGTCGCCCATGCCTCGATCGCTAACAAGCGCACCCGAGTCGTCCCAGCGGAGCCGTGGGCAGTGGTTCGGACGTGTGTGCGTCGACCCTTTGCCATTGCTGCTGCGCAGATGTAGAAGCAGGCGTTACTCCTTCGTAGCTTCACCTGCGTTTGCCTTTTGAGGTTCCTGCCGTCGATGTTTAACGTGCGTATCATTTCCTGACATCAAGCCATCAAAATGGCGAAGGCACGCGGCCTCCGTTCTGAGCGTTGTTTAACCGCAAGGCCTGTCTTTCTCTTGGCGGTGAAGCCCTAGCTGCCCCTGCACGGCGGTAATGTCTGAGAGGCAAGCCTTCGCACGCTCATTTATGTAGCAGGGGCGGTGCGGCAGTTTGCTTCGGCCAAACAACTTTAATGCCACCACGGTACCAGTTGACAATGTGCAAAGCGAGATAAACGTACCAAACAAAAACTGCAAAAGCTAGCTTGCAAACTTGTGGAAGCTTTGAACTAAAGAAACAAGTTCATGTCATGCTGCTAAGTACTGGATGCTCGATATACGTAGGCGACTTTCCGAAAAAACATAGAACTAGAAAATACAACAACATTGATTAAATGGACCCTTTTTCCAGTAGCGTGCGCGCTGCCGATCCATCGTTTCGGCAGCTACCTCGCGAAACGTGTTTATTTGAATCGGCTCGTATATTCTTTGGACCACGACGTCAGCCTACGAGAGATTATATTTTCAGCGTAACCTGGAAACTTTACTGGGTTTATTGCTGTGAAAATCAAGTAAAAATAACCACTTACTCATTTAACGACAAATTTGGTAGAGGGGGAGGAGTAATAAACATTTTGATTAAAAGGACGGGAGTGAGCGTTGGTGTGGTGGTCTGCTTCCTACGTCCAAAAAACCTCGAGCCTTTGCTGATTCCAGGGCTCGTTGCACCAGGGCTTTTTGACGCTCCGGTGCCGAGCTGGTCAGCGCAGACTCCCACTGCTCAGGGGAAGGTGAGGGGACGGGGTCAGGGTTGCGTGTGCAGGAGTAGACGAGGTGATAGGTTGAGAGAGGACTGTCGCAGTGCGGGCAGTTGTACGGATATATGGATGGAGATGTGCGTGTGTGTGTGTCTGGTTGTAAAAGGGTTCAGTTTGCCTGCGGTATATATATGCTTCGTAGTTAGATAACGCGTGGTGGTGGTGGGGTGGGGGGGATGCGTTCTTCTCGTGAGGGTGTAATGTGACAAGAGCGAGCTGTAGCTGTTGTCGAGGGGTGCCAGGTGGGCGGGTTCACGGCCCGTGCCTCTCAGGGAAGGTTGTGTTGAGGGTGGGAATGCCCGGGAGTGGAGTTCTCGGGCGACAGTGTGTGCCGCTTCGTTCCCAACAACACCCGAGTGGCCAGGAGTCCAGATAATGGTTACTTCTATGCACTTCTATGTCTTCAGGCAATCGCTGTAGGATGGGGATGGCCTCTAGTGGTGCCAGCCCAGCTTGGTACAATCGGCAGGCTTCCTGACGGTCCGAGATGATGGTAAAATAGGGTTGATTGTGGTGAGTGGTGGTTGCATGGGCTATAGCTAGAGCTTCTGCCGATCTTGTGGATAAGTCATGGTACGTTGCTGCTGTGGCAATTTCTCCTTTGGAATCGAATGTGACCAGGGTATCTTGGGATTCTGAGCGATATCCGTGTATCGGGTATCACAGTCGTCTGCATATTTCTTCGTAAGCTGGCGGACCCTTGCCTCACGCAGGCCTCGATTAAAGGCTGGGTGCATATGTTCGGGAATGGGAGCAGCCTTGAGTTTCTGGCGTATGTGTAGCGGGATTCGTTGAGGTAAGTCGTTGGTGTTTGGGCCTGGTCTTCCGATGTCATGAAGCACCTTCCTCCCTGTAGGAGTAAGTGTTAGGCGATAAAGTTGTGAATTTCGCTGGGCTTCAAGTAGCTCTTGAAGAGTGTTGTGTAGCCCCAACCGCAGTAGTTTTTCATTGGAGGTTTAAGTGGAGAGGCCTAAGGCCTTTTTGTGTGTTTTTCGTATGAGCGCGTCCAGCTTGCTGATCTCTTGAGGTTTGAGGGCAATAAAGGGAGTCACGTATGTTATCCGGCTAAGTAGGAGGGGTTGCACCAATCAGAACGTGCCACTTACGATGAGACCGTGTTTTTGGCCTCGGATTTGGCGTATGAGGTGGGTGAGTTGCGTCACGGTTTTGTGATGTTGCGGTAACAGGGCCGAACCCGAACCATCATTGTGGAAAGGCACGCCAAAAAATTATAAGTGTTCGCACTTTGGGAATGGGCTGCCCGAAAATTGTGACGTCTGGGTCCGGAGTGCGCTGGGGTGGACGTCCTCACGTTCTTGCCCTGAGAATGAAGACTGCTGATTTAGAAGGCTCACATGTTAGTCCCCTGGGTTGAAGGTATGAGATGGTTCCATCCACCGCCTGTTGTAGGGCGTCTTGCTGCTCCCCGCTGGAACCTTTAGCTGTACAGAGTGTTAAGTCATTGCATACAATGCGTGCTTCAGATTTGGTATTGCATTAGGTTGTGCGGGGTGTCAGTAGCGCAATATTAAAAAGCAAAGGAGAAATTACAGAGCCCTGGGGCGTACCTTTGGCGGGCGTATTAAATGTCGGTGACACGAACAGCCCAGTTTTGATGGTGGCTGTACGGTTGCTGAGAAAGGCTCCGACATAGGTGAAAGCTCTGGATCCGCAGGGAGTCTGGTTAAGATTTTCTAGGATAGCTTGATGGGTGACGTTGATTTTTTTTCTTGGACTAGTCGAGAGACAACAAAGGAGAGAAATCATGGGGTGAAATCGGATAACACGCCAGCAACTGAGCATAACTGCCCATCTCACTTGGCTATCACGCAGCACTAGCGAATAATTTCGTGAACGTGGGTAACAAGCAAGCCTCCTGTACGCACCTCGCCCGCGCCTTTTGCCGGTCTTGTTCAGCTCGCGCACGGGGCTTGCTGCGGCGTGCCCTCGACCGGTGGTGTGCACGTGATCGGTAGCTGGCTGTGCACGTGTCCACGTCGTACCCACGCATCTGTAGTATCCAGAAATTCACGACGGCTTCTTCCTGGAGGGAAGCGAGGAGGGGCGTGCTTCTGTTTTGAGTTTTCTTTCTCAGGGGCATTCGTTTTCACCTTGGACCGTGCGAGTAGCGCCTCTTCCGTTTTCGAACCCCTATCAGTCCTCCTCTCTACCTTCACGTGCCTTTTTCTTCCGGCAATCTCTTCATCCACCTCTCTTCTAGCTCGTCGGCTTCTGACTTTCCCAGACGAGGCGCTCATGCGGAAGACACACGTGCAGGAATGAGATACGGTTTCCAGCGCGCCTTTGCCGTTTGTCAAAAACTGAACAGATATGGTTCGCGTGCGCCTCACGGGAAGCAGCGAACACTCCGCATCCCCCATGATCCCCGTACGAAACGCCATCAACTTGGTTCCCGCGCCCGGTGCTGTCACTGGCTACGGCCGACAACTAGCTAATTGCTAACGAAGCAACCACACGTGGAGAGGGCCAAATAGCTAGCCTACTTGACGAACCCCGGGAGCTTCACGCGAAACCCTGGCGTCTGCAGTAGCGGTTTCCAGAGCGCGTAAACGTGTAGGGGAATGCGCCACTCTCCGCTTATCTTGAAGCTTGAGCGTAAAAGAAAACGCACGCGTAAAGGACGAGAGAGAGAGAGAGAGAGAGAGAGAGAGAGAGAGAGAGAGAGAGAGAGAGAGAGAGAGAGAGAGAGAGAGAGAGAGAGAGAGAGCTTTAATGAATACTGAAGAGGTTAGCCCCACAAACGGCGGGGCTTGCTACTTCAGAAGGGGGTGAACATAGTGAGGGGGAAAAAAAGAAGAGGGGAAGAAGTGCGCACCAACAATGAATAAGAGGGAGAAGAAAGTAAAATCAGTTCGGAACGTAGAAAAAAATTACAGCACTAGGAGAAAAAATCTGAGGATCCCATGTTTAAAGAACATCGGTTAGTCCCGTGTCAGACAGAAAAGTTAAGAGAGCCTTTGTCCCTCGCGCCGCGTCAGCGTGATTTTGCCACGGACCAAGAAAGTGACGCAGCTCTAAAGAGTGTCCTCATAGCAGTCGCACTAGAGTTCTTTTAGCTGTTTCGCGTTGAGTTGTATGCTTCGGGCAGTAACACAAGACATGCTGTATGCCGTCTCTCACAGAGCACAATGGCGAGTCCGCCCAGCCTATCTTAAAAAGAAAACTACCCGCGAAGGCAACGTTCAGGCGTAGTCGGTGAAGGACACCCTCAGTTTTCTTTTGCAGACCTCGCGGAAACTGGAAATTGCACTGAGGGTCAATCGCGTGCAGAGGCAAGGGTGTCTTAAGAGGGTCCTGCCAAGCTGATGACTGCAGTTTCAAATCCAAGCGCATTCACGGTCGTACTTCCGTCTTGTCTGGAATACGGTATTCCAATAGACACAGGCAGATTGTGCGCCTCTTTCGCTGCTGCGTCAGAGATGACATTCCCCTGGATGCCGGAATGACCTGGTAGCCATTGAAGCGAGATTCGGTGCCCGTCTCGTAGCCTAGTGTGTGCAATGCGTTTAGCTCACGCACAAGTTGGCCGCAGCGGTGGGATGGCTTCATCAGTGCTTGCAAGGCAGGCCGCAGGTGACGACAGAAGACCCACCTGGAACACTGTTACAAGGAAAAGGAATTAATTTACTTGGTACAGCCGCTGCAGGGGCAGCATACTGAAGAGGCATTAGCTTCTACGGTGAGCTGACACTTGGTACCACCCTGGTGTGAAGGGGACATTGAAACACTACCACCACCGCCATCATTCCGTGTACAAAACAGCCTCCATGCATCTGCACACCTCACCATCGCCACCAGAGTAAAACGAGTCATTCAGCCGAAGCACTTCTAATTAGGACATAAGAGAGAGCGTCGAGGAGATGGTCCATGGATTTGCGACTGTTGCGCGATGCGGCGCTAAAAGTTGTCCTCGCGAAAGAGCATCGAAGACAAGGGCCGCTGATGAGGTGGCGGCGGTAGTGAAAGAGGGCGCGCTGGCGCCACTGGACACTTGCAGCAAGGACGTGACGGCGTTACAGCACCCCAGTCCAATAAGCGGCCCGGGCATCAGTGCGGACGACGTGATCCGGACGTCCGATGAGCTCCAGCGAGCGGCGTGAAGCTATGTCGAGCACGCGCGGGTTTCTGTACGCCGTACGCGCCGCCACATGCTCGGCCCGCCCGGGGTTTCTGTCTATGTGTGGCTACGTTATTACCGGTGCGCGAGCGTAGGGTCGGACGAGGGAGCGTCGCTGCCGGCAAAGTTGTACAGACACAGAGACACACACGCACGCACGCACGCACAAAAACGAGAGCAGGAATAGTTTCGGCGCTGGCATGGTTAGCGCGCTGAACTTGCGAGAATCCCGACTGGGCTGCGAAAGAACACGCGATGTGGGGGCTTAAGTTGCATCGAATGCTCTGAGACGGAGAAGCGGCAGAAAACGAACATTAAAAATCGTTTTAACGGGCATTGCACTCCAGATGCCAGCAATTAAAGATGATGTCAATGAGATTTCAACAATGAAGGCTTCTTGTTAGGCGCTCCTCCGAGCTATGTTTTCAGGCTATCTATTAGCGGACGTCTCTTCCTAGACGGTAGGTACGTTCAGCGCATTGGGCACCTCTCCTGCGGACAATACATAGGGACAGGCATTTAAATTCGAAAGAAGAATTGGAAAATTATTCGCATGAAAACGCGGCCTGCTTCAGATGACAAACTAGTCGGACAACGCGCAGCCCAAAATGTGCGAAGAAGGCGACGGGCGCATTCAGCTGACTTCAACTGACGCGGCATGCGCGAAATCCTCATCGATACAGGGATTCGAATAAACGAGCTTGCTGCTTTCTTTCTCCAAAACTTCCTATACTACGTGTCTGTATAATTATAAAATGGTTACTGTATTTTTTAAATGTTTGTAACGTGCGATGTTCGCCTTAAAAGTTTCGGTATTTCGATCATGTCGAAGCTTCGCGTAGCTAAAAATTGTTTCCGGGTTGTAGAACGAATTTACACTTTATAACTTATACATTAAACTAATTTATGCTGTATTTCTACCGATCCAGGCCTTCCGTCTTTAGGTGATTTGCTCGCCGGTTACGATTTTTAGAACTACAGTTAAACCTGGATGCAACGAACCTCTGTGTAGCGAATTCCTGGGTTTAACGAAGTTTTTCAATTCCCCATCACGGCCGCCATAGAAGCCCGTGTGTTTGCGACCTCTCTGTAACGAAGGCGTAGCGGCGGTAAACCTGGATGTAACGAACTCACTAAGCTGATAAGTCATTGCTTTTTGCACTTTTACTGAAAAATCACCGGAGAAATGCACTAATTTACCGAATACTAACCCTACTTTAAAGAGCCAGCAGCTATGAAAATGCCTAGAATCCACAAAAACAAAATTCGTCATGATGATGATAATGAAAAGAGCGGCTAGAGCCATCTCAGGACTAACGCAGCACTAACTTTAGGTTTTGTTTGTGTAGTGTGACACCAGGTGGCAAGAGTTAACTACACTTCAATAGGGTGCACATTTTATTTTATTCGCCCGTGCCGAAAATAACCGTGCGTTTACACGAGAAGTGCGGTGTTGGTTTGAGAGTCAAGTTTCGAGCTGCTAGGCTTGCTTCTCGGCATGTAGTAGCGCGCCTTCATTGCCATCTGTGGCGTCGGTTCCCCGGTGATGAGTCCTGCTGCCAGAAAATGAAAAGTTTTCTTTTTTCAAGACAAGCTCCTATTTTTAAATGCCGCCGCCGCCCGGCACATAATTCCAGCTGAATAACTTTTTCCATGCACTCAATAACTGTGAGTGAGAAAAAGAGCAACAAGTTTGCGGAAATTCGCCCTTCGAGCATATGTTTAGTTCTTGAAACGCGTTTGAACCAAAAAGTGCGGCAAACGTAATACTTATGTTTGTTAATATGGGGGCAAGTGACCTCGCTTTTATGGAGCGCAGTGTAATGCCTAGGCTCGTGCAAAAGCAGCAGACGCAAATGACGCAGTTCTTCACTGTGAAATAAATCCTTAAAGGGTGATTTCACCTTCGCTGATGTCTACCATTCTGATTTGGTTTCTGCTTCATTCACGCAAGCCTGAACTTGAAACCTGCACGTAACGACAACCTGGATGTAACTAAAAATTGCAAACTTTTGTCAACTTCCTTATATCCAGGCTTAACTGTACCACGTTTCAATTGCTGAGACAAAGCTACTCTCTGGACGGCACGAGCGAGTTCATCCTACATTTCGGTGAAAACGAAAACTCCTGCGTTTCTGAGTCAATTTGCGAATGTTCCCTCTTTTCGCAGCAAAGTTAAGGTTATTCAGCGGAATGGCGTTCGAGTTGCTGGCATAGAGATAATATACTGACTCTATAGGAAAGCGCGCCGCTGAGCCAATGCATTGGAACCATGGAGGAAAAAAAAGCTTTTTCCTCCATGATTGGAACCGTACGACCACTTTCGTTCTTCCATGCGTACGACACACAGTGGCAGACATGATACAACAATTTTAAGGTTGCCAGCGGAGATTTTAGTTACTAAAAACGGCGAAAGCGATGCATATTAATCTGGCAACGTGCTGCTGTGGCGTTTCCGCGTCCGACTAGCGAAGCATGCCGGGAGAAATTGTAACATGGCGGCCCGCTGGCCAGGCGGAGTTTGTGTAGGCGGCGTCGACAGCATTGCGTAGTTAATTTATCCAACGTGTTTTCGGTTTAGCGTGTGACTTATATGTACTGAGACTATTTGAGCAAGATGCGGCAACGCTCACACAACCCTTGCGCGCAAGCTCGAATTTGCCGCACAGAGCGCGCGAGTAGAGAACATTGACTTATTGTGACTGATTAAAAAACGAAAGCGCATTTCGTTACCTATTTCGTTCTACCTTCACGAACGTATGCGCGAAAGTTCGAGGCACGCAGAGCTGTATAAAGTTCCATGAACAGAACAACTGAAAAGCAACGATTATAAAAGCTCCTTTCATTTCTCTTACAACGGGAACGACCGCTGGCTGCCACTCCGTAGCCTGTAGTGAACTTGCGGTAGTCAAGTTCAAATCGGAATCGCTGCTCCGGCGTCAGTTCAGGGGCAATTGATAAGGTGCTTAACGTGAAGAAAAGAATGACGGCCTCGCAAGCGCCCGGAGAGGCAGTTGCTCAGCGCGTGCATCCGAGTTGTTCCAGTTGTACACGTTTTGCAATAAAGCAGACCTGAGCTGGAGACTGCACAACACACTGCGCAAGTCAGGCGCAAGGACCTCGTCACTTCCTAGCACACTTGAAGAAAATCTAAACCAAAACTTAACTACACACTTACTCTTTGTTCGCTAATCAGAGCTAAATTACACTAAAAGCTTTTTATAGAGCTATAGTTTTAATTACTGAGGCAATTATGTGTAACCATTTTGCTTCAGTTCATTGTTTTAGTTAAATAATTACGGAACAACTTTTGAGAGGGCTGAATAAAATTGCTCAGGAAACCATGGGAATTGTATCATGTCAGCTCCCACGATTCGTACGGTCTCGGAGCTCGCTTTACCCCCCTGGTTGCTGGTATAGACGGGCCGTTGGTCAGAAAACAGAAGGAACTTGACAGCTTGCCCATTGTCAACTGGGTGCCCCGCAGTGCGGCCAGTGGGGTCGGAACTTCAATAAGAACGACGAGAAAGGCTCAAAGACAATAGGAGGAGGAGGAGGAGGAGGAGGAGGAGGAGGAGGAGGAGGAGAAAAGCGCCTCACCAAGCACTATGGCGAGCGTCTTGGTGGCCTTGCGTTCCCTCTTGGCCGAGGCCTTCTCCCGCTTTTTGCGGCTCGACTTGTGTTTGCGGCCGAGGTTGAAGCGGGACTTCTTGTTGCGCGTCGCCGCGTCGCCGTCCTCGCGGCCCCCGCCGATCGGAGGGCCGCCCACCACGGACACCGTCAGTAGGGGAACCACGGAGCCGTTCTTCTTGGAGGACTCCTGCGACCACGGGAGGGAGACAGCAGCAGCGTCACTACTCCGAGGGTAACGTGCGACCGCGCACCTGTGCTCCAAAAAAGCCATCTTGGCTCGCTTGAACAGAAAATAGCCCGAAACGGGCAGTAAACGTACGCAAACAGGATGATGACTACCGTCAGTTAGAAATACATGCTTGTGCTAACATTTGGTCCATTTTTTCACATATTTCACATATTCACCAGCGCCAAGCATGAATGAAGCGGGGTGCCAAATATAACGCAACACAGACATCGATAAAAAAAAATGCGCCCGCAGAATTAAGTGATGCCGGAATGAGAGTCCTGCATGTCATAAAAAACATCCGAAATCACGACGCGCATTCTTTAAAAAATGAAACATCATAAAAAAAACGCACAAGAGATTACGACGCAGAATGAGAACAAACAGGACGACGTACACCGTTTCGCCCAGCTTTCAATCGCGCGAGTATGAAACACACTTCAACATCAAAACGCCGCGCAAACCCGTGTACAGCAGATGCGGTGCACAAAAGAGAAAACTAGTGAAACAGTAAAGTCGAACAGACGCCCGACAACGAACCGCTCCTCATGCGCATGCGGCATGTTCCAGGAAGCGCTCGATACGCGCTGAAAAGAAATAACAAATTACGAGTAGGAGAATAACGACGTAGCATCATCACAAAGAAAAAAAAGAAGCCGACAGCACTTCCATAAAAAAGATCTTAATCAGTTACGCACACAATGCTAGCAGGAAGGTTGTTCCATTCATTAGGTGAGTTTAGAAGAAAGGAATACAACATTTAATCGTGTTACTGTCCAGTTCTCCGAGTTTTGTTGATAGTTGAGGAAAAAAGAGCAGTTTAGGGAGCTGAGCTGGAACAATTACGTTGTGATGAATGGCACTAACCTTTGTGAGCAGAAAATTACGAAATAATTTTCTGTGCAGTGAAAATCAAGACAACGACAGTCGGTTTTTGATATGGCCGCTTAGCAGTAGCAGTAATAAAGCGGCCTGGATTTTTTTTACTATTGTTTTAGAGCTGGGATTAAGGCAGTGTTGCTAGGGACGGAGAGGAGGAAGCCTGCTGTAGTTTTGATAAAGTTTGTGATTCGGAAAAACGCTAGTTTTGTTGAAAGAGGAGGTTTGCTCAAGTGCCGTTTGAAGCATCCTTACGCCCTGTTAGCTTTACTGACAACCGAGTAAATATTTCCGCGCACAACGCCTTCTGTTTTGTTTACTTGTGTGTTTTGTTGCCAGCGTCTGGTCGCGCCCGGCTGCCTCATCGGTTTTCGAAGCGAAGCACGTGTTTTCCTTCTTCCTTTGTATGCCGCGCAAACTGTCTTATTTGATAGGTAGAGTGCTTCGCCCTTTCGGCACTAGTTCAGAACGTTCTTTGATCACCAGAGTTCTAGATCTAATTCGATCGTTCCAGAAAGAATAACGATCGAGGTGAGTGCTCGCTGGGCAAACGCCGTGGCATTCATTGCGCCGACGATCGTCTGCGCACGTCACTCCGTTGACTCTTTCTTAGACGCTTGTGTATTGTTGAAGTTCTTTGGGGAGCCCAAGTTCATTTCAATAAACCTTCCTTACTGGAAGACCCCTGCACCGTCCTTTGATACGTGAGGATAACAGCTACCAGGTTGAATCGGAAGCAATGGACCTCTCCCGGGGTACGTCACGCGGCGGCCGTGACGTCACGGCGAACGCACGTGCTGGGTGTGGCCGGGAGGGTGGTTGGCAAAACATTCGGACCCGCGCGCGGCGCGTATGCAGTGAGGCTGCATTAGACGCGCGCAAAAGTGGAGTTTGTGTTTATTGGTTCGGTTTTCTGATGCCGGTGGGTTGCTGTGCTCTCGGCTAAGCAAATCGTGCGAGCAAAATCAGCGGCATCAGGCTTTGCCGCGACACCAAACAGGTAAATTCGGCAGGTATTGTGGATGCGCGCAATGCGCCGAAGAGGCTAGCAGCCCAAGCAGCGACATCGTCCGCTCTTACTCATAGCAACGTTTCTCATTCTCGAACTTCTGCTGTTCTTCAAAGCGCAGTCATATCGTCTACATTGGCAGTCTGCGCTGATTACTGCCATGAAATGGTGCTGTTTATTAACCATCTTGGGGTCAGATGGAAACTTCCTTGCTGGGAAATATTGTCTTGTTTTGATGAGATAGAGTACTGTATTAAAAATACAATGAATGCCTGACCTGCTTAGCTACGCGAAATAAATGTTTCGAAGAAGTATCCGCGATAGCCGCCTGCCGCCAGATCGACCACGACAAGTTTGGTCGTATGGGGAGATCTGTTCAAGACGAACGAAATTCGTTGCTTGTAAATGCAATAAAGTTTTACCTTGATCAAAGATATTATGCCTTGAAGACGCGGCAAAACTGATACGCTTGCCGTGTTCACATGCATGTAGCATCATGCCTTCGGCGTGAGATAGGCCGCTCACGCGTCTCGAAAAAACTCGATATCTGTTGGCCTCTAAGCGAATGGACTCAGTGAATGTATTCTTTTGTTGCGGCCTCCCGACGCCGGCGAATTCAGCGGGCGTACAAGGACACTAACTTTAACTATCATGAAATAATAAGTACCGATAATTATTTCAGTGCCACTGTCGCAAGCTATACGCACTAACAATATGTGGCTGCTATGTTACTCTCACAATGGCGATGAACCGTTTCGCGATTTTACTGGGGAAAAATGTAACAAAGCAATCGGTCACCTACGTAGAGCACATCATCGCGATAATTTTATTTGAATAATTTTTGGTTTTTGCTCTTTATATTTTTGTTTCGTTGCTGCTAATTTTATTTTTAAATATTTTCATGCTTTACCTTTCCTTTCCCCCCTCGACATGAAATCTTTCATAAGCCACTGTATCCGGGCGACGCAGAGATACCAAGAACAGGGAGCGTATACGCTGCATGAGGCACCGCGCTCGAGCTTAAGCGGACCTCGAAAACAACAATGAATGAGCTTTCCTTGGTATGTGTCCTAACATAAAGCATCTTAACAAAACATTCTTGGAACGCGTCGCAAACGCACCAATCTTCAGAATGACTCGTTAATGCTGTTCTGTCACGCACTGATTATCCGAAAGCGTCACTCGTCATATACGAAAGTGTTGCGGAGGTTGTTGGTGCAGAAAGCTACATGGAGGTGCGACATCCGCAGCTAGGATAGCTAGACCCGCACCTGTAATGTAGGTGGCCAGCGATGGCCCGAACCATCGGCACATCATTCCTTTCGGGCACCGCGCGGCCAGGCCGGGCCGGCGGCGCAGGCGCGTTCTGCCAACCGAAGCCGCATTTCACGGCCGCCAGCAGGCGCCACCCGTGGCGCACGTGCGCTTCGTGACGTCACGGTGTTTACATACAGGGAGAGGTCCATTAGTAGGCTTAGGTGCCGCTATGGACAGACTCCAAATAATGATATGTAAGTTTACGCCTCAGGGCACTTGTTTTGTCGCAAGACGAGCACTATCAAATCGAATAAAATCAACTTTATTTTTTCGTATGCGTGGGTACAGAGACACAACAGGCACAACGAGTTCTACACTTGCTAGAATTCCTGACATAAATGCAAAAAATACGGACGAGTAATACGAAGGCCCCTCTTATGGCGAAGATGAAGTGGTCTTGTTGGTTCCGACTCAATAGCGTTTCAGCGTTTCTTTCTGCCTATTGACGTTCAATGCCAACCTTCCCACAGCTTTTCGCCTACTGCTCCATAACGGCTTCTGGCTGACAAGAAATACCCCAACACGGCCCTGCGTGCCATTTTGTGACGTCAGTTTTTATTTATTGATTGATCTTGGGGTTTAACGCGCCGACGTAACGCAGGCGATGAGGCGCGCCGTAGTGGAGGGCTCCGGATTAATTTTGACCACCTGGCGTGCGCCGAAATCTCGAACACACGGACGTTTTTTTCATTTCGGCTCCATTTTTATTTCGAACCGGCGTCCTTGGGCTGGGCAGGTTGTAAACACAACCTGCCCAGGTTGTAAGGTGCCAGGTTGTAAACACAACCTGAATTCGGCAGGAGGTTGCGCTGGGAACACACGATGGAGGCCGACTGGGTGAGGAGTATTCTTCCTAGTGGGAAGTGGTGTCTCAGAAGATATGAACGATGCTCATCGGTACAGTTGCATCATAAGCAACATGGGCTCCCTACGGGAGGCGCGGGGTTGCAGGAAGTCCCAACAGATGCCGAGGGCTAACCTTTTCACTTTTTACCGGTACATTTTCTCTTTTACATTTATGATATATGACACCGGCTCCTGCAGGAGACGCGTAGTTGCCGAAGGTGTCAACAGATGGCGAGCGCTATGCGAACGCGGGAAAACTCAAGTGAATTTTACGTCGAAAGGCATGCAGATTGAAAAATCTCGCTAGGTTTTTTGTCCGCATGTTAGGACAAAATCCTGAAATTGGTTTTTGGGCAATGAAATGGGCAGCATTTTCCAGAAAAAACGAATGAGAGATATGAACTGGCTGTGTAGTTATTTACGAATGTGTAAAAACAGTGTTTTCCCGAAATCCTGCTTGCCTCTATTGGGAGGGTGTTATTGAAAAATGGTGTAGAACAGTGTTTAGATACCTGAGTAAGTTGCCTATCTCAACAAAAACCAGTTCCATATCTCAAATGGCGGGCGGTAAAAAAATTAATATCTGAAAATCTATTTTACCGCTTTTCACTCTCCCCATGGTGGCATTTTTCAAATTATCAGAAATAGTGACTTCGAACACCGTAATCACAATATGCCCTTGAAATCTGTACACAAACCATTTTTCAGTGTTGGCGTCGCCTTGCTGCTTGCTACCTTTCTCGGTACAAATTGTCATAAACTATTTTAAATTTTCGTTAGAACTATTGTAATTTCGACGTCACAGCTAACGCCGCAAAAGTTTTCGTGTCGCTCGTAACCTAGTTCGTTGCCTTTACCTCAACATTTGTGTGCTTGCTGTGAAGCACCCTTTAAAGGTAAGACTCGTGATGCGGGCATGGGCATGACCGTCGTGCATTAATATTACTGAACATCGCAAGAGCGGAGGACAATGGATAACACGAGAAACAGACTCCTGGGCACATGAGTCGAACGCTGTCGGACTCCACTCCGTATCACCTGACGCCCATCAATGTATGCAAGAGGAAATGCACAACCAGAGGTGTATGACAATCCAAGGAACGATTTTAACTGAAAAAAAAAAAAAAGATGGAAAATTGTTGAGTATTTGTGTTGCCCGCAGGAAATGTTCACAATTCGCAAGAGTATTCGCTCAGCCATTTGATCTAAATTATCTCTGCGCAAAGGTTCCATTGAGACCTCCTCCCTCACCACGAAAGTCGCGAATGCTCTATATGGAGCCTGAACTTTACGAAGTACTTGAATACTTGAAGACACAAATAAGCTTCGCGTTGAGGAAGACATTGCATACCTGCGCACGTGCAAACATAGAAAGTTTCCACTTCATCCATTCGTGCAAGTACAGCTTAACTCGCATGAGTGCTGACGACCAATGCTACCAGGTGTTCCTATCATTGCAAAGGCACGCCTGGGTACTGAAGCAGGGCACTATCCCAACTAACCCCAGCGAACCTGACGGGTTCGGCTCCTAGTTCATCAAACCAAATCTCTTTTTTGTTCTGTTTTCACAGCCGTTTCAGGCACGCTTCACGTTGTGAGAGTTTCTACCATCTCTTCTTTGTCATACGGTGAAGAAAAGAGGCATTACTCCGTAACCCCGGACACAACCCTACTGGTTTACACGGCGAGTCGTATTCTAGTAGAGGCCGCATGCAGGGCGGAAATGTTCAAGCTGCGCCCTTACCCTGGTCACGCCGACACGCGACAAACGTGTGTGCTTCCACGCACCAAAGCGTGATCGCCCGGCAGGGCTTTGCGGTAAGACGCGGGAAACGATGCCCGTTTGAAAGCAGGTGCAAAGCGGGGCGGTGTGTAGCCAGGCGGCAATTAACTAGGTCGTCAACCACAGCCGTGACCCGCGTACTGGTGGGCGGTTATTTCTGACTCCCGGTCTGCACGACGGTACCCGGGACTCCTACAGACTACGCCGCTCACACAACGTGACCCGGCCGAATTCCGTGTTTAATGCAGCTCGAGTTGTTCTCTGGGAGGATATTCGTTGCGGCGATATCACTTCCGTCAGAACAACGAAATCGCTTCGCCAGATAGCAAGTTTTGATTCTGCAGGCTTTTATTGACTGTAGTGCGTCTTTCTTTCTGCTGAGGTATGGAGTCGAACCCGTTCACTCCCCCTCTATTTCCCTTCCCCGCACTGGGTTGTACGCAGATAAGCTCCCTGCGAGCTCAAACAATATCCCCAGTGCACTTTCATTCCTTTTTTCTTTCCCGCAAACTACAACCAACCAACCAACCAAACGTAATGCAACCGATAACCGAAACGGAGGAAGGTGATGCGTTCCCCACGAGTACTTCCTAGATCGTGATGCGGCTTACGCAGTAGTTTTAGTTCATTCCTTTTCTGATAACCGCAACCGTATCTTAGAAAAGAAGGGCCGATGGCGCGCTGACACCTTGTTCCATTCGCTGCGTTTGCGTACTCCGCAATTGCACTGTTTTCAGCTTGATCGTGCCTCCTCTTCCCGCATTTACGTATCGTCCGTTTTCCGCTATTCGTTTACGAAGAAAGCAAAATCGCGCAATTACACTACGAAAGCGGAAGAGGGAGAAAAAATGACGTAGATGAACATTTGTCAGTGTCCTTTGTGGCAATCTTTCAGCGCTGTTTAATTTTTTTTTTCTTCTCAGGTAACGAATCAATGTAAATTTGCAACACGATTAGAATGCATTCACATTACGGCTTCCACGCAATTCAACAAACAAAGGGAAACTCCTTCCTTAATATGTGACGTCCAACAATCTTCACGGCCCTCACTTTGAACGCGACGATGCACGCCCGTTCGGGCAAAATGTTTTTCCGGGATTTTGTTTCTCAGACAACGGCGCACATCACGCGTTCCTCTTGAACGAACGGTGCATCCACTTTATTTGCTACAAGGATCGCTAAAGTAACGGTTTTACTGCCGCGGAGGAAAAAAAAAAAACGTTCAACAAGCCAGCGTATCACTCAACACGATAAAAAAACCTGGATGGCCCTTGACATTTAGAGAAGAGCCACCACGCATCCATAACTCGATGCGGCCTGCACTAATTAGTTTTCTGCTTTTGCAACCAAGCCTGGGCCCAGCATTAGCGCCTTTTAGAACCACTAACAATAACAACAATGATGAACCGAGAGAAAGCCCATTATGTCCATGAGTGCCCGATGTACTTTCAGATCGCCACTTGCTTTTACTGCTATTAAATGCAGCCCGTAGCGTTTAAAGTAAAACTTTAAATTTTATATTTAGAAATGCTGTATTTTATATGCTTTTTATTTGCTTTTTATGCTTTTTATTTTACATTTAGAAATGCTAGCACTGGGTAAGAAGTTTTGTACATCAGCGGAAGCGTAAAAGGGTGCGGGTGCACCCGGTGGTTATAATAACAAATTTGACGTCATCGCGTCCTTCCTGAACATGGGAAAGAAATTATAACCTGGGCTTAATTGAAAACAAACCTCCAAAGATAAACTGGGGCATGAATCCGACCGTAGTGGTGCGCCCTGTATCTTTACCGTATCTTTACCGTTAGCCTATATCTCGTACGCACCAAAATTACGCGTATTTCGCGACCGTTAAGGATACTGCCGGCATGGTTAGGGGTCGAAACCACGACCATGTCAGTAGCGGCAGGCAGATCCACTGCGTCAGCATTGGAAATTGTGTCACCGTGGCGAGCGGGCCATCGTACTTTTGAGCAGCGAAGCTGTTTAGCGAATCGTATTTTTTTTGTGCCGGCAGTTAAAAATACCAAGAAATACCCGAGCGCGCGCACGCGAGTGCGGGACTCGCAACGACCGCCCGGCAGTTATTAAACCCATAAAATGCGTGCCTCGCGACTACCGCCCAGCGTTTCCTGCGCATGTTTGCAAGCCAAGCATACCCACTAATGGAGATTGTCCAAGATTGAGGCGACCACCCGGCAGCTAAAAAAACCAAAAAAATGCCGAGCATTCGTAAGTGCGTGCCTCGCGGTGAACACCCAGCGTCTTTTGCGCACGTTTAGGGAGATTGGCCAAGATTGCCCCCCCCCCCCAAAAAAAAAAAAAAAAAAACAAAACAAAACAAAACAACAACAACAACCACAAACGTTCGCCCCAATCGTAGGAACACTTGCTCGGAACTAGAAAGACACGTCATAGCGTACGCCCCTCCAAGTTTATGTCCAATTCTTATCGCTTCCAAAAAAGAAAAATGAAGGAATCTCACACGTTTAGCAACAATGATGGAGTAAAGGTCGTTACGGCAGCCAAGAAAAAGCAAATCGGCTGAAGTCGTTGACCTAAACATTCATGATGGTCGTGAAGGTTGCGTACAGCTTCGCTACCTTCAAGTCTTACGCGTTGGTGTGAGCTTCCTACATTTTCTTAATACATTTGTGAGAAACGCGCCCAGTGCAATTCCGTCCGATGTTCGTCTCGATTCTTCGCGTAACTGCGGTTCCGTGCCCTTGGTATGTGTCGAGCCTAACCCCGTCCCGTCCTACGCCTGATGAAATTTTATTGGGTGTCGCACATACTCTTATATAATACGACGTGCATGTAAGAAAGCGTTTAGCCAAACCCGAAAAACTACCAGCAGGCAGCTTGGCTGAGACGCTTGGGGAACCAGGTATCCGCCTTGCGCGGTGACTCAGCGGGTAATCCGTTGAGTTGCTGAGCACGAGGTCCCGAGTTAAACTACCTGCCGTTATAGATTCCACCACACAGGCACGTACGTAGTTCTCCGCCTGTGTAACGCTATATTACATGCATAAAAGATACATAAAGCAGTGTCCGAAGGGAGATGCAAACGTGCACCATAAGTCTGATAAGTCAGTCACTTTGCACGATGTACAGAAACATGATTGTAGTTTGAAAAGTAAGGCACGTCTGAGTTGTTCACGAACCAAGTTTCAGTAAAGGCTAGAAAGACAAACGAAGACTGTAGCTGGGACAAGTATGTTCCTACGTCAACATGTTTATTTTTTAGGCTTCTGGCATTCATGTGGAACAGGGACACACCCCCTCGGACAAACCAGGTTTCTGTCTTCACCAGTTGATTAAAGGAAACAACATTATGATAAGTTTGCATAGTAACAGTTAGTCGTACGATTTTAACCACACGTTTTGGTCTACACGATCTTGTTTAGGTCGTCCTCACAACATATTTTGATGATACGACCGTTAGGCTGCTTCTTCACAAGCACCGTTCCCTGCGAAGCCCACGCAAACATGTAGTTCTTTCTTTCGCTGTGCCTTTTGCTAACCAGAGTAGATGCCTGTTTGTAGCAGTCAGGTTATCGAAAATTTTCAATCCTGGCAGTTTCTGTATTGGCAGCTGCCTCTTCACAAACCACGAGGCCTTCAGTTTCCTAGTTGAGAATCGGACGATGATTACCGGGTCTTTATTTTCTTTAATGGGTAGACGATGTAGAACTTCCAGGTTATCCTCTTTTAGTTCTGGTAGCTCGAGCTGTGAAGCGATCTTGTTTACTTCCTCAAGAAGATTTCCCCCAACACGTGGGATCAAGCCGTGTATTTTTATATTCTGGCGTCGACTATACTGATCGAGTTCGTTTACCGAGTTCGCTTATCCTAACATTTCGGTTATTTTAATAGGCGACTCCAACCTTCCCGGAATAACCTAGTCCGACATCCCGCTAACACTTTCGAAACACAATGTTGATAGTGACTTTGCAAACACGTGCTTAAAGGGACCGTGAGGACAAAATACAGGTTTGTTTCATTCGAAAGATTTCGTGTTTTATAGTGATCATAGCGCTTGCCCAGCAGCAAATGATGCCGTATTCACTAAGAAATTAATCAATTTAGGTTAAAATTTTGATTCCCCAGCCAAATCGTGCGTTTTCGGGACGTGAGCAATGAAGTCATCAGCTCGCTTGTACAAACGAACTTGCACTGCGTCATTCGGCTGCAGCGCTGCTTGCCGTCAGTCTTCCCAGATGGCGCTACCGTACTCATACACGGACCGTTGTCTGCCGTTGCTTTGTTTGTTGACCGTATTTGCACCTGGCTTGTTTTTCACGCACGGAGACGTGCATACGATCGTCACAGATTCCAAGACGGCTTACGGCAACTACCGCAAGGGGATCGTCTCCCACGCGGCCCTAGCAATTCTCGCAAAGCGCAGCCCACCGGGACGAGACGTAGAGCTCGTGTGGGTTCCGGCACACTCGACAGTGGAAGGCAACGCCCTCGCCGACCACTACGCCCGCGAACTAGCAGACCAGACGAGTCGGAGCTACCGCACCCAGTTACGAGCTACCGCGAGATTACCACGCTGTACAGGAGCGCCAGGTGCAGGCTTCCCTTGCCGCACCAGCAACTCGACCGCAAGCAACAAACAATAGTGCGCCGCGCACAAGCGGGGTCACTGGCGCACCCAGCTTTATTGAACAAGATGTTCCCGGCAGAACACGACCCCATCTGCCCGTTCTGCAAAAAGACGGAAGGCACCCTGCCGCACATACTGGCGGAGTGTACTGAGCTCAAGAATCCCCTACCTTCCCTCCCCCTTCCCCTTCCCCCCCTACCCGAGCGATGGGAGATCTTGATGTCGCGCCCCGACCTGTCGACGCACCAAGAGCTCGCGTCCAGGGGCCAGGAGCTATTGGACTCATATGGGGCTCGTGAATAGGGTTCCACCCCGTCTGACGCCTGCGAGCGTCACCTGAAATGGGCTCAGCGAAAGTTGTTTCTCTCTCTCTCTCTCTCTCTCTCTCTCTCTCTCTCTCTCTCTCTCTCTCTCTCTCTCTCTCTCTCTCTTGTTTTTGTTACTGTAGAAAGTAATCGGTTCATGAAAAATAGGATATCCTCGAAAAACAGGGTCACGTAAGACAGCGTCGCTTACGCCAATCGGCCAGTGCGTGTAAGACAACTCGAAAGCGGCGGACTGCTGTGCAGCTAAAACAAGCATAGTGCGCGCAGTACGAACAACAGTACGCATCGGTGCACCTATGTTAACGTGTGCTTTCGTACCTTCCACTGTTTATCCCCCCATTCTTACTTCTATAAAAATAATGTGCCCTAAATTTAAGCGCAAATAGCTCCTTCAGCAAGCTTGTAGGCTCTGCCTAATTTGCGTTTGCTTTTGCCGGCCTCCGCCAACCGCAGAGCTGACTGGTATGACATCATTGGTTCTGTTGCGGGAAATGAACGAGTGGGTCGCATGGTCATTCCCTTTTTTTTATAATTATATACGCCAAAGCTAGAATATGCATGTGCCGTTTGGGATCCCCACCAAATTACTCTTACTAACACACTTGAATGGACACAGAACCGTGCAGCCAGACTTATTTACTCAGATTACTCCTACCTAACCAGCGTAACTGCACCCAAATCTTGAGTTAATCTTGTTGACCTAGCGTCGCGGTGCAAAATTGATAGACTTCGCCTTTTTCATCGTTTTTATCATTCCATGCACGTAAACCGGGTTTTCATTCCTGCTCATCGCCTTTCGTGTCGACTGTCATTCCAAAGCTGTTTATCCCGCTCGTGCGCATACTGCAGCCCACCATTCTTCATTTTTTCTTCAAACATCTAGGGACTGGAATGATCTGCCTGCTGACGCCGTGCACCACTCCTGCATCACCAATTTCAAAGAAGCCACCGCACAAATCATCCTTCAGTGACTTGTTTACCCCCTCATGTAGCGCCCTTAGCGGGGCCTTTGAGGTATAACGAATAAATAAAAGAAATAGTGCCGGTGCTCTGAAACCTTATCTAGTGACACTAATGACAACTATGAATGCTGTGCATGTGACAATGCCCCAATAGGGAGTTTGCGCCCTAAATATTTATGAATACCAGTGCCTCGGGCCTAACACTGTCAATCGCAATAAGAAAGGAAAAAAAAAAAAAAAAAACGAGGGAGCTTTACGCTGACAGAATTGGCAGCGGTAGTGGCCCCAGGCGGTGCTATACGCCCGAGAGAAACCACAGCGAAACAGCGTCACTCGACCGTGCCGGGGCAGCAGACGAGTGTGAGCTCGTCTGCCAGCCATACGGCACAGAGGCAGTAGCCCGATCGAAGAAGCACGGTCCCTCACTCCGGTTGCGTGCATGCAAATGCGACCGTCAGGCAGGTGGTACCGACTCACTACGTCAGCCTTTCGTTTGCATCCTGCCACCCCCGGGTTCTGCTCGATCGTGCCTGAGTCCCCCTGCCTCCAAAGTGCACGGCGCACCGGACCACGTTTCAAAGCTAAATTAGGCGTGCTAATGTGCGCGCATATAGTCTGGGAATTTGTGCGGCTGCACTGTTTGTTGGTCCGGCCCTAGGGCCCCCCTGGCTAACTGTTGATGTACAGCAGCAGCCAGGGATGGCGGGGCAGGCATAATTGTGCTCGGCCACAAAGCCGACAGGCCCGCTTATTTTCTTGAAAGTGATGGATAGTGCCGCCGGCGAACGAACACAAACCGAACACTATTTTATTTGTGCGCTAACGAAGCTCCCTAGTCAAAGGCACTCACTCATAATGGTGATGGACAATAGATTGTTTCGTCTTCTGAGCGTCTACAGAAGTAGACCAGGCCCAAAAATGATTTTGACACAATAACCAAATCGCGTAATAGAATAAACAAACAGCGGAGAAAATGGAGTAGAAGACAAATTTCCCGCTTGAGACTGGCGGGGGGAAGATCCATTAGTTTTGGAAAGACAGTATCTACAACAAACATGATCATTTCTAGCGTCCTCCTGTCATTTTATTCCCCTAGTGTCTGTGTATTTACGCTGTTCGGAGATTTTTTGCAACAGTAGAGTCGCAAACATTTCGGAATTTCTGTCTGCTGTCAATACACGTGCTTTTACGGGAGGATTATCGTCATAGCAAATCGCTGCAACTCGTGTTTTATCAAAACCATCCCGAAACAAATTACATGACATCGTACTGCTGAAATGATAACATATCTGCACTACATTACTTTTATGAGCCTTCCTGAAAAATTTGACGTCACTCTTAGCCTATTTTTACGTATTTTTTTATTCTTTTAGCTGTAAACTATTTTGTTTGCCATCCGACGGCCATTTTGTGAGTTAACTCTTGGCTACAACGCCAGATTCCCAATCTACCGAGTTAGCTAATGGTTTTGAACTAACACCTAAGAAGGCGGTGCAACAAAGACAGATTACACGCACGAAGCTCTCCCAAAGAAGGAAAAACGCTGCAGCGTTGAAATATAGGGCGCTGTGGGGCTGCGCCAAATATTAGCCGTTGTGAGTAATTTGGGGAAGGATAACGGTGCCATTTGAAACTCGGCGGTGTGCATGAACACATAGTTCCAAGTCAGTCTGCAGGTGAACCATGGAGCGGTGGGTGGATTGGCTCTAGGCACCACGGCAAAACTACGGACAAAGCGGTACAGGGGGATACGGGCAGCTCGTCTTTTGAAGTCAGAGAGGCGCATAGTAAAATAAAATTTGAAGGGACGCCCCGAAACATGGAAGACGAACAAATTGGCACCAAGAATGTCTAGGTATCTATCTGTATGTGAGAGGCGGGGACCACGATGCAGAGGCGAAAGACCAGACAGCTGATCAAAAAGTATAAGATACTTGAATGTTCAATGCGCAAACTAGACGAATACGAAGAAAGAGGACGAGACAATGCGCAAAATTATGATATACCAACTCGCCCAAACTTATACCTTGTCAAAAAGTAAAAGAACGCGGGAGGTGAAACGGAGGTATGCAGTGAAGTTAAAAAACAAATAAATGTAGCTTAGACGGAGAATTGAGCAAGATGAATGGAAACGACAAAATAAAAGCTTTGCCTACAGAAAAGAAAAGCTTGAAGTCACGAAAGAATGTGTTTATGACCACACAAAAGGCAGTGCGTAGCTCCTTGAGGTTTGGGGGGGGGGGGGAAGGGAATGCCTAAGCACACCGGCAAACGTGGATAGCTGCCTCAATGTGTTAGGGGGAGAACAAGTAAGGTTAATACAACACAAAGGGCAGTTGTATCCAACTACCGCCCCGATACGAACGGGTAGCGCGTCATCACAAGGGAAAAAATAAGGGGACTCGTTTTGACGGGAAGTTTCGCAACTGTGTATATTAAAGATGTCTGGTCTAAGGCAATACGTAGCCCTCTACTACATCGCGCCACACAACCCAACTTTAGCCCCGGCGCGCAAATCCCAAATTGAACTTCTGGCCCTTTTTTCCATCTTCTCGGAATGTCGGGCCTAAAGTAACGCTTGGTCCCGTAACGTAAGACCTCGAGAAGTCTAGACATGTACAGCATTTGGCGCAAGAGGAAAACGATTTCAAACTCGCTCCGAAGTGACTTGCATTTGCGCCAAAATCCTTTTGCGCTCCCCGCGAATCTGGTGAAAACGAAGAGCGACATCTTCTGATCATCAGGGGGAATGCTTGAAGCGCCCTGTGAAACGTTGTTCGAGGGGTCGCATGTCATAGCAGCTCCCTTGATTTGCCCGTTTAACCAAAACCAGACAGACTGGCTCTCCACGTTCTAACCTTTCTTCAAGATTCCACTGAAGACGCTTATTTCTTGTTGTAGGCGCGCGAAGGAGTTGAGGGCCTAGTGCGTCTTTGTGAAAGCAGTTGAGCACACACAGGATAAAAGTGCACCGAGAAAAATACCTTCGTGTTAAATGCGCAGCGGTCATGCCGTTGCCCTTGCGCGTTTTGTTTACTTTTCTTGCGGGTTTCTAAGAAGTGCCAGAAAGCGAAACATGCAAACATAACAAGGATCCCAAATGTTACATCTACGTTCCAAACAGTTTTGAGATCAAATAGCCACGGCAACTCGCTACATCGCAAGCATTAAAAATGTTGGAGCAGTGCGGTAGTCGAATTCTGCGGGATAAGTGATGCAGGCCTCAACAAATTGAAATGTAATAACTGGGTTTGAGTTGCTAGCAATTTAAATAAAATAAATACAAATAAACTTGTAACAGGATATTGAGGGGGATAAGAGAACAGCTTTCATCTCCTCCAGAGTTCAAAACTTGTTCCTTTCCCATATTAACTTTCTTTTTACGTCATGATCAAGAGCTATTCCTTTTGTAAGTAACCGTTCTTTCATTTCTTAAAGGAGCCATGAAGACAAACTACAAGTTGGATTTATTAGAAAGACAGCTTAGGCCCGATAACAATGATGCCAATATCATCGCAATCTTCGAACAAATAAAGGAGATTTATAAAGAAAACGTGCGAAGCAGCCGCGACCCCCTAGCCAATTTCCCGCAACTTTTCCATGACGTCACGGAACCTTGTTTGTGCGATTGGCGGCCGCCTAGCTGACCTGTCGCGACGACACTGACTGGACGTCTGTAATGGGGCCTCTAGTTCCATTTGACCGCATCACTTGAATGCTAACGGGCAGTTAACGCACTGAAAATTATGTTTTATTGTTGGCCCGTATGACGTCATTCTTGCTCATAACACGTCACTGTGGCGCAAAATTTGAAAGTTTTTAAATACTTCTTGCTGTTTTTTCATTAAAAAAACATCTTTTGTGGCTGTAATGGAGCTGAGTGAGATGCTGAATCCTAGTTCTTTCAAATTAAACGAAGTTGTATTTTCTCTTCATGGCTCCTTTAACTACTGCTTAAACAACGTTCATTCAATCATTCAATGTACCTTGAAACTGAAGCCGGGATGACGGTTGGAAAAAAGGTCCGGTAAGGTTTACGGTTCTACGCACTGTAGTGGTTTCCACGTAGAACTGTATTCTGTAAAGGGGGCCACTAGCATGACAAGCAAGCACTGGCCGTCTAACAATCGCATGTCCGCAATTGCACAAATCTTGGTAACGCGTGCAACTGACGGCACTGTGCTAATAATGTTCTAACGTGAGCGACTGCTTCTATGTTTTCTTTCATTTTTGCGCAGTTAAAGGCAACGGGATGGTCCTGACAGAATTGATGCGATCAAAAACGCTCGAACGAAACCCGGGCTCTGGTCAATGGCGCGAGATATTGGATTTTTTTTTTAACTCGATCCTTTTCGACACCGTGTTTTAACCTAGATGCCATGAATATTCTCGTTATAACCAATGTTAAAATCCAAAGGCCAATGTTTATAGAAGGGTAAAATTTAAAAACCGACGTTAAAAGGCTTCGCTAAAGTCTAATACGTCTTTTCAAATAAAATAACACCTCGCTCTCGATTACACCGGCACAAGGGTGCTTCGTGCAAAGCTTGCTAGCGTGCCCGCTTGCCGGTTAACCAGATTGCAGAGGCTTGTAACAGTTGGCTAGGTTCGCAACAGAACTGACACGTGTGCCTGAAATTTCGCTCAGATTCCGTTCGCCTACCTTGATGACGTGCGCCTGCCGCGGGAACTGCGTTTCCTCCACGTTGGACGCCACGTATCCGGAGTCGTGGTTCCCGTTGTGTCCCACGTGCGCCGCGGGGTCGCTGACGGAGGCGGGGGCGTGGGCCGACAGGAAGCTGGCCTCCTCGTCGAAGTCCGGCGACTTGTCCCCGGCCGCCTCGGTGGGCAGGTCGTCGAACTCGTCCTCGTCCGGCTGGCTGCCGCTGCCCGTGTTGGCAGTCAGCGGGTCCGTCTCCGGAACGCCGCAGCCCACCTGCACCGTGGCGGCGTTTCAACGAAAGCGACGTAGGCGCTGACAGGAGGGGTGACATGGTGACGCTAGCTTACGGCAGGCTAGGCTTGGGTTAGTGTCCCGTCCACGCGCACTCTAGGGCAGAAGGCGATAAACGTTCTTCAGCGATCCATGTGGATAACAGCGTAATACTAGACGAAGAAACATACAAGGGAGGCCGCCTACAAGCGCTGACTCTCAACTGAGGGACTCTCTGTGTCCTCCTCTTGTAAGCGTTTCGTCTAGTTCTGCGTTGTTTCCCCCATAGATTTGTCGAATTTTCTCAGCTCGTAACTCCAGATTGTTTACTTCCAGTTTCCCGTGCCATGGGCCTTCAATGCTGTCCGCCCTTCGTTCTACACTCGCTGTATTACTTTCTCGCCGTAACACTTAGTGCAGTTGAAGACACAGCAGTAAGTAGCACTGACATCGCGCGGCCGAATAACTGAGAGACCCACAAGCGACAACATAAACGTATGCGCAAACCGTGCAAAAGAAGGACAACCTATATTGACGTCCTTTGCCAGGCAATAAATAGCACAGACATACTAAACCTATTGTCAATTCGAGCATGAACAGCTGACTTAAGAACGTATTTAGCTTGGCAGCCTGAGCATTATTATATCTCCAAACAACGGTATCGTTCCCTTCGACATCAGCGTTGTACAGACCGTGTCAATAGCATGCCTATTTTATTTTGCCTCCTTATGGGCTGTTGCGCTATATGGCAAAAAAAGGTGAAGCATCCCGGCGTAATAATTTTTAGGTTTGAGCGGCAACGTAAAATCCGGCTGTGTCTTGGGTACGAACAGAATGCTCCATGACCCATTTGCTATTATTTAACAGTTGGGGAATTTCCACTTGAAGCAGGTTCGAAATAGCAGCTGGTGCGATCTTTGAATAAAGCCGCGGAGAGACGAGCTTTTGTTAACCCACTAGAATTCACTAGTCGCCATTTTTTCAATGACACGTAAACATAACTCAAGCCTCGATGTTGCAGGTTACATGTCGGATCGGGCTGTACAATAAAGCAAATGTGGAGAGCGATCGTCGGTGGAACCATTCCCAGCCGCAGCCTTCGGGGAAAACATACGTTTCCGCTATTTATTCAAGATTTGGATGCAAACTGTATCAGCGGAGAGTGGGAGCTCTGCTCCTGATACGATTTTAGGGAGTTATGAAAGGCCATCCTGCTTCGCACTACCCTAGGGAAAACAACTGGAAGACTAACCAAGGGTCCAACCAACGAGCACTAGCAATCCCGATTGGGTTTGCGTTACAGCGCTCAAAGGAGGGCGCAGAGGACGGCTCACCTGGAGGCCCTTGCCGTTCCTGTCGGCCGGCGGCCGCGGTTGGCCCTGCAGAGCCGGCGGCCCCGCGGCGGCGTCCCCGGCGGCGGCGGCGGCATTGCTGTTGGACTGCGGGGGTGGCGCCCCTTGGAGCACGAGCCCCTTGAGGCGGGCCTCCTTCTTGGCGACCGCCTTGCGCGCGCGCTCGTGGATGACGCGGAAGATCTTGTAGTAGAGGAACACCATGACCAGGCAGGGGATGTAGAAGGAGCTGAGCGACGAGTACAGGATGAAGTCCGAGTTGTAGAAGATGCACAGGTGCGGCACCCGCTGCGGGGACGTGTTCAGGCCCAGCATGATGGGCGACCCGATGGCCGCCGACACCACCCACACGATCACGATGGTCAGCGCCACGCGCTTGCTGTTCTTGTGCTTGGAGTACTTGATCGGCTGCGTCACCGCGATGAACCTGCGAACACCAGGAGGAGCGGGAGGGCGAAGACGCTGAGCCGCAGCGGATCCTGTAAACTCAACTGTCCCACACTTTCCCCCTCGCACACGCCAAGATAGGAGTTTAGATTAAAAGCTGAACACCTTGTGTAAACATTTAGGTCTGTGTCAGCTAGAATTTAGCCGTTAACAGTTTAGGCCCGCTGGCACATAGGAAAGCGGGCACTCGGTGTAGCGGGCACCGAGGGCATGCCCGTGAGGGTATGCTGCTAAACGAAACATTCTGTTCCCCGATATGTACAAGCCCGGCACATCCTGCGCGATGCAGTACGTTATTTAAACGTGGTGATAAGGTGCGCCACTCGTTAAGCCGATACAGAACACACCAAAGCCCCCTTATTTACGGCAACAGTGCGTAGGATTGATGTTAGACAACCCTTTACAGAACTTCAGAGAAAATTGTACATTGAATTAAGACCGTTAGTGCCAGAGCCAAACCCGTAGGCCACGGAAGCCGGGTACGTTCAAAGCAAACCGGTAGATGGCAGTGGGTGCATAGAGGAAGTGCAGGACTTGTACCTATCTGGGAACGGAGTGCCGGTGAAACGGGCATCCTCGAACGGGCCCGCTTGCGAAGACAGTAATCCCTCGTATTTGCCGCTAGCACCGCAAAATGAAATAAAGAACACACGTGTCATTAGTTATGGCTTCGGGCTTAGTAGCATTTATCTCGCTATTTTTGTTGGCAAAATATACATTCCGGTGAGTGGCGCACGCTGTCGTAACCGGAAAAGGTAAATTACAAAAAAAAAAAAAAATCCCGCCATCTCCACGAAGTAAATGATGATGAGAGGGGCGAAGCTAAAATGCTTATCGGTAAAACCGTGAAACATTCGCCCACACATCATATAAAGACTCGACACGTCAAGCTTTCCACCGCTCCGTTGACAAGCCCGTCGACGACGTCGATGTTTGTGGTGATTATGTAGGGCTTGTTTGGGACGATGAGAATCTCCATGGGTAAGTTGGCGAATTCGGTGTGTGACATTCTAGCCACCTTGGCTGTCGCCTTCTGCAGAGCGTCTTGTGTCGCGTACCCCCGGTAAGTGTTTTGAGCTCGCAGGCGACGAACGACCTCTTCTTCTTCCTCTCCTCCTTGTTGGGTAGCAACAAACGCGTTGAACGTTTTGACCTCTTCGGCCAATTTTTGGTTGGCCAATCCCTAGGGGGATCCTCCCACAATCATCATCAATCTGCCGTGTACGGCCGGGACAGGGCCCGAGCAAGAGGAGCTTCGCCCCTAAAACAAAAACAAAACACAGGGGACAACTTTAATGTAATATGACCCACAGTTGCCGCTGTTCCCGTATCGCTAGCGATCGTGATGATTCTGCAAAGCAAACATTTTCTTCGGTGACGTGTTGGCATTGTCGTTGTCGGTAAATCCTCCGTATGAATGCGCGTTAAAACTTCTGTCGCGCGCGTGGAAATTAGCCTGGAAGAGAAGCTACATGTGTTTTTGGTGTTGCTTTGCCGGCTGCGACGGTAACAAGCTCCAAAAGTTGAATGCAAAGCCCGTGACAGTGGCCGGTTGGTTTGGATTGTTTGTAACTCCGGCTGGAGGAGCAAAGGGGTTATACTCGAACTTTTTGAAGTGACAAAAACATCTTGTTTTGTAGTAGTCAGTGCTGATGATAGAAATAGTAGTAATAGGTGTTTATTAGGAGCAAGTAACAGAACAAAAGGTGTGGTCAGCCACCCAGTCTGAGCTGATAGGCGGGATCTTTCGACGAGGGAACGTTGTATTTCTGCGGAAGAGGAGGTAAAAGCAGGTTCCCACTGCTTATGGGAGACCGCGGAGGCGGGGTCAGGGTTGTGGGTACAGGAAAAGATTGGGGGGACGTATGTCGTTAGCGGGGTGGTGCAGTGTTGGCATTGCGGGGGCAGGAGATAGGCAAGAGGCGCGTGACGATAGCGTGATTGTGAAAAGCGTCAGCTTGAAGGCATCTGCAGGTCGAGGCTTAATTACTTGTTAAGAACGGGTGAGGAGGTTGGAAGCGTCAGCGGGTCTAATCACAAGAAACAAAAATCAAAGCCCCTTTCATCTAACAAGAAAGATGGTCGAAACGCGGAGCTTTCTTTGCGCAAAACTCGGTAAGTGGGCTTAGCGATTGCTTTGTTTGAATACGATTTATTTAGAAGTTCGGGTGTATTTATTTACTTATTTGTATATTTAGAAGTTCTAGGCAACGTGAGTCAAAGTTTAAGTCCAAAATCCAAACTGCTTCTACCCTGTCTCAATAGCGCATTCGGATAGACGTCTGCTTCATAACGCGAATCACGCAGGTCCCATTCCGACCACGGGAAGCTTTTTTTCTGGTTTCATCACCACCATCATCATAATGTGCCGCCCTTCGATTCTGTAAAGTTGGCTTTCCTGCAGTGCGTTTTGGTTACTATACCGTAATGAAAGAGACTAAGAAAGCTTCGCTTTAATAAATCCTATGTGGAACTACTACGGGCCGCAAGATACGGGAAGCACGCTGGATTAATGAGTATACCTGTGCTCTGCCGACCATCCGCCGTGATACCGGCGATAAACACAGGGCGAGAGACACGCGCCTAGAAAAATTACCCCCTATAATAATCTACAAATACGTGCCGCTGTTAGGCGACCGCAATCAGTAGTTTATTACTGTGGCTCTTCATGGGCGAAGAAGCAATTAAGGTAGCTTTAATCGCTGTTATGAACACAAATTAAATGAAATTGCGGTGACAAAAACGGCGCGCCTGGCTGACTCTAACCTCTCAGCAGTGGCAGGTCACTTGTTTCGTTTAACGCACAGTTCAAATATTTAATGGGTCCCAACGACGGCAGTAAACCAGTCGAGGCCATTGAGAACGCGAAACAATGCATACTTTCCTGACACAGGTGTTTATCAAAATGTTCGTTGCATTAATGATGCGCATAATTACGCTGCTTTACACCATGGGAATTACCACACAAACTATGACAGAGCGCTTTTGCCAGAAAATAAACTGTCGCCTATCTCTTAACCTCTGTCACAAGAAAAGGCCGTTCATGTGAGCATTGTAGTCTGTAAGAAAGGCCTTTTTTCTTATTTTTTCCAACCGGGAAGGACTGCCTGTCTCTTTTTCCTCCAATCTGTTTTTGTACTGAACCATTTATTGTCAGAACACACGGAGAATGCTTGTATTTTTAAAGACGATAGTCTTTCTTGGGCTAGCTAAATGCAGAAATTTTGGTCCGCCTGTCTGTCTCTCTGTCTGTCTATTTTGAAGTGGCAAAAGAGACAGACTGTCCGTCCGTCCGTCCGTCCGTCTCTGTCTGTCTATTTTGAAGTGGCAAAAGTGACAGACTGTCTGTCCGTCCGTCCGTCCGTCCGTCTCTGTACCCGCCGCGGTGGCTCAGTGGCTAAGGCGTTGCGCTGCTGAGCACGAGGTCGCGGGTTCGATTCCCGGCCGCGGCGGCCGCTTTTCTGATGGAGGCGAAAAGCAAAAACGCCCGTGTGTACGAAATACCGGCGCACGTTAAAGATCCCCAGGTGGTCAAAATTAATCCGGAGCCCGCCACTACGGCGCGCCTCATCGCCTGCGTTGCGTCGGCACTACGAACCCTACAATCAATCAATCTGTCTGTCTGTCTGTCTGATTCGATTCAGCCAGTCGGCTAAATTGAAACATGCTGTGAAATAGTCTTATATACCCAACGTCAAATCTAAACGTCTGAGTCCGGTGTCAATGTTCTTACTTGTCAACATTGTTGAACAAGACATTACGCAAATATAAGGCAGAAAATGAATACATAAGTGACATTTGCAGTGTTCCTGTATTAAAAAAATTATGGATGTTTAGTTTTCGCGATCGCAAATGAAATACTACATCAACTGCAGCAAACAGTCGCCTGCTCTTGCCCGCGCTACTATAGCTCCTGGCGGCATTTAAGAAACCAAACGGCAACAGCAACGAAAGGTTCCCCTAGATAGATTCCACGTTCCGCTTGGAACGCTCGTGGAGTAGGGCTACGCGGCTTTATAAGCGTTGGAGTAGGTTGCCGCTATTCACGCGTTTCTCCGCCGCACGGCAGTGCTGACATCGAGGCACCCGACTTGGATCAGTGGAACACCGTAAATTTAAATTGACTTCAGCAAAACCTCTAGCGTGTTATCTTGGCAGGAACGAGACTGGAGAGGAACAGCATGAGAGGTGAGCGGGAAAGAGTAGGGAGGCGTTGACTTGGCAGGGGCGCCAGTCGACTATCGTCTTTCGTCGACATTTGCAACGAAAGGAGCAGATACGCGGCCATTTTTAATGCCAAGCGTTCATCATCTCATTATGCTGTGTGTAGTCCACCCAAAACACGTTGCAGAAAAGCCAACTTTCTCTGACGGTGATATTGGTGATATTATTTCTTTATTTTTTATTTATTCAATACTGCAGGCCCATTGTGGCCCAAGCCGGAGTAGGAGTGTACATAAATGGTTAAATTGATTGTAGAAATAGACATCAAAGGTAAACATACAGAAGCGCCTGCAGAGAAATGCAAAGGCGAGAAAAAACACACCAAAAGATACACGTATGATTGAACAAATCAGAGAGAAGAGAAAGAAAAAGGTGGGGGGTCGGGGTGAGGGAGCATTATACAAATCTAATAAAAGAGCCAATCTTGTAACTGTCCAATAAAAGAATGTACATTTGTTCACCTAAATATTTCGGGAGGCAGCGCATTCCAGTCACTTTTAGTTTGGGGAAAAATAGTGTTTGAATTTGTTTGAAGGTGATGTGACAGACAGACAGACCATGAGCTTTATTGAAGGTCCTGAGGAGCGAAAAATAAATCGAAGCACTTCAAGTGGTCGGAATCTGCCTTAAACCACTCGCGTTATGAAGCCGACTTCTATACGATTGCACCATTCCTCCACGGTCGAAGCAGTTTGGATTTGGATAAGGGTGCATGGGCGTGCAAATTTAGACAGAAAATGCTCTCCTCCGTCTAACGACGACGATTATTGAACGCCAGGGAACGGCATAGGATGCTCGTATCAGTAAAACACTAGGCAGCACAATCGCAGTGCAGCAGACCGTCCCGATAAGAAACAGGTGCCCGCATAAAGAGCTCCCAGTCCTGCGTCCTACCTTCGACCAATAGCTTCTGGGTTGGTTCGTTTGGTGCTGGACTGGATTTTAAAAAGCTTTGCCCTTCCCCATCGTTGTCGTTTCGACTGCGGTGTAGTTGATTCTTTCCCCAAACTCCAGCTCCCCTTGGATATTCGCTGCAGATCGTTTCCCCTCAGTATGCATCTGGCAGTGGCAGTGCACGCTTCACAAGGGAAACGGGAGCGAAGACAGCGTAACTGAAAGTGCGACAAGACAACCAGGCTGAAAATTTGCCAGATGGTTATCATGCCTCCGCTAACCGTGACATCAAATGAGTCTGAACTCATCAGATAGAAAAGAGAGGGAAACACTAGCGTTTTACAGGAAGCTTAGTCACGTGCCGAAAAAAAAAAAAAAAAACGTTTGAAAGCGGAGAAGCCCGTCGTCACATGGAGTGGAAAACATTGAGAGATCAAAGTGCGTCATAGGAAGTATGTGCTGCGCGAAGATATAAGGAGCAGTAAGAAATAGTGGGAACCTGACCCTAAATAAAACGTACAATCAAAGCATTTCCGAGAACAAGGTATATTGTCATGAGAAAGACTTGGAGGACACAGAATGCTAAAACGAATTCCTCCCTCCCTTCCCCCCCTTCAAAAGCTCGCTTCACCGTATACAGCCCCAGAGCCCACCCTCCTACAACCGAGTGTTTTCGCCTCTACTCCTGATCTTCGACCTCACCTCCTGGATACGGGCTGCTGTGGGGCCTGAAGGCAGTCTGGTCTGAGGCTTCCACCCACTCTCCGTTCCCCTCCATTTTTTTTTTTCAAAAAGGAACAGAGTTTGCGGTTGTTAGGCGTTTTCTTCTTGTACTTTCGCAACACCAATTTTCATTGGTCGGGGCAGGCAGTGGCACCGCAGACTGAGAGGTTGGCGCGGGCGGCATCTGTGTATATGTTCTCGTGCCGGGCTCCCAGTACATTTCGCGTTACCAGCAGTCAGCTTTACGAAGTAGTACTGCGGTTCAATTTTTCTTGTTCATCAATCTTTCGCTATTCTCAGCACTCACTCCCGGCAGTACTTTAGGAGTTAACCTCACCCTTACATTACTTTGCCATCAATATTTAGCGGGGCGCCCCGGAACTTTTTGGGTTTTTTGGAAGACGCAGTCGGCGCTTTTTGGTTCTTGCAGGCTGATTTTTGGTACAGTAAGTCTAGTGCTTCGCTCAAATCTCTTTCAGATGCCTACGTTTTTTCTGCTCTTCTTATTCTTCTATCGCTTGCTATACCCCAAATGTCGACATCAGGAGAATGAGTAAAGTGTGTGTACACCAGGAAGCGAATTTTATTTTTTAAGTTCAAGCATTACCATGTTTCCCTCTAAAATGAACTTACGAAGACTTCCTTCCGGGACTTGACCTTCACCGGCACGCCAATACGACTCCTACAGCGTCGCCTTTTCACAATACTGATCGGCTGGAGAACCGTACATCCTTAGAAACGTCGTACGATTGACGGCGCCCCTTGAATGTCGAAAAGCTTATCTGTGAACTGGTTGTACTATTTACTATTTCACAGATTATTTTATTACATTTCCCTGTCTATGCAGGAACTTTTTAGAGCAGGCGAAGAAACGGGTTTCAAATTTTCTTTTTCATCTCGCCTACTGCCTACTCGGCACTCGGCATCGTGTTTTGCTAAACCTTTTCAGTAAAAATGGTTTCGTTCATAAATTCTGGGTTGCTATGAATTCATCCCCTGCCTTGCTTCTGGAGAAAGTTAACATTAAACGACCACACCCTCATCATAGGTAATTGCAGGAGGGCGTGTTGTTCACCGAATACTGAAACTTCAACACTTGTGTCAATATTCGGCGCATGACCATTTTGCACCACAGAGTGCAGATCAGGCGTGTTTTTGCGCCCTGATTTTTTTACTTCTTGCTAAAGAAGCTGCTAGAAAGAGCGTGGGAAATTATAGTTAAAAAAAGCAGTGTAACAAGAATATTAAATGAATTTTTTTTTTGGTCACGGAGGCGGACACAGAAGCCAGATGAAATAATGATTCCTGAAATGGCATATGGCGACAACAGTCTTCATAGGTTGAACACAGCGCGTGAGAAGTCAACGCAGCATCTAGAATTGGGATTTCGAAAAGGTTTATTGGAAAGGGGAACGTTTTAGACTGCGGCTTATTGTCGGCGTGGTCGGATGCTCATGTCAGATGAAGCTTCTTGCAACCATCCTCTTCCTTTTTCTTTGCAAATTCTTGATATCGCTATGAGTGTGACCAATTGTTAGCCCCAAGGTTTGGGGCAAGCATGGATGCTTGAATGTTTTACAGACGAATCCAGTAACCTTCAGTGCAAGCTTGTTTTCCTTCCTTTCTGTAATGTTTGATGATTTAAACGCTTACACTGCCCTTTTCAGGAACAAAATATATGTATTCTGCTGTAGCTGAAACGCTTAGCGGAAACCCCCAGCTTACTTCCGGCTAAATGGAATACCGACTGCGTTCCCTTTTATGCTTTATGAGGCGCGTACCGGAAGGGGTGCTGGAATACAAATAGCTCAACGCACAGATCAGGACGCTAGGAAGCGAAGGAAGCCCAGGGCAGCAGCAATTCTGCCTGGTAAGAAACACTGAGCGAGTGACGGCTGCGGATCGCCAATTTCACAAGCAGCTGCTTCGAGCCACAAAATGAGAATGTCCATTTTTATACATTCGATTGTTATTGCCTAATTTTAGCAGTAGTTATGTATGGCTATGCTGTGTTTCAACTGTTGCTGCACTGATTTCACCGTAAGCTAGAACGAATATTCATGAAGGCACATTAGCGGCGTAAAAAGCCATGATGAATTATACGTGCGTATACCTGCTGCCGGTGTGGGTGGTTGGAACTCTTGCAGAATCAGTTTATGCGTACTCGGGTCAGAAACCGTCAGCGTGCATCAGCTTTTATAACAATCAATTTGAGAATGAGGTGCACCCAGCTTGACGCAGGCGTTTAGAGACACTCTCTACATTAGTACGCTTTCTTCCCCCAAACCTTCCCACTGGAAATGAACCTGCAATAGGGAGAATACTCTTCGGGCGCAGAATTAGGCGACGTCCCGATATTTGCCTTACTGACTAACATCAATATTAGGAGATGTCCTGGTATTTACCAAAGTGCGTAAAATCAATATAAACCGAAGAAATAAAAAGCGGTATTCTTTCCACCTGGAAAGTAGGGCTCTTGAAACAGTTCCGGCGAGAAAAAAGAAGCTTACAATGCAAATGACGCTTCGAAAACTAACAAAAGTAGCCCAAGAAAGGCTCCTTCATTTGAGGCACGTCAAGGAATAGAAGGCTGTCAGCTTTTAATTTCGAGTAGGAATACTAAAAGGGTGCCGCGTGGTGTGTAAAATATTTGGACGTCCTTGATGACTTCCACGGAATTTCGTGGAGGCTAATCTCTCGGGGTACTATTGCTGAATTTCCGTGCGATAAAAGGTTCCAAGAAGCGCTTTCGAAATTCGGATGTAGTGGAAGGACAGTTCAGTGTTTTTTACGTCCTCCAAAGGCGGAAAGCCCACTTTCGTACTCGGCTAGTCTGCGTCGCTGCACGTACAAGTGTTCTGTTTTCGTGAAGCTCTTAGGACTGCCGTATTACGCCGGAAAAGCATCCTGAACTACCTTCAGTCAAAGCTCTCTTATTTTGCTTCTTGTTTCCCCGACTACTCATGCATATTTCAGAGCCGCGAGTTGGCGAGAGAGCAATAGAATATCTTGAAGAATGAAACATAAGAAATAAAATTAATCTTTTCTGAGCATCGTATAGCGTATATGGGTGCACGCACCTAGATTATGGTAATTGTGTGATCCGCTCGAACGTACAAATAATAAGCTGTTCTTGGCGAATGTGGAGGCACTTAGACACGTGTCTCGTGTTTTTGCATTTGCGTTTTCTCTGCTCGGTATCGCCGAAATGTCCGCAAACTCTGCACTCTGTCTTCCTATAACGAGATCTAGGCGTCGTTTGTTTTTGCATCTTGTTAAATTGCGCGCCCAAAGGAAGTCGAGAAGGAGAGCGGCGCGCCATTAGGGAGGCTGCCTTTCGCGTATCACACTGCCGTGGCCCTATTCGTATTCTAGAAGAAGGCCTTCCCTCCTGTAGGTGGGCCTTCCTACGAGTCATACACTCACCCACGCTTTGATCTGAAGGCACGGCCGATTCGTGGAGAGCTGGATACCCGTAGGCCCTCGGTCCCCGTAGACCCAAAGACGGCATGCTGGGTTTATCTCTCAAAGACACGCACTTTGTTTATTAACCCGATGCACAAGTCCAACAATTCCAAATGTCCGCAGACTGCTTCGTCTTTGGTGGCACCAGATGTAACGCAGTCGTTGTCATTTGTTGGCTATCGTTTTGTACGTCAGGGCACGAACTGTGCGCAAATGTTGTCATGTTCTCCCACGAAAGCTGGTTATATGCGCTGTAACGTTTAGTTTATTACTGGTTCTCGCACGTTTTGTGCGTACATATGTATGTTTTTACCGATAAATGTTAGACGTATATAGCGATTGTCCCTGTCCTAACTTCGTTCAAACTTTGCGCTTTTACACGTTTACAGTGGAGCGCCAAATTGCCAAACAGTCCGCCTTTAGCCAGTTAATTTTTACACCTACCAGGTTTTGCCAGGTTTAGTGCAAGTCGTATTGATCTCTGCGCCTTTTCATTTTCTGATCACAACGATCTCCCGCCGAGTTATCATGCGATTATAGTTGACCGGTGCGCTTAAATTTCATAGTCCTTAACGGATAAGCTGGGCTAGCGGAGAAGGATGGCCAGACTTTGATTTTACGGTTGCGTTGACGGCAGCAAGCTACACGCGATATATACTCCGCTAGTCAGGATTTTCTCGCAAATTCGAATGTTTGCACTGCAGGATGCTGTGCGCGACAGCATCTATCTGCAAATGTTTGAATGTGCCTTGTTTGAAACACTGCGCATTTTATTTTATTTGTTTTGCTTTCTGGGTGTTCAAATCCCTCCTCGTTTCTTGAAAAATTCTCCCTCCATTCATTTAGAAGACACGCTTTATTTCGACCGAGTTTTCCCAACCCCTGCTGCTAACGGAGTGTCCTCGGAAGTCGGGTCGTCCTTTGCAAGCATATGTGTGGGTATGTGCTGACGCTGACAATCGCAGCACATTGTGCAGCAGTGCGTTTTCGATTCGTATTAGGGCGAAAGCCTTAAGTACCACATTCCGCGAAAAGCCGTCGTCGTCGCTGTCGTCGTGGTTGTTGTCCCGCCAAGAAAATGGCGACCACTGTGAGGAGTAAAGAAAAAATTAAAGCCGTTCCACTCAATGTGAAAGCTGTCGGAAGTGCAGAGCAGTGATTCGCCATAATGGGCTGCAGCGCCGTTATCCGCTCACTGCTGCCACCCAATGCATTTCAAATTTCCCGCCTTCGCAGTCGTCGCGCGCCCCTGGAGTTCTGTTCTTTTTGTGCTTGCTTTAATTTCGTATGCTGGAGCTGTTTTGCGTTGTTTCGAACGCGTAATTTTTTTCTTGAGCGTCTGGAGCCTGTCTGCGTCATTTCTAACGCGCCGTTTTTTTTTCTTGCGCGGCCGCTTTTTTCGCTTGCTATCGTAAAAACCAACCCAACGAGCGGTCTTAACTAAATGAACGCGGGGGCTGCCGGTTATGTACACAGATTTCGCCCGAAACGCACCTGCAGCTTTATTTGTGCTATACAACGGGGAGATGCATGACAAGCGCCAGCGGTTCGCGAGGTTCGAACCGTTATGACTATTTAGGCCGCGTGGTTTTCGAATCCTCAGTGTGACTCCCGGACGACGGTGCAGATAACTCTACTTGGGTCCGCTATCTCGCTCCGCCGCCTGATTCCGGCAGTCGCATCGCTCGTTAGCGAGCTAAGGAGTCAAGGCGAGCCCATAAAGTGATCTGCACTTAAAATATATGTGTGATTCGATGGTGTTTGAAGCCGGCTCTCCACAGTAGCAGCCAAAATGCTCTACCACAGCGCTATCTCCGCACGTTGCCAGAGGTTGAACAAAAGTTGCCCCCGTTATTGTTCGTTTCTGTGCGGCACATACCCACTTGGGGGATCGACTAGGAGTCGAAAGCTTTGAGGCGCCAATGCGCTCGGTTCGCGAAAACCCCAACGGTGTAAATCGTAGAGCTCAAAGTTGTAGAACAGTGCGTGCCCCACTAAGCTTGAAGTCATACATGGGGAGGAGGACTGCAGGTCTGGAAAAATGGCTCGCATTGTGGTATTCTATAAACCCTTAGGACGAAAAAAGCCTCCAAGACAGTGCAGAAGGAGCGAACATAGGATCCTAAGAAATGGGTCTGAGTATGCCGATCCCGCATTGATGATAGGCATCGATCATGGTGATACAGGCGGTGCGACGCAGAGGACGATTAAGAATATTCCACACGCATATAGACATCGGAGCAGTCGCCCACGTTGGTCTCCTCAGAATGAACACGGCGCTCCGTCAATACGTTGGCGTGACGCTAACGCCTGTGTCTAAAAGCTGCAGGCTTGACGTTCACGATAAGATTAACCGGCAGAGTGGAGACATCTCAAGTTTCGGTTGCTGGGTGCTGGCCGGAGCGCTGAACGCTTGCCGGAGCGCCAGACCCTTTTGCCTCATTGGAGGACTCATTTAGTGTCGTAAAGCTGATAGCGGAGAAGGCTTAGTCATCCGCGGCCCAAGACCTCACGGATGTGTACACATGTGATACATCAGCCGCCATGGCCCGCGCTTGAGCGCAGTTGTGAGGTTACGCACGCAATATGTCAGCAGCCTTAGCTCGCTCTTCAACTTGAGCTGGGGCTGCCCTATTCACGCTTATGGAACTTCAAGCATATCTCGGCAGCATTACGGAAACGGGGTGCGGAAGGCTCTGACAGAATCACGAACCGAATGCTGTTTAACTTGCTTTCAGTGTGCACGCAAGACCTTCTCCACTTTTCTAACCCCATTTGCAAGAATAGGAAAAAAAACATGACTTTTCTTGTTTAGCACAAAATTTTTGGCTGCGGGCTGAACCTGGTTTGCACGTACGCCACGACGCCTAACAATTGTTATTACCGCAACCATAGCCCAGCTGAACGCGCGGAGAGGAAAGGGAGCGCACCCCGCTCTCCTTGAGTGATAGTAACGTGTGAAAAGGAGGGGAAACACCATGAACAAGACCGTAGTGGCGTTTCTGATAGTGCTCTCCCGAAGGGGGCAAGTGGTGTGTCACACACGTCTCGCGTTAGGCAAGAGTGAATGGACAGGAAATATAAAACTGTCAGTAAGAGAACCGCAATTCGGGTAGTCTTAGAATCGACCTGCGGCAATAAAAATTAATATGACGTAAACCTTAGGGGGAATAAAAGGTAGAGTAAGATATTTCGAGTAAAAATAGGCTTAAGATTGCAATGCCAGGGTAGCAGAGTGAAAAACAAAACAAAACCATCAGTGTATCCATCATTCAGTGGTAATACTACTACTATTGTTGCAGCCGCAGCAGCAGCAGTAGCAGCTGATTATGATGATAATAATAATGATAACAATAATAATAATCAATCAATCAATCAATCAATCAATCAATCAATCAATCAATCAATCAATCAATCAATCAGTCAATCAATCAATCAATCAATCAGTCAATCAATCATGTTTATTTACGTGCCCAGGAACAGCCAGAGGCCTGAGTGCTGGCGCACGGGTAGTTACATGAAAACAAAATACAAGAAACATATAGCAAGAAACAAACAAGCGACAAGACACACACAAATTGAAGTAGTGAAAATGACAGAAATAAAGCACAGGGGGAGCCTGGGTACAGGTAAAAAATAAAAAAAGAAGATGCCTATGTTGCTCTGCCTGTCGTAAACATAGGTCGGCAAAACAGAAAGAACTCACTCAAACTCAATCACAATTTTTTTCATTCACGCTGTACTCAATCAAACGCACACTCAAAAAGTTCGTCTGTTCACAAAATCACTCGTACTCACTCATCAAATACTCATTTCTAATCGTACTCACTTGTACTCAAACTCATTTGTCCTCACGAGTATTCGTACTCAATCTGTACTCATGAGTACTGAATCTGTACTCATGAGTACTCACTCTGTACTCATGAGTAATACTCATGAGTACTACTCATTCTGCACTCATGAGTACTACTCATTCTGCACTCCTGAGTACTCAATTTGTACTCATGAGTACTTAATTTGTATTACTCACGAATAATAAACTTATCTGCACTGTTAGGTAGGTCGTAGCTCGAATGAAAAACTAAGTAGAAAAATAAATTGTTTAATTCATTAGAAAAACACAGGTTACATATAAATCAGGACAGAGGAAGAAAACGTCTGACGCGGTGCACTGTCGTTGGGCGACTTACTGCGCGAAGGCAAGTACATGTGAGAAATCGAAACGGAACGTAAGCACTCGGGTTGCGTCTGGCGTCTCCTCTTGTTCTCAGGCCGGGTCGGGCTCAGGGCCGTGGCCGTAAACTGCGTTTTTCTGCGTGTCTTCGGGTAGCAGCAATTGTCGTCCGTTTTCTTGTTTGCACTAGTACTGTACTCAGGAGTGCATATACTCAAGGGTGCAAGCACTCGCAAAAACAGCTGTGTACTCATGAGTACTCAAACTCATGAGTACTCAACTCGTGAACACTGTACTCATGAGTACTCATACTCATGAGTAGTCTACTCATGAGTACTGTACTCACGAGTAGTGGACTTACCCCTGTACTCACTCGTCATCGTACTCACTGTTTTTTTCTGGGTGTGTGATCACTCATCATCGTACTCACTCATGAGTTTGAGTACAAATGAGTACAAATGAGTGTACTCACGAGTGAGTACGCCGACCTTTGGTCGTAAAGGCCACACGACAGGCAGAGCAACAAAGTTTGACAGTAATACAACAAAAATAACGGCAAGAGTGTAGAGACAAATGATAAGACGAACAAATGACAGTAAACAGTTTCAAAAATAGGCAACTATCAGTTGGATAGACACAACCGCAGAGAAACCAAATTCCAGAAAAAAAAGAACGACAGACATATCATAGGTGTTTAACATACTGTATTCAACAGCGCTGTACGGTAAATTGTAAAGGATTTCTGAAAGATGTCAAGGCGTTCAAAGAAGCGGTTGTAACAATTCTGTATTCTGCGGTTGAGGAGAGGGTTGAGGAGATTAGGGACCTAGGGGTGTTTTTCGACAGTACCCTCTCTTTTTCTCCTCATATTAGGGTCATCACCCGGCGAGCACTCCGAAGTCTTGGAAATGTGTGTCAGATTACAAAGGAATTCTCTTCTTCAGATCCATTTCTAAAAGCTATACAATGCAATATGTATACCACAGTTAGAATATGCTTCTGTTGCCTGGAACGGCATCTCCAAATCTAGTAGTGAATTAATAGAACTTGTACAGAAGAAGTTTTATCCATATATAAGCACCGTCATCACAATCACAGTTCTCATCCTGATTCTGACTTACCCATAGTCTCTTCCATCCCTTGCTTGAACTGCAGACGTATGCGTGCAGACCTTACATTTCTTCCCAAAATTGTTCATGGTAACCTTTCTTGCGCAGACCTGCTTAACTGTTTAGAGTTTAGTGTACCACAAAGGCCCACCAGGTCGCATCGCCCGTTCTTGACCGCTGCGCGCAACTCCAATCATTCTCCTGTGCGCAGAATACAGAATTGTTACAACCACTTCTTTGAACGCCTTGACATCTTTCAGAAATCCTTTACAATTTACCGTACAGCGCTGTTGAATACAGTATGTTAAACACCTATGATATGTCTGTCGTTCTTTCTTTTTTCTGGAATTTGGTTTCTCTGCGGTTGTGTCTATCCAACTGATAGTTGTCTATTTTTTAAACTGTTTACTGTCATTTGTTCGTCTTATCATTTGTCTCTACACTCTTGGCGTTGTTTTTGTTGTATTACTGCCAAACTTTGTTGCTCTGCCTGTCGTGTGGCCTTTACGACAGGCAGAGCAACATAGGCATCTTCTTTTTTATTTTTTTACCTGTACCCACGCTCCGCCTGTGCTTTATTTCTGTCATTTTCACTACTTCAATTTGTGTGTGTCTTGTCGCTTGTTTGTTTCTTGCTATATGTTTCTTGTATTTTGTTTTCATGTAACTACCCGTGCGCCAGCACTCAGGCCTCTGGCTGTTCCTGGGCACGTAAATAAACATGATTGATTGATGATTGATTATTATTATTATTATTATTATTATTATTATTATTATTATTATTATTATTATATTATACTCTGATGGCATTGTGCCCAAACATTCAAGGCCTACTTCAAAAACGATAAGTGTAAGTGGTCGTTTCTATAAACCTTGATGTTGATATGGAAACAAAAGCCATTTTGAGTTTTACACCAGCGAACCTTTTGCCTTTCCTTTTTGAATTTTTTGATTCTATACAAGTGCGTTCTATACAAGTGTCTGGATAATTTTACCAAATGACGGCCCTGGCTTTTGCCTCTTTCATTTCAAACATCCTATATAGTGTAATAATTAAAGCCGGAACATGTTTTCCGAGAAAGAGCAACGGAACCGGAAGAGAAACTCGTAGAGAGCATTTTGCACCCTCTATAATGTTTGTATACGTGTTAAAATCTAAGGAATTGCCCGGTTAGGCCTTCCATTAAATCGTGCCCTTTTGTCGCTGCGCTGTTTTGACGCTGTGTTGTTTTGTCGCTGTGCTCATTTGTCGCGTGCGCTTTTGACGCAGTGCCCTTATGTCGCGTGCTGTTTTGTCGCGTGCCCTTTTGACGCCGTGCTGTTATGTCAGTGCTCTTGTGTCGCGTGCCCTTTCATCGTGTGCTGTTTTGACGCCGCCCCCGAAGAATTGCCGGTGTGACGTGGGGAAATCGCAGAGCCTTTATGGCCAAGTTGGACGAAGCCTTGATCTTGAACCGTATGCTCTCTCAGCTGCCTCACATATCGCCTTCAGCGACACAATGCGAGCAGTTAGAATCCTTATACAGGAAAGGTCTTAGGCTGTCTCTTGGTGTTCCTCAAGCAGCTGGAAACAACAAGATCCTCCATGAGGCGCAGTCAACACATCTCCGTCTTTAGGCGTCTCAACGTTTGCTTATGCAAGTGTTGCGCCTCGGAGAAACAAGTTCTGGATTATCATTACTGCGGCATCTGCGATTAAGGGTAGAGTCTCGTGCCCATGCTACCCTTAATACTCTTGGAGTGCTGCGTCCCAAATGGCCTGGGAAAAGGGTTACTTTGGACCCGCCTTTGTCCCACGAGAGTGTGAATTGTGCATTGATCATCCTTCGTATGTGCTCGAAGCGTTGTATACCTATTGCTGAAGCCCTATCACTGGTTTGGAACGGGAGTACGGAGACTCTGTGCACATATACACTGATGGATCGGTTGACACAAAAACGGCGGTGTGCGCGGCGGCTTTTTTCATACTCAGTTTGAGTATTTCGTGGGCTGCTAGGGTGACGCCTTTGGTTTCATCCGCAGGACCATATGGTATGTTGCCATAGAAGCTGCGTTGCACCGACTGTCATCACTTGAAGGGCAAAATGTCGCAATATTCAGCGATTCAAAGTCAGCCCTTCACCTGTTGCAGCAGGGTATACCCGTGGAAAAAAATCTGTCAGCGATTCCTAGTTCTCCTAAAGCGGCTCAAGCATGAAGGCTTCACCATGCATTTCCAGTGGATCCCGTCGCTCGTCAATGTAGCGGGAAACGAACATGCTGACAGCCTAGCCAAGGACGCCCTATCATCTACAAGGACGGTGCAAACGCGGTGCGATTTCCAACGCATACAAAAACACACCGTTCGCAAGCGCTTTAGGCTGTGGCGACCACCACATCAACCAGTCGTGACGAAAGGCCTGAAGAGAGCCGAAGCCTGTCTGCCCCACCGAGTAAGAACAGACTCAGCCCGTACACCAGCTTGGCTACATAAAATCAACATTGTTTCATCCCCTTTGTGCCCCTTGTGTAATCTGGTGACATTGATCACTACATTATGAACTGCTCCAAAATCAACCTTAAGCGGAATAACTTTTTCCGTGGTCTCCTGAAGCTCGGAGTGCCCCACGCTATACCGGATGACATTATTTTTCCCAGGGACCACTCCATTGTGCGAAGAGAGGTGTCTTGTCTCCTGCTGGGATTCTTGCAGTCCACAGGACCAAGTGAGGTGTGGTGACATTGTGTGGCTCTGTTATAATAGGACCAAGCGAGGTGTGGTGACATTGTGTGTCTCTGTTATAATAGGACCAAGTGAGGTGTGGTGACATTGTGTGTCTCTGTTATAATAGGACCAAGTGAGGTCTCTGATATCGTATTGGGGACGATTAGGCGGAGAAATTGCCGGCAGTTATGCAAGGCTAAGTCCGCCTCATCCAACAACACACACTACTACTGCTACTACTACTACCACTACCACTACCACTACCACTACTACTACTACTACAAAACACTACAACAAATCGGATAATATACACTGCACACACAATGAACACACGAATGCTGACACGACAGAACAAAACAGATAAACAGCCCACAGATTAAAACGAAGATATCTCATAACACAGACGGAAATGTAAACTTGTAACGTCAAGTCTTAACATGAACAAAATAAAATTCCATGGGCAGCCCAACAAGCATCAAACTAACAGTAGAAAGATGAATTAGTTGCTACGGAAGAGAGAAATATACAGTGCGTTTCTATGAAGGACAATATGTGCGAGTGTCTAGGTGGCTGATAGTTCTGTTAACGTCTGAACTGAACTGGTGGAGTGCGCTGTTAAAACAACAACAACAACAACAACAACAACAACAACAACAACAACAACAACAACAACAACAACAACAACAACAACAACAACAACAACAACGACGACGACGACGACGACGACGACAACAACAACCACGACAACAACGATAACAACGACGACAACGATAACAACGACGGCAACGATAATAATGATAATGGTAAAAAGTACGGCACGCATGGGCTTAAGTACTGAATTGCGAATACAAGGTACTATTAGGTATACAGCACCAGGACATGGGTCTGGAGTGGGCATTGCACGTCTCGTTAAGCAGTGAAAGAGACAACTACCACTGGAATGAAGGCGAGACAGACCCAAAGGGAGCATGCACAGACATATGCATCTAAATGATGAATGCAGAAGAGGACGCAAGAACGGACGCTATCTGTTATCACGGGTTGGAAAAAAAAGAAGCGAAAGAAGGTGCGCAAGTGGGTGGCACGCCCGCGAACGCAGGGGCAAATAATAAATGACATCAGCGCACCGGGTGTTGTGCAGGAGCGAAAAGGAGCTTGCAAGACAAGGACAACAAGTGGGAAACACAAGAGGAACTGGACACACACGTGCTGGTGTACAAAAAGAGCATCGCCATGGTGGGCGCCTCGATCCGGCTTTCGCTTTGTGAGCAGCCGCAACCTGGGCTTCTTCGCGGCTTGTATCGGCCCGCTAAGCACGCATCTCGGACCACACCGGTCTCGCAAGAGGCAGCAGTGGGCGAGGCGGAGGGCCAAGGTACACGGGACGCCACCAATTGAATTACAAAATTGCGTGCGCCTTCCAGGCCCTGCGATGCCCGCATTTATCGAACCCTTTTTATTTCCCCGCGCGCTCAAAGCAGTCGAATAGCTGCGAGCATTCGGTTTTCTGCACTAGTACGCTGCTGTCTGTTCCCCCACACTTCCAGTCCTAGGTTTTCAGCTTTTTTTCGTTATTTTCCCTTTTCCCGCAATGGTGCCAGCGGATCCGGCCGCTGCTCCAGCGAGCGTGACGCTTTGGCGCCCCCCTTCGTTGTTCAGGGGCTATTTAGCATATTTATGACTTCGTCGCCAACCTATAAAATTTTGCTGACGCTCGCCAAATATTACCGTGCGCTTGTCCCGCTGACAAGCAAGACAAGGTTTCTTCGCCCCACATCTGGTTAAGCTCTGATTTCTAGCTTGTTTTTGTCACTTCGTGCATTCAGTCCTTGTTTTCTTCTCTCTTTCGCACTTCAGCGCCAGCGCGGTTGCACGAACGTGGGCCCACTAAGGAATTCCTCAAAATTAGCATCCTTTCGCGCGTGGGAGAAGCGAGGCGAGCGGGAGCCTTTGAAAGGAAGGCGGCGCGTAGCAGGTCCCTTGTACTCCAGCGACGGCGTTCGCGTACACAGTGGCGCAGATTCGCTCGTGCCCTTTTGGCGCGTGCCGTAATTGGCATTCGTGACAAAAGCTGCCGGCGCCGTTGCAGTCAGCGGTAGCGGCGCTGCCAGCTGTTCATTTCTCGGGAAAAGCTCCAGAATGCAGCGGAAAGCTGCGCGTTGAATTGTCGCCTCCCCGTGCCACGTCAACAACATTCGAGCTGCGTTCGGGTCAGACCAAGGAGCATGTTTTCCTCCGTTTTATTTTATTTCATAATTTGTATTTTGCCACACATATAAAACATTACAAACTACTTACCTCATGCCCTCCCTTGGGTTCCTCCTGATTGTTGCCTTTCCTCTCTGACTTCACTTAACGAGCCCACACTTCCAATTACGACTCACGATATCTATATTTATATCATGAATCTGGCGCCCCCTAGATTCACGACATATATTTATAGTAAATATGGCGCCCCCTACACGGTGGCGCCAGATTTCCCTCTAGTATATACTCTACCGGGATGCGGCAGACCGGCTGCGCCGCTACTTTGACGCTCACGGTGACGGCCAGGGCGGACTCGAAATCGCGGCTTCAGCTTAAAAAGCCATCATTCACCTGAGAAGAGGCGGCAAAAATTTATCAAGGACTTTATCTCTACGAAGTGAGCCACCAGCTCTTGTTCTGTCGTATGATCATGGATCAGCCGTTTAGCGTGAAAAAAGTAACGATTCCTTGCTTCTTGTTCGCTTGTTCTTGTGGCTTTCGCGGGCCACCGTAAGTTTTGATGATGAGTACATCTTCTCTTACATGTAAATTGGCGGTAGAAATGGTCATTGGAACTTCGATTCGTTATATGGAAGTTTTACTATATATATATATATATATATATATAAATCTAGAGAAAGATTAACTCACAAAGCGCGCAGAAATAGTATAAGTAAAGAGTCGGATACACAGCAAGAACAATAACAAACAATGTTTACTGACGTTTCAGGGAGAGGACTCCCTTTCTTCAGAGTACAAAATAAGTTCGTTTCAGAGTTATATATATACAGACAATGTAGCAAGGGCGAGGGCAAGGTAAGAGGAGAGAGAGTTTGTACAAATGAATCATGGTTGGTGATCCATTTGTACAAACTCTCTCTCCTCTTACTTTGCCCTCGCCCTTGCTACATTTTCTGTATATATATAACTCTGAAACGAACTTATTTTGTACTCTGAAGAAAGGGAGTCCTCTCCCTGAAACGTCAGTAAACATTGTTTGTTATTGTTCTTGCTGTGTATCCGACTCTTTACTTATATATATATATATATATATATATATATATATATATATATATATATATATATATATATATATATATATATATATATATATATATATTATATATATATATATATATATAGAGAGAGAGAGAGAGAGAGAGAGAATAAGGGTTGGCAGTCAAGAAAACCTCGGAAAGCAAAGGGGAGGTTGTGGTGGGTCATAGAAAGAGATGAAAAATTTTTTGAGTCGGAAAGAAAGTGGTGAAAAAATGCCCGCCGGGTGGGATCCGAACCCACGACCTCCAGAATACCGGTCTGGTGCGACCAGACCGGTATTCTGGTTACTCAAGATGAAGACTGGTCCTCCAGTCGAAACGTCAGTAAACCACTGTTTTTGTTTTTAATCGTGCGTCTACCATTTTCTCAAGTATTTCTTCTGGCTCCTCGAGAAGTTTCTTTTACTGCTTATATATATATATATATATATATATATATATATATATATATAGCACTGTGGCAAATGCCAGTGGTTTATAGCACCGCACTTTCACCAGAGTCGGCCGGGTTCGTTTCTTGGCGTCAGAATGCTGCCTGGTCCGTTAAAAAATGGCATGTTTGGATACCAGTGAGGCTAACCTGCATAGGTGCAGCCATAGTAGGAAGGCCCTCTGGGACACAAATGGCACTGCATGGGATACCGGCCACTCTGGTGTGGTATTCAGTTGCAGCGTGCCCGTCAACTCAAAGTTGAACTCGCGGTCCCAAATCCTCAGCAGCTCGCCTGATCAAGGTGCCGGTCTGGTGAGCAATACAGCAGTGGATCCTAAGCATTTCTGGGTGCCGACAGGCTGCCGCTGGACCTTGAACCTGGCAACACGAATACTAGAACTCTGTCAAGCGAGGGCCGCTTAACTGTGCTACCGAGGAGCCTCGAGGAGCTCGGTGGATACAATAGGGCAAAACAAAGCTAGCAGAAGAGAGCTTGAAGGTATTAAATATTCTCTGCTACCGAAGGCATGAAGTAAGGAAAGAGCTCGGGGTAAGCTTCTTGATGCACAGAAAGGAAAGAGTGAGTGAGTGAAATACTTTATTAAGGACGAGAGGCCGTGAGGCCCTGTGGGGAAGTGAAGTGGCGGGAAATGTGGGATAATTCTAAAGCATTAGCAATAGGGTAGCGGGCGTACATGCCTCGAACGTAGCTTTACGCCGTACACGGCCCACTTTCGTGACATGGTGAGCAATCCTTTGACACAGTCCTGCGAATTTTGCAAGACGTGCTCAGTTGAAGCAATGGCGGCGTCTTCGATGGCAAAGGCAGTCAAGTTTGCGGAGCCTAGCCCGACACTAGCGTCGCTTTGATTTTGTTCCCCTGAAGTGTAGTGAGTGGAAGTATCCCTCTGAACATCAGATGTGTACCCAGTGAATGCGTGCCGGCCGTAGAAGAACGTGTTAGAGACACGGACTGAGGTCTATGCGAGTAATCCGAGCACGGAAACTACAGGAAATGCATTTAGGTGAGTACTAAAATACTTCTTCTTAGTGTGTTTCATAACACACGCCGCTCTAGAAAAAAGAAAGGAGCTAAACTAAAAAAAAAAAAAACGTGCAACATAACGAAGCACACAGTAAAATTTAAATCACGCGAACTTTTGTGCGAACGTGATTGGAAGTGCGTGGCACATTTACAAAACGACGTCGGGACTATTTCCATAGACACAATGAGAATGCAAAACCTTGAGAGGCACCCACACATGCAAATGCATTAGAATCACGACAGCTCTCCCGGAAGCATGATTAAATAGTGCGCGGCACATTCCCAGAAAGAAGTCACAGCAACTATCACCGAAAGAGGGCAAATAAAAAAAAATTTAAAACGCACCCATGCGCACAACTGAACAATCCCACCCAACTTTCCCTCAAACACGATTATATGTGCGCGCAAAATTCACTGGAAAGTCCGAACCGCTCTCATAGACATGGCACACTGGGGCTTCCGTACCCGGCGTCGCAGCGCCAGCGGGCATCAACGGCGTAAATGCATGCAGGAGCCAGCCAAACGAAGTTTGCCATGTTTTCTCTTTTAGATCGCTATTCGCACGCGAAGCGCTTTGCACACACCCCGTCCCGAGCGTGAATCAATCGGCGCCTTTGAATCAGCCTACTTCGTGGAACGATTTCTGGTAGCTGCTAAATGAGAGGTCTCCGCTGTATTTTTTATATCTGCAAACAAGTTTCTGGCTACACAGTCAGCCTGCTGGAGGCTTGCGGGAGTTGGAAAAATCGTACTGCTACACCCGTTCACATATCAATGTACCAAAGAAGCAATCGCACCGCATCTATCGGTTATGTCAAGGTCGGTTCTATATAGTATTTGGTATAAAAAATTGCTTAAGGCATTTTTATGATTTCCCAATGCCACGCTCTAGGACCAGCTACAACGACCGTTCCCAATCATTTTTCGCAAGAAATCCTGACGGTTTCGATGGCCGTAATATTTTATTTGCACCTACAAAATACAAAATCATCCCCGCACATGCCACTAATAATATAGCAAAAAAATTCTAGAACACCTAAGCACCTCTATGGTGTAATGAATACGAAAGCATTACTGCTTAATTACATAATAGCGTATACGCCGAAATTGCGGGCGGCGCTATGTTGCCAGGTTAGGAGAGTAAAAGGAGCCTCTGCAGGTGAGCCTTGCTCCCCTCGGTGGGTTTCTCCCTCGCTTTCTCCCCTCGCTGACATCGCTTTGCCTCAGCTTCTCGAGCGGCTGGTGTTAAAACAAAGCTTTCTATGCTTTAGTTGTGCCGTAGATCGTACCACCAATACGCACTGCAGGAAAGTCAGCTTTCCACAGTGGATTTCCACAAAAGGCGCATGATGATGATGATGATGATGGTGATGATGATGACGGTGATGGTAATAAAACGCGAGGCGAAATAAACGTGTCTCTAAAGCAGGCAGCCCAGGTGAAGGGTCCTTATTCATGGACCCCTTGAGTCCGTCCGCACCTCAAGAAAAAAAGACAAATTACACCATCTTCCCGTAGGGGAACCCTGAGTAGTATGCGAAGCAGCCATGGCGTCGACTGAAGTTCCCATTAGTTTTCAGTTCGTCGTTTCCGTTGACGCTCAGCTTCGCGTGCCTTCGTTGTATCAGTAGCTTCTTAAAGTAGTTTGAATGAGTGAAGGACATAAGGCGCGTTCGTAGCACATGCTCCCGTCTCGGTTTGTAGCACAGTGGGAAGAGCGCCACGTACCTCCCGTTGCGGCCAGAGAGTCGTGGGATCGAAAGCGGGCGCCGCCGAACTATTTCTTTTTATAGTGGACTGCGCTAACGTCAGCCGAAACGCTGACGGGGCTGAAGAGACGCGCATGCGCAGTAGAGTGCGGACAACGAGAGAGGGAGGGACACAGCCCCAAGCATGATATGCTTCGCATCTAAAAAATACGCTTCGCGTGGCCGAAATGGTACCTGTGTTTCTCACGCTATAAAGCTTAAGTCTATCCGATTCCGCCACTTCGATTTTGGAGTTTGGATTTTAGAATAGGACTCAGGTTGCATAGGAGAAGGCTTCGCGCTTTAACCATCTTTCTCTTAAGAAAGAGGCACTGTATATTTTAAGTGCAGATCATTTTATGGGCTCGCCTTGTCGTCTTAGCTCGCTAACGGTCCACGCGACTGCCGGAATCAGGCGGCGCAGCGAGATAACGGACCCAAGTAGAGCCTTCTGTACCGGCGTCAGGCAGTAACGCTGACACTTCGAAAAGCACGCGGTTTAAATGGTCATAACCGTTCCCACCTCGTGAACCACTGGCGCTTGTCATACATCTCCCCGTTATTTAGCGCAAAGAAAACTGCAGGTACATTTCAGGCAAAATCTGTGTATATAACCGGCAGCCCCCGCGTTCATTTAGGTAGGAACGCTCGTTGGGTTGGTTTTTACGATAGCAAGCGAAAAAAGCGGCCGCGCAAGGAAGAAATAGCGCGTTCGAAATGGCGCAGAAAGGCTCCAGCTGCGGAAGAAAAAAAATACATGTTCTAAACGACGCAAAACAGCTCCAGCATACGAAATTAAAGCAAGTGCAAAAAGAACTCCCGCTGGCGCAGTTTCAGGCAGGGGCGCGCGAGCACTGCGAAGGCGGGAATTTGAAATGCTTTGGTTGGCAGCAGTGAGCGGATAACGGCGAGTGGATAACGATGCCCATTATGACGAATCACTGCTCTGCACTTCCGACAGCTTCCACATTGAGTAGAATGGCATTAATTTTTCTTTTTGCTTTCGCGCCCTCTTAACCACTACTATGCCATTTTTGTGTACTTGTTGTTGATGTCCCGTCTTTTGGCGCTCGTTTGGTTGTTTTCACCGTGTTCCGATACTCCTGCTGCTTTTCGGCGCTGAATAGCACTGGGCAACCACGTTTCACCCCAGTTTGAGGTAAGCGGTTCAGACTATTTCGCACATAGATCAAGATCGCACTGAATACTCTGAGGCGCTAAACAAGGGGGCCAGAAGATACAAGTGTACAGAGACAAGGCGCCTTGTCTGTGTATACATGTTTCTTCTGGTCCCCGTTGTTTAGCGCCTCAGAGTATTCAGTATGTTCAACCAACTAGCCCTGGACAGGCTTTTGTTAAGATAAAGATCAAGTCACGCGCTCAGGGAAGCGCACTCAATTCATGGGCAGTCAAGACGGCGCGCCACCTACAGTGGCGCCGCCTACACTTTATTTTCGAGAACGGCGCGTGTATAGCCGGCACGCCCCACTTTTACATCGCAAAGAAACGTACGACATTAGAAATGTACTTTGGTGCCCGCCTAAATGCTACCTCTGTGGTTACCATGCTCCAACTACTCCCACAGATTTCAGTCCAAGTTTCTAACACACGTCCAGACGATGTATTCGCCACAGGTCCACGTTTAGTCGGCTACAGCCATCACGCCAGTGCCGCATCGTGAATGCGTGCTCCTGTCGCATTCGTTAGTTCTGAGTTCGATTCCTATCCAGTTCAAAATTTCCTAAATTACTTTATTTTACTGCTTTTGCGCCATAGGCCACTTTGTGGTCCCTATTGAGGCCCCTATGCCGGATTTTCAACACCCCGAGTCAGCTAATACCGAGTTTTCCCAATAAACTGAAACTTAACATAAGCTTAATCAGCGGGCCCTACCACTACTCCACCCAAACGTTACGAAGTCCGGAGAAACAACACTCGCTTCTACAACTCGAACAGTCCCTTACCCAATCAGGTTACACCGAATATCCCCGAGCCAATATCCAGCAGAATGCAGCTCCCACTCTCCGCGAGAGCGCTCGATGCTAAGACGGCTTCATGAGTTCCTTTCGGTCGGTCGGTCGGTCGGTCGGCTTCAAAACGCTTCGCTGCCAAGAGCACCCACGTGAAATGTGTGATGTCACTGCGCGCGCTATTCTTTTGAACACCTCCTAATGCGAGCCCCCCGTTCGGGCTCTGTGGCCTCGATCTAGAATGGTGAGTACTTGTGCTGACGGCTTCGGTTCGAGCCCCAGCAGGTCTATCTCTTAGTTTTTCATTGATTAATTGTTTCTGAATTTTCTTTTCCTTTCTAAACTAAAATCTACACGTCGTTGTTGTTCATAATGATTATTTGGTATGTTGTAGGTCGCTTTATGTTTGGGGCGCACCCAATGACCATGTTGAATTACCGTACTCCGTCGCGCAAAACTTCGATGAAAGACCGGGGTCTGTTTATAGCTTGGTCGAAAGACTGTCGGCTCTGTACTCGACCAGAGACAATTGATCACTGCTTTGTAGACTGCAGAGATGCTGTCTTTTTCTGGGACATTTTACAGCGAACGCTGCTCAGAAAAGACATGGATATTACGCCTTTCTCTATTCGATTTTTGCCATTAGACTATCCTGGTGAGCCGGCTTATGACATGTTTGTGTTGATTGGTTTGTACAGTTTGTGGCGATGCCGCTTATGTGATAGGCATGCTGAGCCACCAAGATCAACTAAGTCATATTTCCGAGAAACTTTGGCATTTGTACATAGTGTGTATAGTTCGCTTGACCAACCACCTGAGTGGTTCCCTCTTTTGAACGCTTGTGTGTGTTTGCCTGAATTTTGATGTATATGTGCTTCTCATAACTTCAGCGTCTTTTATTTGCTTGTATTCCTCGTACTGCAACGTCTTAGCGTATTCTCCCATGTAATAAAGAAAAAAAATCACAGCATATCCACGGGGTGAATGATGATGAGTGGGCGAAGCTCCTGAGGGGAAATCATCGGTAAAATCGTGACTCTTCAGTGAAAGTTCGCCCACTACATCTGTGTCCGAACGTAACGTCTAGAAAGTCTCGCTTAAACCGCGCGTCGGCACCTTGGGGCTGAGCTCGCCTGATGCGTTTTGCAGACGCCTCACGAGCTCTCACTGCATCGGGGTCTGCCTGCCGATACGCGCGCTTTCTCGCCGCTTCCCGTTCTCTGACGTTTTGGAGATCCTCTTCGCACCGCAGCCGTGCCGCTTCGCGTACGGCAGGGTCCTCGCGCCGTTGCCGTGACGCTTGGGCCTCTCGTTCTCGAACGCTGGGATCTTGGCGGCGTCGTCGCGCAGCCAGACGACACGCTTCGGCCTCCCGCTCTCGTACGGCAGGATCTTGGCGGCGGCGTCGCGCAGCTTCACGGAGCGCTTCTGCCTCGCGGGCTCGCACATCTGCAGCCTTATCCATCGGGCGACTCCGAGCGCGCGCCAACAGCGAACGGATTTTATTACAACGCTCCCCGCCATCTAGTAAACAATCCAAGAACTAAACTAGAGGTAGCCGCGCCATCTAGTAAACAATCCAAGCGCATCTTTTCATCATATACAAGTACCGCCATCTAGTAAACAATCCAAGAACTAAACTAGAGGTAGCCACGCCATCTAGTAAACAATCCAAGAACTAAACTAGAGGTGGCTACATACATACGTCGAGGATGGACAGACCCACGCCCTAAGGAGCTTCGCCCCTAAAAAAAAACAGATATGCCACGTGGGTGCACTGTGCAGCGAAGCGTTTGGAAATACGCATCCAGGTTCGATTCCGGCCACGAGAATCTTTTTTTTTTCTTTCACTTCACCCACGATCATTCACCACGATCGTCACAGAAAGTTGGCTTTTCCGCAGGGCTTATTGGCGCGCAACGGCCTCAGTGGGGACACTAAAGCTTGGTTTTAAAATGAATTCTTGAACGAGAACTTTAATAAGCAAAGCACTTCCAAACCACTAGATCTGTAAACATACTTCATACTTGTCAACATCGTTGAGCAAAAAGAAAACATCAGGCACATTTGAGAGAAAATGTCAATTTATAAGCAGTATTTCCAGTGCTCTTTTAATTAGAATACATGACTGCTTGATTTTCGCAATAGCAAATAAGAAATACGCGTTGAAAACAATGTTTTTAACCCAAAATACAAAAAGTGCTTGCGCTCTATCCTATACTCATACAGGCATTCCAAGACGTCTTATAGTAAAAAAAGTGTTCAAGTAGTGGCACGTGGTCAGTGCAACGCCGTAAAATTGCAATGACGTGGACAAACCTCCACCGTGTTTATCGTGGGAGTAGCGAGACGGGAGGGGGAGAGCGTGAAAGGCTGGTGGGGGAGGGGAGGGAGGCAGTCACGTGGCAGCGGCGGCAGAAGACTACCGTCTTTCAACGACATTTGCAGCGGAGTGAGTAGACACGTGGCAATTTTCGTCATGCTAAAACCATCCCCGGAAGGCGTGTCAAAATGTAAGAAGCTCAAATAATAAACAAGAAATGAAGGAAGTTTGCACTAACGCGTAAGACTCGAAGGTAACGAAGCGGTACGCAACCTTCACGGCCATCACGATGATTTAAGTCCACGTCTGCGGCCGGTTTGCTTCTTCGTTGCCGCAACGACCTTTACTCCATCGTTGTTGCTATCAGTGTGAGCTTCCTGCAGTTTTTAGTGGCGAAGCTCCTTAGGGCGTGGGTCTGTCCATCCTCGACGTATGTATGTAGCCACCTCTAGTTTAGTTCTTGGATTGTTTACTAGATGGCGGTACTTGTGTATGATGAAAATATGCGCTTGGAGTGTTTACTAGATGGCGTGGCTACCTCTAGTTTAGTTCTTGGATTGTTTACTAGATGGCGGGGAGCGTTGTAATAAAATCCGTTCGCTGTTGGCGCGCGCTCGGAGTCGCCCGATGGATAAGGCTGCAGATGTGCGAGCCCGCGAGGCAGAAGCGCTCCGTGAAGCTGCGCGACGCCGCCGCCAAGATCGCAGCGTTCGAGAACGAGAGGCCCAAGCGTCACGGCAACGGCGCGAGGACCCTGCCGTACGCGAAGCGGCACGGCTGCGGCGCGAAGAGGATCTCCAAAACGTCAGAGAACGGGAAGCGGCGAGAAAGCGCGCGTATCGGCAGGCAGACCCCGATGCAGTAAGAGCTCGTGAGGCGTCTGCAAATTAGTATAGTCCATTTTAGATTAGTATAGTCCATTTCAATTGCTTCACGTGCTTCCCAGCACTGAGCGAGTCAGTGTATATATGCGCCTCCGTGATGTTAGAATGCGCTTGCAGCTTTGAGTGCACAATATACAGCCTGGAGCTCCAGTAGCAGCGGGTTTCGCGTGCTTGTCGGTGGAATAACAGCGCGAGCCTTTAAGTTCCGAGTGTGTTGAACTGACGAAAGCGGTCCGTACTGCGTGCGGTAGAAGGGCTGTGTCTGTGTACTCTAAGCAATAACCTTCAGGGCCCCTTGTATGTGAGGTTGGCGCTGGCTGGTCTCGGCGACGAAGCTTCGTTGTCTTATTGGTTGTTATTGCTGTATAGCGCCATGGTGGAAGGTCGTCTGTACTTGCAGTCATGGGAGGATCATTACAGAAATGCGAATGAAGCGCTGACCATAGCTACATAAAAACGCTTGAGCTTTCTTGCTTCTTCACGCTGATTTACAGGCGCCGTGAGAGTATTGAGCTGGGCGCGCCCCTGTAAGATAGGAATCAGGGTCAGACGAGGCAGAGCAGAAAAGGTGCGCATGGCCTTTCTGTTGATAGCCTCCAGCCTTGCCCATTGTACTGTGAGTCTGTGGAACTGGGCCTGGTAGAGTAGGCGCGGCTGCAGAACAGCACGTACCAGCCGCCAAGCCACCTCCGTGCGGGCTCCTCCACTCCGAGTTGCAATCCGGCGGATCAAGTGCAAGGTCATCGAGGAGCCTTTCCGTGCCTTACGGAGACAATGCATACCCGAACCCGACTGGTGGATCTGAAGTCCGAGCACCATCAGCTCCTACTTGGCTGGTATTGCGGCTGAACCAATTTTAAGTTAAAAGTGAGCCTTGGAGGCTAACTTCCTCCCCGCCTTGTTAGCTACTTGTACATAGGCAGACTTCTCAGCTGAAATTTCCAGACCGACTGATTGCGCAAAGTCATACAAAACATCCATGGCGTGCTGAAGATGACGAAACTGCAAGCCGAGGTCTTGGTTTGTAGACCATAGCGTCACATAGCGTGAAATCGAACGCAAGGGACGTCTTGTAGCTTTCATGTCAATGCTGTAAATGCAATGTTGAACAGTAGAGGCGCAAGCACGGAACCTTGCGGTATCCCACGGTTCGATTCGAACAAGCCAACAGGCTTTCCAGCCACTCGTACTGGAAACGTCCTTGAGCACAAAAAGGAGTGTACCACTTTGGTTACACGAAGTGGAAGCCCCAAGACTCCATGTTTCTAAGTATCCTCCTGCGGTCCACGTTGTCATAAGCCTTGGCAATCTACTACCCTCATCTACTTCCCTCATGTCTTACGACAAGGACTGAATTTTTATCTCCAATAGTAAATGGTTTTTCGCTCGTTGTTAGATCCGACTTCTCCGACTCAAGATCAGCTGTACTGGGTGAGTCGGAGTCTCACGTCGACAACGAGGTAATCTTAACCCTTTCAGCGTGGCGGCGTCAATTGACGACACATCATAAAAGTTCCGGTAGCAAATAGAGAGCGAAACGAAAACTGATAGTTTTCTGGGAAATCGCTCTTTAAGGGCGCCTCTTGCGATGGACATCACCGTTGTAGCGTTTTAGCGCTAGCTGGACGCTACAACGATGAAGAATCTCCGGTGAAGACGAAATTGCCACGTTGGGGCTTAAAAAACGGAGGTCCTAGTTTTATTCTCAAGCTTGTAAATCTATAAACACGTGCACTATCAAGCTCATTCTTTGTTCGTAGGCTCATGTGGCCATGAAATTTAGGAAAACATGCAAAAAGGATATTTCTGCTAAACATGAAATTTTTAATTGCCAGATGTCCTAATTAATTGCCTCATTATTACCTCCCATAATACTTTCACAACGACCGCCATTTTTTGTGAGCAGGATCCCGTGAACTCCCTGTATGAATGTCGAAGATTAGCGCCGAACTTTTTCATTGTTGACGACGTTTCGACCCATCCACTAGCTGTGGTAGAATTGTTAGATATAAACACACTGTTCTCTCTCTTTCTCCGCGCTTGTATGGCTTGGAGACGGTTATCAAAACGGGCCAACAGAAAAGTTTTTAGGCCAAAACTTTCGGCACGACACGTTTCCCGCACTCGGCTCAGACACATCGATGCCAGCGGGAAACAGGCTTATTAAGCGTGTACTTCAGTGCAGGGGCAAATAAGGTTATTTACGTGATATACCACAAGGAAGGAGGGAAAAGAGAACCATCTCAGAATGACGCTCACCTGTCTATGCTGATGGCGACCAAGTTAAATATGGAAGCCGTGCTGCAGGTGACGTCGACAGCAATGTAGAAGTCGCACAGTGTTTCACTCAGCTCCCAGTCCACGTTGACCTGCACAAATGTAAAAAAAAAAGAAGGGCGGGAAAGGGTAGTGAGTGGAGGAGTAAAATTTAAAGAGCCTCGGCTCAGGAGTTACTCAAAAGCAATACCAATAAAGCGATTTTAAAACCCCCCCCAAACCTCCGAATTTCGTACGCCCATGTGCCTTTCCCGCTTTCCCAGCGCAACCGTCCTAGATCCTGAGTGACTGCAGACACACAGCTGCGCCCACCTTTCGCAGCTAGTCAGTTTTCGATTCCCGCTCTCTGGCAATGTCAAGGTTGTCTTTACGCTTACCGCTCCTTCTCCACACAACCACCAGAGGGGTGCACATTTAGTCATGCCGAAAATCGAGATAAAAAAATTGGCCGCGTATGTGCTCCTTTCGTTACAAATGTCGACGAAAGACAATAGTCGACTGGCGCCCCAGCCAAGTAAATTCCTCCCTTCTCTTTCCCGCTCACATCTCACGCCGTTCCTCTTCCGTCTCGTTCCTCCCAAGATAACACGCTAAACCTTTGGTCCAGTCAATTTAAATTTACTCCGTTCCACTGCTCCAAGTCGGTTGCCTCGATGCCAGCGCTGCCGTACGGCGGAGACGCGCGTGAATCGAGGTTGCCCGACACCACGTTGCCCGACTCCACGAGCGGGCCAAACGGAACGCAGAACCTATCTGGTGGAACCTGTCGTTCCACCAGATTTCGTTCCACCTCCGCATTATTTCTTAAATGTCGCCTGGAGCGCGGGCAACAGCAGGCGACGGTTTTCTGCAGTTGATGTAGTATTTCATTTGCTATCGTAAAAACTAAGCATCCATGAATTTTTAACAAAAGAACACTGCAAATATCCCTTACATATTGATTTTCTGCGTTATGTTTGCGTAATGTCTTGTTCTTGTTCAACAATGTTGACAAGTATGGACACTGACACAGGACTTCGACGTTTAGATTTGGATGTGGGTGTAAACACCATTGCGCAGCTTTAGTTTCACTTTGGCCGGGTGGCTGAATCGAGTCACAGACAGACATGCAGACCGACCAAAATTTCTGCATTTAAGCAGCCCAAGAAAGACTATCGTCTTTAATACGGAACAGGGAGACAGAGGTTCAGCCTTCTAGAAAGTGACTTTATATTGCATCCACTTTCGAGAAGCTGTCTCTGGCATAATGCATGCTCTCTTTTGTTTTACGGCCATTAATATTGTCATGAGAAGATGAAGAGCAGGGCCATGCAGCACACATGGCGCTTTGGGCCCAACGGACGATAAAGGAGAAGGTGTGCGTGGGTGTATCCCGCGCGAGTTTTCTTATGGCCACCGTGTTAATGTTGTGAATACTATAGATCGCTCATCATCTACCACGATTCGTGTCTACTATGTTCTACAGCCAAGTAACGATATTTTAATCACAACTTTGTATTTTATAATGCGACACACTGCTGCAAAAATGTCTCACTTGCGTTATTACAACTCGCAATTTTCTCCAGCCCTTTTTTCCCAAGTATTATTATGACGACAGTATGACGAGTGTTGTAAGCCTTACCGTAAAGGTAGTTGGTTCAATGCTGGAGACGAAAATGAGCATAGAGAAAAATACGAATTAAAATTTTGGGGCTTAAAGGCGTCGAAGCTGCACCTGGGATGTGAGCGTGTCGTAGTGGAGGGACCTGGATTAATTTTGGACAACCTGTGATCTCTAACATGGGCCGAAATTACCGGATTTTTAGCTTTTCGCCTCTATTTGAAAATGGGCCGCTGCAGCCGTGATCGAACCACCATGCTCGGGCTAAGCAGCACAAGGCCTTAGCCGCTGAGCCACTGCGACTGGTTTAGCAAAGAAGAAACAACACACGAAATGAAAAACAAAGCGCTAGCCCGGATCGCGGCTTTCATCATGCGTGTTGCCTTTTCTTGCTCAGATTTCCCCCTGAAATATCTGTAGCTGATTGGGCACACGCCGGATGACACACCAGATGATCGTTGGTGCCTAAAGACTGTAGCCAAGGCCTTTTGCCGGCTTACTCCAAAGGGTTACAGTAGCCTGCCGATTTTTGAGACCTGGAGGAGAACGAAAAATAGTCCGAATAAAAGAGTCCTAAAAATCCGCGAGTCACAGAAACGAACTTTACTTCATTTAAATCGGGCTGAAGAAGTCGCGAGTGGTTCCTAGTCTCAAATTTGTCCTTCGTGTGTGCACGTTTGCCTGTATCTCTGCAAGCGTCATGTTTTCTTCGTAAACATTGGAAAACAACGCCCAAGCGTTGGCAATGTCTTCCGTTGACGGTTGCGGGTGGTGGGAGTGTTGCTTGGTGATTATGATGATGATGAGTAGCTCTCCCTTTGAATCGGGGTGTCGGTTGTTAGCAACCAGCTTGCCTCTTTTATTTCGCTTACTTGCCTTACTTTTAGCTAATCTAATAGATTTGCCTCCCCCCATCGCTCCATCCCCCCTTTTTCCTCCACCCACTGTGTTAAATTTTCATCCGTTTGATTACTCCCCTACGTACCCATCTCTTCGTTCCTTTTCCTTCCCCACCATTCCAGCCGCCTCTTCGCCACCTCTATGGCCCTGAAGGGGAGGCGCCGCCGCACCCCAAATCCATCCGCCAACGTCGTTTCCCCATCGCCCCGCCGTAGTCGTATCCCTGTGCAGTCCCTGACAGTATGGTCTATAATTTCCCGATCTGTGTACGTGTCTAGGAACCCGGGCACGTGTATGCCCGGGTTCGTAGACACCCCGCCCGTGCTTCAAAGAGCAATGCACTGCCTCTCGTATTGTCATGCAGAAACCTGGCTCCCTGATTTCTAGTTTCTCTGTCCTATAAGTCTCCAGGGCTTTTGTCGCTTCCATTCTCTGTGCGGCCGCTTCGTCGCTTCTGCTGCCTTGACCTGCTTTTAACGCAAAACTTCACTACTTTCGTCCACCGGTTTCGCGGAGGATGCGCAAGGTGACCTTCGGACCGGAGACACAACCCGGCGACACACCCCGCGAAGCGCATCGCGTGATTCGCCGGGCCCGCTTTCGGCGCTGCGCACAAGGCCTTGTTTTCAGTAGTTCTGCTCATATGAACGGCGAACGCCGGCGCGGTAGCGGCCGATCAGCTGATCGATAGCCGACACACCCGCAGCCTCCCACGCATGCGTCGCTGGGTCATCTCGGGCTACGTGACTCGTCTCGCGCCCGGCGCAGAGGAACGGCGCGTTCGCCGTGAATGAACTCCGCATTCGCCGAGTTCGCCCTGGCGAACGCCGCCGGGCCTTCTTTTGTGGGCGTTGCACGGGACCGACCGGCTTTGAGCTGTGGTCGGCAATACAGCTACATCAAAGGTTAACCAAGCGAAACAAAGGCTCAACCAGACTAAGCCAAGCTTTTGCTCTGCATATCCAAGGTCAGCTGAGCTAGGCCGCAGCCATTTTTCAGCCCTACCACCATTCCGTACCGCTTCGTGAGCTGTATGGTCCTCCGTCTCCGCCGCGTGCCCATGCCAGACTTGCCCCCACCTCCCAACCCCACTCTCGAGCAGTGTACGGCTTCCCTGGCCAGCCCAGACCCGGATATCCAGCTCAAACTGGTGACGCGAGCACGGACGGCCAGCCGAACACATCAGCCTCTGCTCGATAAATAAAAATAATCATTCTCTCTCTCTCTCTTCATATACAGGTACTTAAACACTCTCGCGGCCCATTTTTCATCCTTCGTGTCACGAAGTTTGTTCCTCAAATTTTATCTTGCTTTGCGCCTCCCTTGCTCAAAGGACGACCAGCGCGCATCCCCTGTAGCGCTTCGATCGTAGTTTTGCTGTGGGCCCCCAGCCTAGCGCCCTCTGATTTACCTCCAGCCCCGCTTGGGTCTCTTGTTTCATGCACAGCACCGAATTTTCGAAAGTTTATCTTGGTATCATGACGCTTTTCCAGATTTCCCTTACCACCTCGTAGTTGTAGCCCCAGAGGGCTCTATGTTTCATTATAGCCACGTTCCGTCTTTTTCTCGTCTTAAGGTTAGCCTCCTGCGCCTCATGATGATGGTGAGCCTCGTAATTCTGTTTATAGTCAGCGTCACCTGGTGCCTAAAAGGTGGTGTCTAGAGAAACTGGTCACCTGTGACCCGTTTCCGTCTTTGCTTCCGCCGCAGAATTACATGCAAAATTATGGCCTCCAAGATCGAATGCGTTACCCCGGCGGGAGTCAAGGCTATCCCCATCCAATCCGAAGCTAGCAAGGCGGCTTAGGATTCAAAATGGCGTCGTCCTGGAGTCGCACCGTGGCTTTGTCACGGAAACTTTTGTTCGGAAAATCGAACCCTTGGCTTTATTTTGCCCGAAATATGCGTTGTTCCTAGACATTACTCCTATAAGACAACTGGCGGTTCCTCGGGAAAAGTCCGGAATAGCCAGCAAGTACGAATCTTTAGAGCCCGGAAAAACGGTCGGCTACTGTATTTATGATACTTCTGTACTAGTTTTAATTCTGGTGACTTGGACATAGTGTAGTGTTAATTCTCGTCCGGAATTATTCATTGTAAAATTGTGTATTTTCACTCGTTTCTTTTTGTATTTATTAGCGCAGCCAAACATAAAATTTAGAGTTGTGCGCTGCCTCGATTATAATTTCACCCTCCTTGCACTTACTTTGCTTAGGCGCGTTTTAAGTGTAATTGTTTCTAAAGCGGAAGCATTCGTTATTTTAGCAGGTCGAAAACGCCGCGTCATCGTGTCCAAGGGATGACACAATAATGGCTGACGGCTCAAAGAAAAAGAAAACAGAATAATGAATGCTTGGATTTAGGCCAGATGTTTAGGGAAGCTCCAAGAAACAAAGCAAATTAGTGTAGTTGAAAACAAAATTAGGTCAATTTCGGGGTCGATAGGTCGTGCAAGTAGGTTCTAGTAGAAGTGACTTCAAATGATCAGGTAAACAAAGTTGGTTTTAGAAAAGAAATTTCAAGGAAACCACGAAGTTTTGAAAATTTCTGCTTCGCAAATAAAAACGAACAATTCGACTCTTCGAAACCCATTATATCAGCCCTGTGTCATGCGGGCGTCAAAGAGGAAACGGTGTTCTTTGCCAATCCGCCATGTCTAGCTGCCTGTCGCGTAACGGAAAGTGATACGGCTGAGAACCAAGACACTTTAAGGGAGCAAAAACGGCTGTCAGCAGCGGCGAGGGGGAAAAAATGTACACAGAAAAAAGTGTCGTTCGCGAGTGCGACGCCTAGGCCGTTTGGAAAATCGTGCTAAACCCCACACCGCAAAGTGGGCCCGTCGAGCAGCAAAAGACAGCGCCCTTTGCCAGGGTTGCCAGCTCACGTTCCTTTTGTAGCTGTCTGAGGCGAGAAAGAGAGGCGCCATTTTCCGCCAGAGTGTGCTTTCGTTTTAAGATGACTCGCAAGCACTCCACTCGCCCCCCACGTCACCCCCGTTCCGTTTGTTCTCTCGCCACGGCCTGACAACTTTTCACGGCTCGCATAAATTGCCCTCTCGGCCCTTCCTCGAAACCGCCCGTACAAAAAAACCTACTTGGCTGTCAGATAGAAGACGACATTTTGAAATAGAACGTAACAGCCAACATGAACAGTTTGTTCACGTTTTCGCTCGAGAAGCGGTCGGCTGGAGACAGTGGAATTTAATAACGTCTTAAGGCTTCTGACGGGATTAGGGCCTAACGCCACTTACATTCGTTTATTTTGTTGCATCTGCATGGAATTGGTGCGAAGACATGACGGGAAAATATGTCCATAGCTTCCATGGAATCCTCAGAGATTAGGGCAGTCTTCTGGGAATGTTTAGCTCATCGCAGAGATAAGGGCGTTGAATCTGGGTTGTGCAACAATTTTGACGACATATTGTTACAGGACTCAGATGGGCAACGCCACACAGCGCCTTGAATAAAGAACGACGACGAAGTAGCTGACGTGTACTTTGCACGATCTCTGTCATGATCGCCATGTATATAATGTAATTTTTAAAGCGAAGCTTCAGTGCTCTCACTGAGTCTGCAACGCGAGTACGCCTTGCAGAAAAGCCAACTTTCTATGAAGATGATGATGATTTTGGGTGAAGTGTAGCTAAATGAAAACGCTTGCCTGCGAAGCTTGACGACAGCTCCGTCACGCCCACTCCGCTAAAGGTTGATAGGCAGCAGAGGGAGGAGGTGACGCGGGCGTGCGACAGTGCGAAGTAAGTAGGCCTAACTTCATGTTGCGAGGTGAACATCGACAGCCGTTACCCACAAGCCGACGTAGGATGAGCATGGCGTTGGACGTTAGGCCTAATATCCCATCTGACGGTTTACCGCTTCAAACCGGCACTCACTCAAAAAACTGCTCACTGCGCGCCAGGCAGTAGGTACCCACTCGCACTGTTCACACCCCAAACGTTAGTCCTATACGAAGTGCACACCGGAGGGTTGCTGTGGGTATTCTATAAAAGTGATGCGTACCTCCAAAGTAGCACATATTCACAGTGTGGGATTGCCCAACCAACAAGAAAGCTTCGCGTTCAACCATCCATCGTCGTTAGACGGAGGGGTGCATGATTTGTGTAGCTAGAGCTACACGGGCCGAGGTTGAGCAGTTTCGCGTGGCTCCTGAGAGCCGTGCTGCGCATGCGCGGGGAGCAGTGACGTTACACGGCGCACAGAACGTTGCTCGCTGCCCGGAGTCTTTCACACACCCCACGCGTCCAGCGTCTTCGACGACCTCCGTTCCGCACGTAGCGGCCCGGTCCACTTGATGATCGTGCGAGGGGTGGCCGGATGTGGAACCGATGGCTCGTGCGTCGCAGCAACACCGGAGTGCGCCTGTGGAACCAGCTTAGCCCTGGGGCGCTTGGTGACGCTGTGCCGGAGCCGCTTGATAAATATACATGTGCTACCGTGTATATTTACCGTGTGTGTGTGATTGAAGCAGCAGTAAGCGTGATAATCAAGCTAATCATAGACAACCAGGAAGGCTAAGAATAACAAGCTGAACCTTTGCTTACGCTACGCATATCCTGGCATAGCCGAGCTAAGCCACTGCTAATTTTTTTATTGCGCAAGTACGCCCTTCGGCATAAACTAATGAAATCAAGCACTCCAGTCTCTACAATGAAGTTCAAGAGGGACCGGTAAGGGGATTCGTGCGTCCAGCGGCAGACACGTGGTCGTTCTGGGTGATACCCGAAGGTCCTAATGTGTCGAAATCCTGCTCACTGAAGACCTGGACATGTCCCCGAGAGGTGGTCCAGAGTCGCTTAAGTAGTAGGGGCTGTACAGTAAGGACATGTTTTCGGGGGAACTTGCGCCCTCCGTAAGGTCTTAAAGGAGTACTGACACGAAATTTCTCGCTTTCAGTTTTTATGCTTTAAAGAATACCTATTGGCCCAGTGATTGCGAAAATTGAACCGAAAGCCGTCAGCCGCCAACACAGAATTAATTATAGCACGTTTATTGCAACCAGTTTCAAATTTGGTCGCCGCGCGGGAAAATGGCCGTTCGAAGGCCAGCCTGCAAGCGGGCCAACCTTACGTCACGGTCTCACGCGTGACGTCAGGGACGTTCGCCGCATCGTCTGCTACGATTGCACATAGTCCGCACTCGCCCGCGCAGTGGACATGTCGTCTGAATCGTCAAACTCGGATGAGTCGCTGCCCCCCGACAGACAGAACTTTATTTGGCCAGGCGATTAGGCCGGCGATGTCTTCGCCGTCGTCCGTTTTTTAATATCACTGCGGCTCGAACCGGCGCAGACCATGACAGCAACAGCTTGTCGCCACTCTTCTAATCAATCTGATCGCGAAAAAGAAGTTCCACATGCGAGAAACTAGATGTTAGTGTGTTGAAAAATTGTGCTAGGGGTTGTTATCAGCGCTGAATTTAAAAGCGGCGTTCAGATATTTGCCGCGATGGTAAGCCTACGCTGACCGGCAGCGGAGGTTCGGCGCTCCGACCCAGCACTGCCGGCACCGCGGTGCGGCGAGCGGCCGAAAGATGGCGCCACCTGTGCGCTAGAATCAAAACAGGCCACGGCAGATGTCTTGGTCACCGATCGCTGAAACGGAAATTCTCGCCAAATTAAAGCTCAGTACGCGAAAAAGGGGATGATAGTGTGGTGAAAAGTTGTGTAAGGGATCGTCATTCGCAGTTGTACAGATACCGGCGATCAAATATTCGCCACGATACTAAGCCTGAAGTTCCCAACACCCAAGCTGACGCGAGCAACGCCCAGCCCGCTGGCTTGGGCGACAGTTCTTGCGGCCGCCGCCGCGCACGAACTCAGTCCACGTTTAGCGCTGCATGTCTTCGCATGGAAAATAATGCATCTTGTCGTCGTCGTCGATTTGCTCGGACAAGCTTCCAAGAGCAGTACTTCGCATTCCGCGAGCTTGCCATAGCACAACTTAATCGAGCTCGGCGACACGCACCGCCGCGTCGCCGCGGTGCGCGTCGACATCGCGCAACGCGCGGTGCCGGCACCGCGCAGTTTTCAGCACCAGTGCAAGGGAACACCATGCGCCGGCCATGAACTGAAGAGCAAAGACGTCGAACACGCAAAGTGCGCAAAGTTTACAAGCATTGCTCACACAGCTACACCCGTACGTCTCCGGCCCAAACGAATACCACCGACAACAGCAGCGCGCAGCACAGGATATCGTTTCCGGTTCCGAAAACGACTATATGACGTCACCCTGAACCGGCCAGACACGCAGGCCGATGTTCGTCACGCCGAAAGCGATTTCGCTGGTGCTGCCGATTTGTGGAAGCTCGCGGCCGGGACAATCAAAATCGATTTTAGATGTGATTCCGGCCTCGGATCGCTGCAAAAATTTCTGTGAGGCATCTGTACAAACTACTGAAGCCAATTATATCATTTTTAGGCGTCAATATTTGGTGTCAGTACTCCTTTAATCGCCAGGGTCAAAGCTGCGCCCACGCGGATTCTCCGAAGCGCCACCTGCCCGCGAGGCAGGTTAGACCGCCGGGAAGTTCCGACCCATGCGAAGGATGGAGGACACGCGTGGAGCGCCGCAGACACTCCTTGTGAATAAAGACGTCGTCACTTTTACATAACTGTAGCAGGGGTAGCGGCCTCTGCAGCAGGGTAGCAGGGGTGACCCTCTGGGAATGGCAGGCCGCGTCAGCGTCGGTGTGTCATTCTAACATACACTAAAATGAAAAGTGGCGCCACTGTCTAGGGGAGCCGCGCTTCAGCGACCGTTCCGTCATGTACCGGGCAGGCATGTGCACGTTCCACTTGTCCTTGGCCTGGCTCATGAACAGGCTGAATTGTTAGCTTTTTAGTAATATTGTTGCTTTTTCAGCCTCTGGCTGAAAAAGCACCAATATTACTGCAAAAGATTATTAAACTTTCTTTCGGTATAATAACAAATGAAGCACCAAAGAGATTTATTTGTCAGTAAATATTTAGAAGCTTCATACAACATGAAAAAGAAAAAAAATGTTACCCTTTTTTGTTGATTTTGGCTGTCAGGCAAAAAGAAGCCATGTGACTAACCAAGCCAAGTAGGCGAGGAACGTCGCTAGCTGCAATGGCGGCGCTCACGACGGCCCGCAAATGCAGCGCCAGATTTCCTTTTAGTACATATTAGTATGAAACTCTACGGGTGTGGGCAGGTGTCAAACGTCGATTCCAAAGAACTCGCACGGGGCACGGCAATGAATTCACAATGCAATGCACATCGCAAGTCAAGTCAAGAGAGAGAGAGAGAGAAACACTTTATTGGGGCCAACAAGTAGGCGTGGGATATGGGCCGCGCAGGGCCGATCCCCGCCTCACGCGGTTATCGCGTCCCGATGACTAAAGCCCCGCGCCGGCGTCGGCGGTTTCGGCGCGCGTCGGATCCCCGAGGCGTCCTGCCCCCGAGGGTCCCCCGCTGCGTCTCCCCCCGCGTCTGCCGCGCGAGAGCAGCCTCGAGTTGCTGAACGACGGCTGTCTGCGACAAGTCGCCAAGGCAAGAGGCTTGGCGACACGTCCGAGTTCCCGAACTGTCTATGTGGAGTCTGCGTACAGGTGAAGGCACGACGGTGGGTTTATGCGGAAGCGAGGCTCTAACGAGGATAGCACATCCCGGATGGCCACAAGTTTTGCCATCATTGAAGGAAGAGGCGCCTCAGTGAGGTATGAGCAGGTGTGCTGCACTTCCGGATGAGTGTGACACACCAGGCGAGTGTGAAGGAGGTTTTATGCTATTTCTGCGTCGACTTACGCTTGCAGTGTGTCGGCTGTGTCATCTCATTCCGGGGGAAGGGGGTTGGGCTGAAGCACCTGGTGAAGAAAGCGGCGCATCCGGGCCGGTTTTATGTGGATTGGCTTCGGTTCCAACGGGGAAAGTCCGGCCTTTTTGCAGTATTAAGGGTGACCTAGAACCGAAGTAGTGGGCCAATGCCGCGGCAGCGGAAACTGCTGACTTTAAGGCGACGCGCACTTCGCCGCTGTTCAACAAGCTCGTCGAGGGTGTTCAGCTGTGCCTTCGCTTGTAAGGTTGGAATAGGGCTCAGGCGAGGCAGGCCTGCAATAAGCCGCATGGCCTCGCGGATTCCAGTTTCCTGTAGGTGCAAGACCCTTAGAGTGAGATGCTGAAACTGTGCTCGGTGTATCAACAGGGGTCGCAAGACAGGTCGAACTAGGATGCGTGCCACGCGACTAAACGCATCGCCGGCATTCCGGGATATCCGTCTAAAGAGGTGCAGCGTCTTGGCAGCTTTACCGCGCATGCACAGAACGGATCCACGGAGCCGTGCACCCGGAAGCGTGGAAGATCCGTCGACGCTGAACCTCTATCGACGGATCTACCAAAAGGCCGGCGGTGCGTGAAGTCGCATGGCACACATCCTAGTTCGATCTGTCTAGATCGGCCATCATTATTACCCATGGCTCGCGTCATCTGTTTTGCCGCCACGTAACAATATAAACGCATGAATTTACTTTTGGGTTCTATTCGCTCGGACGGTTCGAGATAGTAGGGCGGATACATTAGAGGGGCATTCAATAATTAATTTAAATAAGTAAAAAAGCGAATAGTCGTAGAAACACGATAATTTTATCCCGGTTGTTTCGCGGTAGCTCAGTGCACTTCATCCACATTTTGTACACTGAGAAAACATGCCTTCCGCAGGGCCTTCAAACCACGAGGTCATAGCTGGCTGCGAGCTGCCCACTGCACGTTATCTCGCAAACTCGTAAACGTATCGAGCTGATTTTTGCGTCGGAAGACTATTTGTACAAATGTCTGCGAAAAACTGTCGGGAGGTCTGAAATTATGCTCCTAGTGACGTTCGATGGCCAAACTCCGGCTTAAAGTTATTCTTTAAGAGCCCCAATTCATTAAAAAATAAGTAAATTTATGACAATTAAGCGTTAAATTCTGCTCAAACTAAAGCATAAAATTATTTTAGGATTTCTTTTTCGGAAATTCTGCTGCTGACGGGGCCAAATTATTAACATGTCGCTGAAAGGTGAAGCTACCCAGTTGGGTCATGTGTTGGACCTTGTTGAATCTTGTGTTGGGTCACAAGATTACGTATATAAATGTGTAAAAACGAATTTTAGAAACTTTTGCTTCTGCGATGTACAAGAGGTTAAGCGAGTAACACCTTGCTTAAACGTGATTTCGCAAACCCAACAGTGTCTCCTAGGCCATGCAATGATCGCACTGGTTTTCGAAGATGATAGAAAGTCTTTCTTGGGCTACCGAAACGCAATACTTTTAGTCTGTATGTCCGCCTGTCTGTCACTCGATCCACCCACCCGGCCGAAACTAGAAAGAATTCTTGAACAAGAATTATATATAGGCCACACTGTTACAAATTACTGGAACTGGTTGAATTGAATGAAATTGAATGACATTTATTAAGATGGGGGAGGCCACATGGCCGTAGTTGGGGAAGGGGAAGAAGGGAAGGAGAGGGGGGAGGTGATCACTCAATCGTTAGAGATGACTCGTTGGATATAGATGATCAGTGATTTCTTTGGGAGGGGCAGTGTAGACCCTATCTCACACTAGCCTTGCCAGGCCACTCTTAATGGAAAACACACCTATAGCATGCAGAAAATTTGGCTATTCGTACGGGGGTTCAAGCAGAGCACTGAGCAAAGAATCGCGAGAAGATGCGAAAGCTGCACAGTGCCAAGGGAGGTGCTTGAGGTCTGAAAAAAAAAAAAACGTTTTGCTGGCAATGGGGACAGTACGAAGAGGTTGAAGAGTCCAAGTGCAACCATTTCTGCAGTGTGGAGGGTGTAAGGGCAGCATTAGCGATTGCCTTGTTAACAAGGACTTCTGCGGAACGGGGCAGGTTGGGGACACAACGCAAGTAGCCCTGCGGAGTCTTCTCAGCGAGCCGCTTTCTGCAAGAATGTTTAGCATGATCCAGTTGGAGGCGCGGATGTAGACCTGAATCAGGTGCAAGATCGGCAGCAATCAAGGGAGGTGTAGACTGAAGGCTCTCCCGTGCTGCATTATGAGCAGCGTGATTGCCGACCCCCAGAGTCACATGCCCCGGAATCCAGGCTACGCGGACTTGCGTTCTTTTTCGGGCCAATAGGTTTACCATGGCCTAGATGTGATGGACGGTAGGGTGATCAGAGTAAGCCCTATTGAATTCTCTGATGGCGGCGTAGAAATCAGTGAGGAGGCGGATTCTGGGTGGTGGTGGTGCACGAGCCATGTAGGTCCTCCTGACAACTGGTTGAGTGCGTCGTAAATACTAACGTTCCACAAAAAGGAAAAAATAAATGCATATTTAAGGCGAAGCATTAGTAGATAACGGACAGTAGTCGTTTTTTTCGATTACAAATAGACAGATAACAAAAAGAAAACACAGCAAAAAACGGTGTCGCCAATTGGTGACTAAAAAGATACCGAAAAAAGATGCCTCCTAGAGTTGTACAAGAACAAGGGAACGGAGATGTCGCAACAGATGGCGCGGGAAAGTTGGATCGAATTGAGAAACCTTTTATAGACCCAGGAGGAGCGTGAGGGGTTGGAGAAGGCCAGAGGAGAGGGTGTTACATAGCAGGGACGGCAAAGGACTATCGTGTTTACACGACATTCAGAGCGAAGCAAGCAAGTACCCGTCCATTTTTTTTTCTTCCAACGATTACCCATTAAAGTGCTGAAAAGACAAGCACCAAATATTTGAAAATTGTTCCTTCACTGAAAATAAATAAATAATACGCGGCTTTAGGGGTTCTTACAACTGAACCAGCATCTCTCAAGCACGTGAGGTTAGTGCATGGGGTTATGCGTCAAACATTATCCGTACAATAGTATAAACCACTAAGAAATGTTAAAGTTTCACTAACGAAGTGAAGCGACTGTCATCTGGCCCAGATGTGGATTTACAAATCCCTGAGAATCTCATAGGCGCGTCAGGTTCCCAAATCAGTTTTTGTTGGTGGCTCATTAGAGCTTGGAGGCTCCCTAAAAGGGTTCAACTTAAATTGAGGACGACTCAGTGAGAAATGGAACGGAAGTTGCTAGCTGTAATATTAATGGTCAGGAAGAGAGCGGAGTGGGTCAGGGAACAAATGCATGTTAAGGACGTATTAGTGGAAATTAAGAAGAAAAAATAGATGTGGGCAGGACATGTAATGCCAAGGCAGGATAACCGTTGGTCATTAAGGACAACAGAGTGAATCCCTAGAGAAGGCAAGCGTGGCAGGGGGCGGCAGAAAGTTAGATGAGCAGATGAGATCAAGAAGTTTGCGGGAGTAAACTGGTCGCAGTTAGCACAGGACAGGGATAATTGGAGATCTATGGGAGAGGCCTTTGCCCTGCAGTGGGCGTAGATAGGCTGATGTTGATAATGATGATGATGAATGTTCCAGAGGTACATAAATCTATCGAGTTAATTACTTTCTCCAACGACTCATAATACAAATGTTTAAAAAAATTATGATTTATATAAATTTCGCCCTGACGATGACACCTCAATAAATGTTTGCCGCAGTTGCGCAGTTGGAGTTGCCATGACTAGTGCGAGCGCGGTTTACCTGAAACTACTTGATTTCAGCGCTTTGTATTTTCAAATTTCCCAGCTCACGGTGTAAAGCAATGCATGTTTTTAGAAATCCGCATGTCTCTCGCGGATTGATTTGGTTCGTTGCGTCTAAAGGTTACGTTTAGACGTAACCTTTATAGGTTGTAGAGTCCGGAGTTTTCCAAGCCAGTAACTAGGTTACTCTTCGCGCCTTAGGAAACATACGTTTGAGTTTCGTGTGCGATATTGTTAATGACCGCATATTGTTTCGCGTTAAGCATTTAAATTTGGTCAACAACGCGCACTAATTTTTTTCAACGTCGTATTCCCAGTCAACGGTATTCGCCCCTTTTCGTGGTGAATTTCCCCCCGCTGCATAAGATGGCGAACCATCTCTGTGCGGGTCGTGTGCCGCCCTCTCTCACTGTTCAGTCTTTCTCTGTTCATACATGCATGCATACAGACGTACATATACAATGCATGCATGCATGCATACATACATACATACACATACATACGCACGTACGCACATACATACATACACACATACATACATACACATACATACGCACGTACGCACATACATACATACATACATACATACATACATACATACATACATACATACATACATACATACATACATACATACACGCATACATACATACATACACGCATACGTATGCAAGTACGCACACACCTACGTTCGTACATGAATGCATATAGGCACACACAAACAAGCGTCTTTATACAACACCGTTCAAAGGCACCGACGAGAAGAGGTTGCGCCACAAAGGAAGGGTCCGCGCTCGACTGGGGCCAGTCCTGGCTGGATAACAAGGACCGTGGAAGCAGGCATCGATCGGGACTTAGGGAGAAAGCACTGGGACGCCTGCGCATTGCTGCACGCAGTAGGCACAACTCAAACCTGCTTATGATGCCGGCCAGGCCGTCTCTCTCTGTCATACATGCACAAACAAAACGCAGGCCAGGGGAAAAATAGCGAACGACAGCGGAGGAGGAAGAAGCGCTTTTTCGGACAAATTCCGGGCTAAGCCGTTGAACAGTGGATCCGCCTCGGGGCCAGAAACCGCTAAAAGGATATCCGAAGGCTGCTGAGCCATGGCGGCCACAACGAGTGTGGGAGGAGAGAAACACAGGGGCCCTGGCGGTGGACGCAGCGGCTAAAGTAGGGTGAAATGGAAACTCCGGTAAGCGCGGATGGCTTCAATCTATCGCCCGGTTGACACGAAGTCCCAGACTCTTAAATTGGCTGACGTCAGAGGCCCGCTCAAGAACAACGAGATACGAAGGCCAACCTGCCGCAAGCCAGCCCACAAACCTCGATAGGTAAGAAGCAAAATAGAAGGGCAAAGAAACGCGAGAGGAAAGAGGGGAAAAAAAGGCGTGAAAGAGGCGTAGAGGCACGACTTTATAGCTGACCCAGCACCACAAATTTCGGTTTCCCATTGTTTGATTCCGCGATCGGGATTTCTGTCGAGCCGCACAATTTTTGTACTAGAGTCGAAGCGAAAAAGGAGAAGTAAAGTAAAATCAAACACAAAAGGAAAAGAAAGGCAGGCTGCCACAACGGAGAGCTCACGCAGAAGACAGTGGCGCAAAAAGGTAGAGAGATGGAGAGGGAGAGAAAGAGATAGCAGAAAATACGCGAAAGAATTGTGCATTCAGTGTGGTTCCGCGGCAGCTCCACACGCCTAATACTCTTTTTCGATTTTCATTTGCCGATTTTTCCCCTCGCTTGCTTCAGGAAGACTCAAAGGTAAGAAAAAAGAAAAAAGAAAGAAAGAAAGAAAGAAAGAAAGAAAGAAAGAAAGATAGAAAGAAAGATAGAAAGAAAAGAAGGAAGAAAGAAAGAAAGAAAAAGAAAGAAAGAAGAAAGAAAAAAGAAAGCACGTAATGAGTAAACACCAAACTGCCCACCACTCGCTTTCTGTCTTGCACACGCAAAACTTCGCCTGCCGGAGCAACGGGGTAAAAGCTTCCATTCGTTCCTGCGGCTTGTGCACTACTCTTTTGTTTTTCAAGTTTAAACATAAGAAGCCTCAGTGTAGTTAATCCTGAAAGCTTCTGAGATCTTTGATGACGTTTGGGTTTGTTTTGATCACTTTTATGTGAGGCGTATTAGCTTCCCGAGGACGGTTCACCGAAATGAAGCCCCGTCTCTTCCCGGGAGCGCAATTTAAGTAGACTTTTCTGCCGGGAAACCGAGTTTTCTTTTAAAAGCTAAGGGCTTCTTTATATAAGTTATCGACTCAAAACTTTTCTTTAGCTTCAGTTCATAGTGGCTTTGCTCTCGTGAATGAGGCGAACGCAGGCGCTCTTTACAAACTGCGAGTTTAATGTCGTGAGCTTATGGCAAAAGAAGAACGCTTCGGCTGTTGAAGGAGAATTTATCGCTGCCGCGATACTGCAGTAAAAAAAGTACAGCTGGAGAACGCGTATTGCCGCGCTTATATTTACCAATGCCTCGTAAGTCATATCGGCTAATTGCAGGAGCCCGTTGTGCAGTAGGTGAGGTCAAGGTAAATGAATTTGTGGTCAGGCAACAACAAAGAAACTACATGTGTGACTGTTTCTCTCGCCGTTAATTCACTCACTCACTCACTCACTCACTCACTCACTCACTCACTCACTCACTCACTCACTCACTCACTCACTCACTCACTCACTCACTCACTCACTCACTCACTCACTCACTCACTCACTCACTCACTCACTCACTCACTCACTCACTCACTCACTCACTCACTCACTCACTCACTCACTCACCCACTCACTCAACAATACTACTTCGACTATGCGCGAGGCGACATGGGAAAAGGCGCCTTTGGGAAGAGGAATGAATGAATTGCTTTAATCATTGTAGTCATCAAAGGATAGCGATGTTGACCGTTTGAATCCACGGCCACCTATTAATTGCTATGAATGAACCGAGCAAAATATGTACAGAATTATTAGCCTAGCAACGTGGATATCGTCTGTGTTTAGACGAAGCCACTTCTCAGCTCGAGGGAAGAAAAAAGAGACGGTGCTGAGGACGATGCCTTACCAACAATGCCACGCCGGCAGGATGTTCTATGCAAACAAAGCGTTGGTCGTGATGTCGGCGCCGAGCGTGTTGCTACGGGCACTGCCGCTTCGCCTAGTGCGTTGCCTTTCGCATTTGTATGAAACAAGTCAGGAAAGTGAATCCGGATTGCTGCCTAAAATGTTTCAAGTAGATGAATAATAATAAGAAGAACAGTAGTGATAAGAACAAGAATAATACGAATAAGACGGATCGATGGGCGGATAAAACCTTAATTTCGTCAAAGAAGGAGGTAAACGATCGTGGCCGTTATTGTTCACGGGGGATGGCGACAAGACCATGTCTTCTAGAGCCGTCCAGTGCTCTGGTCACGGCCCGAACTTGCATCGACGGGTCGGCAGAATAAGACCCAAAATAAGAAAAAGAGATTCCCCCTGCTCCACCAGCCGATGTGCTATAGCAGCATAGAGTGTTTGTGAGTGGGGGGGGGGGGGGAGGAGGTGTCTGCTATGGGGCAGGCCGACATTAGGCTTAGCGTCACGCTGCGAGGTCAAACGTCGTCAACCGGTACCCGCAGCTTGACGTACAATGAGGTTGGCGTTGCTTAGCGCATAACTGGGCTCAGCATCAAAGGGACACTGAAGTGATTTGTATGATGATGATGGTTGGAGTTTTTTGGCGCAAGGCCAGCTGGGGCAAAGAGCGCCAAACAAAAGTATCTAAAAGAAAATAGTGGCTACTAAAGCCAGAATAACAGTAAAATCAATCAGCGCCAATGGTGATGGCTGGTGTATAGGGCCAGTTTTGATTAAGTATGATAAGAAATGAGGTTTAAAAAGTTAACATCAGACAAATATTTAAAAACGCGTTGCACAGAGACCATGGCATTGTCACCCAAAAACAAGGAAGGGTGTAGCGAAATGTGTTGTCTGTATAGTTCCTTGAAGTGTCTGTGTCTTGTTGTGTCGAGTGCCTTGCATATGATTAGGATGTGGACTACAGATAGGCCCTCCCCACACCTGCTACACCCAGGTCGTGGAGAGCTAGTGAGCAGGTGTGAGTGTGTTACATGTGTGTGCCCTATCCGCAACCTAGCTAAGGTAACTTCAATGTGTCTGTTGTGTGAGTCAGTGGCGTATGGTCCCAAGTGTGGTTTTATTACGTGTAACTTGTTATCTGTCTGTTCACTCCAGTGTGTTTGCCATGTGTTGTGAAGTTGGTGTCTGATGTGTGGCTTCATATCTGTGTACGGCAGTGTTGCTATGCCCACTGAATTCAAGAGTGTAGCAGCAGTGGCCATTTCATCTGCGGTTTCATTGCCGGCTATTCCACAATGGCCAGGAACCCAACATATTTTGGTATTTCAAGACTTGATGCGTATGCCGCGATAAGGACTTTAAAAACAAGATTGATTACATAATTTTTTGAGCGTTTTCTGGACAAAAGTGCACGTACAACACTAAGAGAATCTGTAAACACTATGGACTTTGAAATTTGATGTAGGACAATGTGATTTAAAATAAGTAAAATGCCGTGTGCTTCAGCTGTAAAAATGCTGTTGTGGGAGTTCATTCTTTTTGCCACCTTAAAGTTCGATCCGTGCGCAGCACAAGACACAGCAGCAGCTGTCTTTGATGCGTCGGAGTAAAACTCTGCACACTGGTACTTATCCTGCAGGAAGAGGAAATGCTGCATAATAGCTGCCCTTGGTGCCCTGTTTTTGTCGAACTGCACAAAGGACAGGTCACAGGAAACATCCCTGGCTTGCCATGGTGCAATAAAATCAATGATGGATGTCTTGTGGATGTATGAAAATGACACTGCTAGCTCAGAAGCTTCTGCTCTCACTCTGAGAGGGAACGGCATGGGAATAGATGGACGGTTTAAAAAGAGCTGCTGTGAGGATGCATCAGGAATGGTCGAGTTAAGAGGATGATTTGTCAGAGACATGATTTTAGAGGCATACAACAAGTCAGTGTATATCCTCTGGTGATACAGGGACCATTTGTGGCACTCTGCATAGAGGCTTTCAACAGGGCTGGTGCGAAAGGCGCCACAAGCAAGGCGAAGCCCAAATGCAGAACTGGATCAAGCATTTTAAGTGCCGTTTTCGTTGCAGACCCATATACGAAGCTGTCGTAGTCCAAGCGAGATCCTACCAGTGCAGTATAAAGACGCAGGAGTAGCTGCTTGTCTGCACCGTACGATTGGTGAGAGACGACTTTAAGGATATTCATAGTTTTTAGGCATTTTTGCTTAAGCATTTTCAGATGTGGAAGAAATATTAGTTTGTTGTCGAATATTAGACCTAAAAACTTGTGCTCCTTTTTTACAGGAATCGACACGCCGTTTAGAGTAATGTCACGGATCCCGCGAACACGGGTGAACACAACGCAAGTACTTTTTACGGGGTTTGGCTTAAAACCGTTTGTGTCCGCCCAGCCAGCAAGTTTGTTCACGCCGAGCTGGACTTGACGTTCACAGATTGACGTATTACATGATTTAAAAGATATTTGGACATCATCTAAATAAACTGAAAAAGAAATGGTTGGTGGCAATGCCTTACGGAGTGACTTCATCTTCACTATGAAGAGTGTGCAGCTCAAAACACCTCCTTGAGGCACGCCATTCTCATGAACGTGTACATTAGAAAGTGCACTACGAATTCTTACACGGAAAGTTCGTTCAGACATGTAGCTAGAAAGAGTGCCAAGCATGTTGCCCGAAATACCGAATGACTTCAAGTCACTCAAGATGCCGTATCGCCATGCCGTGTCGTAGGCCTTTTCCATATCAAAGAAGGCTGTAATGCAGAACTGTTTGTGAATGAAGGCATCTTTTATGTAGGATTCCAACGCAACAAGCTGATCATTGGTGGAGCGCCCCGCTCTGAAGCCTGCCTGGCAGCCCTCGATAAGACCGTTGTACTCAAGGAAGTACACCAGCCTGCGATTGATCGTCTTCTCGAAGAGCTTGCACAGGCAGCTCGTCAGGGCTATAGGACGGTAACTTGAGGGGGACGACGGGTCCTTTCCCTCCATCAAAAAAGCCACTACTATGGCCTCCCTCCAAGACTTTGGAATGTGCCCCGAAAGCCATATTGTATTATATAGATGTAGAAGTGCTTCAAGTGTGTCCGCGTGTAGGTGTTGTATCATTGTATATGTGATGTTGTCGGGGCCTGGAGCTGAGGGTTTACACGTGCTAAAAGCAGCCCTCAGCTCATGCAGTGAAAACTCTGAGTTATAAGAAGATGTTGACCTATTGTTATCTAGTATAGGCTTCTTTTCGGCCGTTTGTTTGTGTTTCATGAAAGTGTTTGTGTAGTGTGCTGAACTGGACACGTGTTGGAAGTGTTGTGCGAGTGTGTCAGCCTGATCTTCGAGTGTGTCCCCTGTTGTGCTGACCAGAGGCAGGCTGTGTGTTTGTTGTCCTTTGAGTTTGCGTATTCTCGTCCATACTTTCCGTGTGTCTGTGTAGGAGTTTATTGATGTTATGAAGGAACGCCAACTCTCTCGTTTTGCCTCATGGCGCACACGTTTTCCTAACGCCGTGGCCCGTTTGAACAAAATGAGGTTACCCTACGTGGGGTACCGACGAAGGACACCCCACGCCTTGTTCTGGGCCTCTCGCACCCGCCTACAGTCCTCATTCCACCACGGCCTCCGCTGGTTGCGCGGGGCACCAGAGGCGTGGGGAATGGACTTTTCGGCGGCGTCGAGGATGCGCGCCGTGAGCAGTTGGGTAGCTTCTTCAACGTGTAGGTGTACTATGGATGTGTGGTGTAGTTTGGATGTCTCTGTAAATGTATTCCTGTTAGCTCTTGCTTCATTAAACTTTTATGGGAAGATGGACTGCTCGGGCCTGTACCTATATACGTTAATGAAGTGGGGAAATGGTCACTAGCATATAGGTCCGTGCCCACACCCCACTCAAGACATGGAAAGAGAATTGCAGAACCAATAGCCAGGTCACGATGTGAGTATGTGTTGCGACCTATATGTTATGGTATGTAGGCTGTTTATTGTTGAAAAGGCATGCTCCTGAAGATGTAAGGAATTTCTCTATCAGGCGACCTCGGGCATCCGTTCTGAAGGAGCCCCAAAGAGAGTTGTGTGCATTAAGGTCGCCTGTTAGAATGTACGGTTCGGGCAGCTGGTCGACCAGCGCTTCGAAGTCAGAGCTCGAAAGTGCATAATCAGGATGAATGTAAATGGAGCATACCGTTATCAACCTATAAAAATTATTGTGGGGATGGCTACCGCCTCAAGGACGGTATTCAAGGTGACAGGGTGGCATGCTAAGGATTTTCGGGCGATTATGGTCACACCGCCAGAAGAGTGTGTGCAGCCATCCCTGTCCTTCCTGTATACCAGGTAACTATTCAAGAAATTTGTGTGTTTGGAATTCAGATGTGTTTCCTGGACACAGATTACACTTGGCTGATTGGCATGCAGAATCTCATACACGTCGTCAAGATTACTCAGAAGGCCTCTGCAGTTCTATTGAACTATGTTTTCTCTTCCCATTATTTAGTGTGAGAGCTACTGCAGTGTGTATGTTTATGTGTCGTCTTTCGGGGCTGTGACTCTTGGATTGGGCTTTTTGGGCCTTTCTGTAGGCTTGGACGTCGGAGGCCGCTCCTTGCGCTGCGTTGCAGGCAAGAACGGCACGACGTCCATCTCGTCGTCCGATGTCCTGGGTGTGCCCGTCGAACCGGGCCCCCCGGACTTGGCCCCCCTTCGGGAGCTCTTCGTTTGAGCCGCCACCGCCGCGGGTGTCGGGGGCACCAGAAGTGAGTGGCACGGGCGGTGCGGTGGCGGTGGGAGCCGGTGCGGGGCCCGTGGTGTCCATCCCCTCGGCACCCTCCAACGCACTGGAGGACGGGGAGGCAGGGACGGGAGCGGCACCGGTCCCGACGGAAGAGGTTGCCACCACAAATGCTGCTGGCTCAGCGAGCGGTGCGGAGGCGGGTTGGGCTGCCAGTGGCAACCCAGGGGGGGGGGGGGAGGGGGGGGGGCGGGACTAAGTCCGACTCGCGGTACTGGGTCCCCGCCGAAACCAGACACCGCTCCGCCCCCGGCGAGCTGCGTCGGCGTACCTCCCCAGAGGGAAAGAGGCGAACCTCTTCCGCGCCTCTGGGAAAGTGATGTTTTCAGTGACCTTGATGTTAATGATTTTCTTTTCTAATTGCAACTTTTCGCATTTTCTGGAGTAGGCCGCATGTGAATCCTGGCAGTTTACACAAACAAGTTGTTGCACGTTGCAGTTTTCGGCCGGGTGATCGTGCTGGGCGCATTTTGCGCAGGTAAGTCGGCCGCGACAGGTGTTTGTGCCGTGCCCGAACCGTTGGCACTTGAAACAGCGCCGTGGGTTCGGGATGTAAGGCCGGACTGAACAACGGATGTAACCTGCGTTGATGAATTCTGGAAGGGTCGACTTGTCGAAGGTTAGGATGAGGTGCTTTGTCGGTATTTGTTTATCGTCTCTGCGGATGGTTATGCGCCGGACCGCTGTTACGCCCTGACTACGAAGGCCCTCCAGCAGGTCAGCTTCGGATTCATTGATTAAGTCATGTTCGGAAATCACGCCCTGGGAGCTGTTTAGGCTGCGTTGGGGCGTGACTCGGATGGCCAGATCGGCGATGCGGGTTTGTGCAAGTAGTTTATCAGCCTGATCCTGGCTACTGACTTCAACAAGGATTTCACCGGTTCTTTGTTTTTTGGCTTTATATGATCGCCGATGACACCTTCAAGAAATTTGGAGACGAGAAATACTGACTTTGAAGCAAGAGGGTTCAACTGTTCAACTGATTCTATCACTAAGAAGCGAGAGTAGTTGTTCGGTTTCGGAATACTCAAGTTGGGAAGTGGTGGAAAGGAAACTTCGGTGCGGCCCCTTTTCGGGGGCCGATCACAATTGGGGGGGGGGGGGGGGGGCTTGGAAAATGCCATATGATACATTGAAAAGCAGGGAGACGGGGGTACTTTCTCCTTTGACCTTACCCTGGTAGTCAAAGAGGTCCCGGAGCTCCCAGCCTGGTACACAGGTAGGGAGCACATCGGCCGGAGCTTGACCAAGGCTCTGACGGCCACCGTTTACGGCTTCTACCCTTCACCTTTAAACACCCCGCCACGGTTGGACACGGCTTATGAATGGGAGCTCGGGGTCCGCGGTGTCGCTGCTCACCGTCACCATGAATACTCAAGGTGCCCCGTGCGGGGCTGAAGTGATTTGTAAACCTTGCGGGATTACTAGCGCAAATTGTAGTCCGCAGTCCACAGGCCATGTTTCGACCACTCTGAGTGCGTTTACGCTAATTTATTTAGTAGAAAAATCAATTCGAAAATGCTGTCCTCCTCTCTGCATCCTCGCCCATTCTCTGTGGCGTTTTCGTGTGACGTCAGGAGGAGATGACTTGGCTTGACTTCGCTACTGCACGGCTCGCCGACCTTCCGGCAGGGTCAGTCGGCCCGGCGTTCATTCCGCCAGCCGCCGACGGGTCGTCGCAATTCGTTCGCTCAATTGAAACTAAGCCACGACACGTTTGTGAATAGAATAATGTGCCCTTATTTACTTTGTTAGTTTGTACAATGAATCAAGCTCCAAGTCCAGGTCGCTCCACACAAGCGCTGCACAAGCACACATGATACGCTTCGCTGACTGGTATGGTAGTAGGAAAATCTAAGGCCACTTGAAGGCGGGAGAAGTCCGCGAAGCCATTATAGGTACTAAGGAAATAAAATCAATAGAAACTTTTACCGTACAGCGTAAAACTAGGGAGCAGGAAGCACTTTTTTTGCGCTGGGTGAACAAGCACAGCGGTCAGCAGCACGACTACGCATTTGCGAAGGCTTTTCCGTCTAAGAAATGCAATTGATAGACGTGAGATATTGTGGAAATTTGGGGGACGCTTACTGCACGAGCGCTATACAACAAATAGTCACCTAAGCTGCTTGAAACGTTACAACTAAATAAAAGTGTAAACTGGTTGTATATTATATACCTCATATTTCTCTGACCGCCAGCCTTGACCCATGGCTGAGTTTTATTTTATTTTTTCATTTGTTTCGAGTGGTCTGGAGCGCTAGGTATATTATTATGCAAGTCACAAGTTCGAATCCCCGAGGGTACATCATTTTTTTTGTAAGTTGATGTTTTCGTTTTCAGCCGATGTTTTCTATACTGAGCTCACCAGTTTTAAATGCAGAGCATTTCTTTAACTCACGATGTTGTGCGTCCGTAATCCGGCGTCCGCAGCCAGCCAGCACGTGCGCCCCTCCCCCGCTCCTCCTCGCTCTCAACAACAGGTGCGGGCGCGCATGCGCGTACTCCGGCGCTGAAAGAGGCGTTGCAGCAGCAGGTGCTACCTCCCCTCCCTCTACTGCGCGCGCTACGAATATGCTCGTTGCCCGAGCGAAGAATCCGCGGCCCGACGTTGACGTTTGGCCGCAGCTTCTCGTGCACGACGTTCGGCGTCGGCTGCGCGCTTCAGACGCTTGCGTTCGGCGTCGGCAGCGCGCCGTCTCGCCGCCTTGTCTTCTGCCGCCGTCGATGAAGAGGATGGCACGATGGCTTGAACAGGTACTACAACGCTGACGTTGGCTCGCGTCGCGGTACTGGTTGAAGGTGTTGCTTCTATCGCTTATGAACTTCGACGATGGCGCACTGCCCTCCCGAGAGGGATAATAAGAAAGAAAAGAAAAGAAAGAAAATAATAATAATAAAGATCCAACCGATTGCCCCGCAGAGAGGGTGGGGTGCAAACGATGGCAATAAATAACACGTTACGTACTTACGTCTCTCTCTCTCTCTCTCTCTCTCTCGTCTCGCAACCCAACTACCCAACCCCTACGACAACAACAACTACAACTACCACCGCCAACTACCACAACCTACGCCACGTGACCACCCCCAATGCTCTGCATTTACTCATGTCCCTCGCGCGGGGGCATGCGATGGAGGTTTTTTTGGCCGTAACGTTCACTGCTCCACGAACGAGTTCGCAGAACGCGCGCAGACTGACTCATCGTAAATTCCTTTCACCTCCTCCCTCTTCTCTCCAAGACTGGCTCGCGCCGCCGGAGGGACCGGACCGAGCGGCCTGGTGGCGAGCTCTGGTGGCTCACATTCGTCAGGTCCTCCCATCTGTAGAGATAATTATTTTCCCCTTCAGAACCCCCGACTTTGGGGGTCTTTTTTTGTGTGTGTGTCAATAAAGTTTACCAACAACAACAACTGACGAGCTAGCGAGTTCTTGTTGCCGTGCTGTTGCCATAAGCACCGACTGCTTGCAGGCAGTGGGCACAGGCCAGAATCAACATATCCTTGGCCTGGAAAAGCATTGACGGACTCTGACGATAGTCTTTCTTGGGCTACTTAAACCCAGAAATTTTGGTCTGTCCATATGTCTGCATGTCATTCTGTCTGTCCGTTTGTCTGTCTGTAACTCGATTCAGCCACCCGGCCAAAGTAAAATTCTTACTGCGCAATAGTCTTATATACTCACAGCCAAATATAAACGTCTAAGCCCGGTTTATATCTTCATACTTGTCAACTTTGTTGAATAAGAACAAGACATTACGCAAATATAAGACAGGAAATTAGTACACAAGGGATATTTACAGTGTTCCTTTATTAAAAAATTCCTGGATGCTTAAATTTTCAATAGCACATGATATTCTACATCTACTGTAGAACAACGCGTACCACCTGCTGTTGCCCACGCCACCTCCTGGCGGCATATGAGAAATCACGCAGCAACAGCAAGGAAAGGTTCCACTAGCTAGGTTTCACGTTCGGCTTGGAACGCGCGTGGAGCACGCAAACGCGGTTCTATAAACCTTGAAGTCGGTCGCCGCGATTCACGCGCGTCTCCGCCGTACTGCAGCGCTGGCATCGAGGAACCCCGCCTGTAGCAGCGGAACGCGGTAAATTGAAATCGCCTTGAGCAAACCTTTAGTGTGTTTACCTTGGGATGAGCGCGACGGAACAGGAACAGCATGAGAGGTGAGCGAGAAAGCGAAGAGGGGCATTTTCTTGGCAAATGTCTACAAAGTTTATCGACTTGTGACGACATCTGCAACGAAAGGAGCAGATACGCGGCCAATTTTTTACGATACAGGCATGAGTGAGGCAAGCTGAAAATATGGGGGAAAAGTGCATGGCGTTTGAGCGTCTGTGTTCATTCAGTGCGCAGGCCTCGGCTAGTGATTGCTACGATTCCAAGCCGCCCTGGGTGGGTTATCTTACGCATTTTACAGTCGACAACATGGCAGAAGCGCGGTATGACGATTACTGAGATATCGAGAATGCTCATCCACCGATAACATGGGATGTCAAGCATGTTGTTTTACAGAACCGAAACCGAAACTTGTTTGAATGCTAATCGTGGGCATCGTCCAATCACGGTGCACCTCCTCCCGTCGGCACAGCGTTTAGTTGGTGCGGCCGCCGCAGAACGCGCATGGTAGTTTTTCTTCTTTCGAGTTTTATAAAATAAACCGACTTGTCAACCGGATAAATGATGAAAAGTGTGTTAATTTGAGCTAGTCTACGCAGTGCAAGCAAAAACAGGAGCTTGACAAATTCACTTCAGTGTCCATTTAAGGTTACATAAATTTACTAAAGCCTAAATACCGACCGCGAAAGGCCGATTGGCCAACGCCCATCGTCAAGTTACGGATACGGGAAGTGAAACACACAAAGATGGGTAAAGAACGAAGATAAAAAAATATAGAACCACTGCAGCGCCGCGCAGGTATGGTTACGAAACGCGACCAACGCGAAACGTTTTTGCGCCGCTCGCGGTAGCAAACCGGTTCCGTTTGTATACAGTCAAAACGGGAAGCCACAGTTTCGAATATTAATTGCGAAAAGTTTTATTCATGACTAGCCGGTTTTCTTACAGCAGAGCTATTACAAGGTACTTCCCCCGTTTTTGTTTTCTTGTTGCGCGTCCGTAGGACGAGAAAGGCCGCTCCCTCTCCTCACTTCCACGAAGCCTCTCCCTTCGGCCACCTGATCGGCTATGCTGCTTCACAGTTGAAAAAAAAATTACCGAAGACGGCAAACGTATAACGCATGACATTTCCGCAATAATGCAGATTTCGCGAAAGTTCCACCTGTAATCGTTGTAATAGTGCGAATGGAGAAAACTGGTCGTGCGAAATTTCGAAAAAGTAATAAATAACAATATGAAAAAAAAAAATACAGAAAATGGCAGAAAGTATAACGCATTGAATTTCCGCGATAATGTAGATTTCGCAAAAATTTTCACCTGAAATCGTAATCATAGCGTAAATGGGGATAATTGTTCTAACAAAATTTTAAGAAAATAAAGAAAACAGAAAAAGTTTAAATAATTACGGAAAATAGCGAACAGTGTAACGCCCTCCATTTCCCCAATAATGCAGATTTAGCGAAAGTTATACCTGAAACCGTTATAATAGCGTAAAGGGAGATAATTGGCCGAACAAAACTACAAAAAACATAAATAAGAAAGAGAAATAAAAGAAATACGGAAAATGGCAAACCGTATAACGCCCTGCATTCCCACCGTAGTGCAGACATCGCGAATATTCCGCTTGTAATCGTTACAATAGCGCGAATAGAGATAATTGGTCGAAGTAAATTTTGAAACAGTAAAAAATGAGAACATACAAAAAATACGGAAAAAGGCGAAATGTGTAACGCCCTGCACTTACACAATAATGCAGATTTCGCGAAAGTTCCACCTGTAATCGTTATAATACCGTAAGTGTAGATAATTGGTCGAACAAAATTTAGAAGAAATAAAAAGAAAAATATTTAGAAATAACGGAAATGGCAAACCATGTTTCGTCCTGCATTTCCACGAAAATGCAGATTTCGCGAATATTCCACTTGTAATCGTTATAATGGCGTAAATAGAGATGATTGGTCGAACGAAATTTGGAAACACTAAAAAGACGGGAAAAATATAAAAAATTACGGAAAATGGTGGACCGTGTAACGCCCTGCATTTCTAGAATAATGCAGATTTCGCGAAAGTACCACCTGTAATCGTTATTATAGCGTAAATGGAGATAATTGGTCGGAAGCATTTAGAAAAACCCAAAAATTTGGCTGTAAAAAACTCACATTCAAGACAAGCGGCGTAAGAATGCTACGTATTAGTAGAGAATTCTCTTAAGTTCTGCAGACCTTCTTTATGTAAGATGGCGTGTATTTTCCTGAAAAAGTGTCTTCCCACCAACACTTCTGTATTTAAATGTGAAGCCGACTTTACAGAATTGATGTAAGCTTGTTCTTTGCAAGCTGGCTTTGCCACATTATGTCTTGTACGGTGAAGCCTACTCCCAATCCTACTGAACGCTTCCCCGGCGTGACGGCGCGATTAGAGCGGGAGTTTGCGACCAACCAATAACTAGCAAACAGCTCTGATGGTCACCCACATTCAGAGTGGAATGACACTAAATTTTTCTTCATATTAAATTTTATTTTATTATTGCAGCATTTTCGTTTTCAGTGCAAGTGTGTCACATGACGCACTACAGGTGGACAGTTGTTTCCGCGTTGAGTCCACGTAGAAATGCTTACACATTTAAATTGGCTCCCCACCACCCGTGATGTCACTGCGCAACCACTCGGGTCGTTCCGGAGGCTCACGCGCGCCCTAAAAGCGTCCGACCTGAGCTTTCTTCTTCTTGTGGGCTTACCGCGGTAAGGTACACTACTTTTGCCGTGAGGTCTCATCAGTGTCAGCCTCTTTCAAAGAGCTTGGGAGAAATTACAGGAGTCGTCGTTCCCTGATGGCTGAACTACCCGTTCGGCGCTCTACGGTTCACTGCTTCGCTGCCCGCTGCCAGAGAGTTTGTTAACCTTACTGGAGGAACTGCCCATCTCGGGCAAACATGACTAACATCAGCGATATCGTGTAAGAAAACATCGCCAGCATTCAAGCATTTCAGCGTTCGCCATTCGTGTATCCTCGAATCAAGGAGCCGTCTTGCGTCCTGACACGACAGAAATGAACGAGAATACCAGCGAAAACATGACAGGAAAATAAAGGGGTGGGGGAGAGAACACGGATGGAGAGGGGTAGAACAACACATGCGACGGCTGTGTCTCGGTGAGATGCTTTTCATGCCGTAGCAAATTTCCTTTCTTCCCCCAGAGAAAGCCGAATATTTGAAATGACGTCTTCCTTGTAGCGAAAACCAGAGCAAAAGCGGAGCCAGCGGCTTCGGAATTTGACAGCGTTGTTTTAGAATTCAGTGCATCCACCCTCCACCCCCCTCCCCTCCCTGTAAAAAAAAAAAGCAAAATGTAGGTAAAGGAAGATCAGCGCACAGGAAACAGCCGTCGATTCCAGCGAGCTGAAGGAATCGCCCACGCTGGAAACGGCGTGAACGGTCACGAAAGCCGGGAAACGGCCGAAGCGGGTTTCCGGGCCTCCGTAAACAGCCCCCACCCATCCATTCGTCTTCAAAGCGACGAGTTCCCGAAAGTAACAGTTTGCTTTTCTCGACAAAAAGAGACGTTGAGCGTCCCCTTGTTTTACGAAATGCCTGCTGCGGCGGCGGAGGATCACGACAGGCCTGTTCATTGAAAAAGCCTCGGGGGCCAATGGGCGGAAGAATTTGTGGGAGGCGCACTCACTTTCCGGCAATAATTCGCCAGTACCGATTAAACACACACCAAAGCCAAGCAAAGCTTTCGCGTTAATGGCTCCCGCACGATAGATGGCATTTCCCGCCTCCCCAAATCAAGCCTTAAGCATACCAAACTCCCTACCAAACTAAATACAAAACTCATCACCATGACGACAATCATCATTCTCATCAGCAGGCAAGGGGGTTTTTAGCCACCGTCCTAATACGAAAATGCCAAATGGTGTTTAACGTGCAAATGTGCCGCACGGCAAAGACGATAGCTAAACTGCGCAGTAAAAGTAGCCGACGCGAAGAAACATCTGCGATGCGCCGTAATGATGGGACGTCAGACAGAGATTCGCATAATGTGCGCCGATTGTCGAGAAGCCTGCGCGTGCAAGGAGGCCAAGAGGGGGAACGTAGAAGCGCTCCCAAACTATCCTTCACGTACGGCGTTTCGTCGTCGGTCCCGAACAGTCGCCTTGACAACCTGTTTGAAGCGGCGTGCTTTCTTTGATATCATCTGTCATTCGGCAGTGTCTTTGGCAAGGTTATCGCTCTTACCCCCTACTGTACCCCCTCCCAGTTTTCCGAAATAAGTATTTGCTCTCTCTCTCTCTCTCTCTCTCTCTCTCTCTCTCTCTCTCTCTCTCTCTCTCTAAGACTGACATAGGTAAGGTTCGCCGGTGCACCTCCCCATGAGTTCATTCTGTGTTAATGTACTGCCGCGCCGATTCAATGCTAAGTGGAGAGTCTTTTATCAGCAACGGCTTTGGGTGTCCGACGCTGCCGAACACCTCAGCGCTATAGCTAAGTGTATTGTATCGAGAAGAGCTGGGCTTATGTAGGTGAGAAAATACCTTCTACGGAAGATGATATTTGGGCATAAAAGGATAGAATATGAACGTGTCGATTGATAAAGCGCGCCCTCATGAATCAGACTACATAGTTTTCTTGTTCCAGCAAAATCTACAATCCAAAACAAAACAGTCTAAAGACCTATAATACGCTTTAGGCTTCAGTGGTTTACCGTATAAGCTGCCGCTTCCTTTAATTACACGAACGGCCAGTGAGACACGACACTTTGTTTATAAAGCGACACGGGACACAACATTCCTTGAATGCCCTCGGAAAAGACACGCGTATGGAATAACAGCTCAATTTAAAATTCATAAATTCGGCTTGACACACGCGTACTGCCTCCGCTTCCCCCTACAGAGAACCAAAATTGAGATTCACAAGTCTAATTACTGCTTCCATCTAACAGAGACACCGAACTATACGCACAAGATCGGAAGACCAAGTCCGTGACTTGTGTCAACTAGTATTCCACGAACTCGCCCGGCGTGGCTATTTCATCCATCTTATGGGTTACGTGCAACTGCGATTTTCACGCTTAGAGGAGCCGAACACAGGACGAGCTCCGAAGCGGTCCTCGATTCCGTAAATTCGCGATGTTGTTGCCCCATCGTGTTGTGCTCTGTGAATAAATTGCGCGCTGGGAGTCCAAGTTCTGCATGTATGGCTCTGGAATCTCATAATGAGCTAGTAAATGTTGAGCTAAACAAAGAAAAGTTGTTTTTGGCATCGTCTACTGTAGCCCATGGGGTACCCACAATCCAGGGCCTATCGGTGAGACAGGAGTTTTGATTGGCGTCAGAAGCAGCACGTAAACTATGTCAGAAAAAAAAAAAAAAAAACGCTGCCAATAGACCCGAAAAATGTCGAAAACACATAGCAAACAATCAACCGGGGTGAACCGTGCGTAAAAGGCAGAGAAAGGTCTGGACTTCATATCAACATCTCGAATACCTGGAAATAAAAGCGGAAAGAACGGCGCTTTATCGTGTAGTGGCGGCAACACCATCTGCATTTAGCGCCACTATCATCATCATCCGCATCCCTTCACAGTCAGCATCAGCGGTGCCTGGCTAGCGGCAGCAGTGACACGTGACACGAGAGATCGAACACGGCTGCGCTGCAGGGGCGGTCACATGTCTACACCGCTCTCCAAGTTCCGGCCGCGCCTTACGCAGCTGAATAAATGTAGGAGGCCACAGCGCATCACCGGGTCCACGGCTCCCTTTCCTACAATCGTAACAGCGGAAAACGATCACCGACGTATGTAAGAGTTGTCGGACGGTTAATTCACCGAAGTAACATATATGGGAATTTTCACTCAGTGTGAATAAATCAGAAGTCAAAATGTTCCAATTCTTAACAATGGTTTGGCGAGTTCCCCTTGTTCTTCTATTTTTTGTACTATGAGTTCGCCCTACCAGACGAGCTTCTGTCAGACAATCAATTTTAGTTCAACTCGAAAGCCTCTAACGCTGTCGACAGTTTGCCACCTTGAGCAAGCAGCCAACTTGGCAGCGAAACTACAATGTTTGCGCCATGCTACAAACCCCCTTAAAGGCTTCATTCGGAGGTCCGTTTGAAACTAACAGCAGGAGTAGGTGGACCCGTCGTTATGTTCGTCCAGCGCGTGATCTGGAAAGTAGGCGGTACGTAGCACGGAGCCACGTGGTGAACTGGACATGGATGTTGCGAACAAGCACATTTCTTGCGCCCGGAAAAAATCTGCCTGGTGGCATGCCACGGTGCAGACAAATTCGTTCCCACGGGAAAAAAATGCTCCGTGCAAAATTACTCGACATGATTTGTCGAAGTTATGAATTGTAATATACCTCGCTTACACAGCAACACCGCTCACCAGACGTAACATTGCGTCCATCGATGCGGTCTTGGACAGTAACGTGCCTTAGAAATCCTGCTCGGGCCATTAAATCGTACTTCTGGCCACTCAAACCAAGGATTTTGTGTAATTCTGCTTCTTGTGAGACTATTTGTTCATATTCAACATGGCACTACCAGCAGTATTTTTGTGGGAGGGCGTCGAGCCGGCATTTCACTTATCAAGGCAAATTTTATGCTAGGACGAATTCAAAATAGTGTCGAACTTACAACTGCTTATTACAAGAGATAGAGTAGTGCTGGCGATGATGAGAGATAAATTCTTTCCTCCGAATCTTGGTTGTTACAACGGGTACCCACCGCGGTGGCTCAGTGGCTAAGGCGTTGTGCCGCTGAGCCCAAGGTCGCGAGTTCGGTCCTGGCCGCGGTGGCCGCTTCTAAGATGGAGGCGAGAAGCGAAAACTTCCGCTTGGTGAGATTTCGGCCAATGTGGTGGTGGTGGTGTTGATGATGATGTTTGGACCTAGCCTTGCTTGGTATGGGGCAATTGCTCTTCCGATAAACACCTCCTTGCTGCTATGCGCGGGAAATCACCGGGAGTCCCTTGATCAGCACCTTTTTGCCGGTATGCGCGGAAACTCACCAGGAGTCACTGAGGCATGTGTCCCTTAAAAACCCTCGGATCAGGCGCAAAATGTCTCTCCTGGTGATCGAATGGCCTATAAGAAGAATTATATCATCCAAAGAGGCATGCGGAGCGGCCCTCTTTCGAAGTCCTTTAAACAAAGCTAAACTCTCCGTCGCATGTTCTCGGCAGTCTAAGAAAATGTCCGATGTCACCTGTTACACAACGCGATGCGCGCAGAGAGAGGTGACGAGATAAGGTTCAGCTTATGAAGCCTCGCCGGTGTCCGCGCTGGTTTGGTCCGGATGCGGAACAGTAAGGATGCCTCTGTCCACTTCATTCCTTTGGTCACTCATAGTTGGTGTTGTGGTCGCCCAAAAGATCTGACGTGTTCTTTAATGGTGGTTTTTAAAATTCGCCGTTCGTTGGGAGCCACTCTCAGAAAACGAGTACACGACGTCGCTTCACGGGCCAACTTGTCCGCGGCTACATTTCCAAGCACTCCGACATGGGGAGGAACCCACTGGAAGCGAACGCTAAGTCCGTTTGCATTTAGCTGCTGAAGGCGACGTAAGGAGCGTTGGCAAGTTTTATCTGCAGGAAATCCGGCTGGGAGAGTCCGATGCCGGAAAGGCATTGCTCAGGCGTCACCGCTTAAGGGTGGAATCTCGCATACACGCAGCACTCAACACTCTGAGCGTCCTCTACCCACAATGGCGGGAGAATCAACATCACTTGGACCCGCCGTGGTCTTTCGAGAGAGTGTCAGCTCACCATCCCGGGGCATTCGCTCGAAGAGATTTATACCAGTGGCTCAAGCTAGAATGTTAATATTTGAGCACTTGGACGGGTTGTACGGATATTGTGTTCACGTGTTTACGGACGGACCATCGCAGTGGCCTTTGTGATTCCCGGCATGAACGTTTCCTGGGCGGTTCGCATTGATCATTTGACGTCAACAACGACGGAGTGTATAGGGATTGAGGCGGCCTTGAAAAAGATCAAATCGCTTCGGGTGCGGCGTGCAGTAATTCTTACAAATTTCAAGTCGGCCAATGTGGTCAAAATTAATCCTGAGCCCACCGCTACGGTGCGCTTCATATCCCAAGCGTAGCTTCGGTTACACCCCACAATCTAGTTGTTGGGTGATGAAAATAAGAACAAACAGATCAGCAACGAAATTCGATTAGATAAGGTATATAGGTTGAAAAAAGTCAGAAGATAGCATTAAATTAGAACAACTTATGTGGCCCGATGCAATGTTAAAAATATTGAGTCGACTTGCGCGCCACAACATAATATGCCATGTGCGAAGAAAGTGCCGTGTCCTGTACTTGGATAGTTCGGTCCTCCTCGAGTTGTATAAAATAAACTCTTCCTCACGATTGTTTTCGTATTCCTCATTCGTCTTTGACGATAAAAGTGCCTTGGGCCCTTTAAATTTCAGCGCACGGTCACCAGACCATTCACACGAATAATTAGAGACCGCTGAAAACATCCCCTTAGTTATTGGGCTGTGCACCGACTTGTAACCCGATTAGGACGCAAAAAAGAAAAGGAACACGACTAAATGCACGACGTCACGTGTCAGTTCAAACCACAGTAAAAAAAAGATGAAATCCTCCACTCGTACAACCCAATTACCTGCCACTGGCGTGAAAGGAACATGTGGACAGAAAGAATAAGCAAAGCTGGTATAATTTAAAAGTAGGGACTTGTGTTTAATTGCATAAACGCTGAAGCGGCAGGCACAACATAACAACGTATATCGGTTCTAATGGAAGCCTGCCGCGAATAAAGTCCCCACGGCGCTCCACTCGTCGCATGACTGAAAATTGTAATGAGGACGTGTTCCGAGAACGCATGCGCCAAATTTAAAGTTACACAACCGGAACACGTTCAAACTACGGCGCGACGCTGAAGATAAAAGCAAACGCATAAAGAACAATAGCAGATGTTCCCAATTTCATTTCCACAAACCGCGTTCCACTTATTCCATTTTTGGTTTAGGGCTTGGGGAATGAATGCGTTGTCAATGGCCGAATTTCCATGCTTTGTTAAACACATCCCGAGCAATGATGACGTTAAACATTCAGTGAGGTGCGTGCTTCCTGTGGACGCGCAGGAATGCGCATTTTTATATTGTTTTTCCGGTACAAAAGCGCGCAGGGAGAATATTTATGAGGGCATTTTTTAGTAGAAGTTTTCCCGAGTTAACGCAGCAATTACCGTCTTCATTTTTGTGCTGCTCTAAATGCCGAGAATCCAATTTTCTGTTTCCACGATGCTTAAGATAGACTTTCCGGTAACTGAAAAAAAAGAAAAGAAATGTTCTTAACAGGACACAGGTGCTTAATTAGAGACAGCGAAGCTACTTGCTGACACCAAGCGTATGAGCTGTGAAAAATCCTGTTTCCTATTTTAATAACCTCTTAACATTAAATATAGCGTGGTCCAATAAAGCGCCAGAAAGGCAAATTATCGTACGAAGCAGGCGAAAAGCGAGGAGGCAACTAACGCTACTTTCCTACCAACTCTACGCCAGAAACTGGCTGATAACAAGGCAACCACAGGGGGTCGCGTATGCGCCACTTCTCCAAAATTATCATTAACGTGAGGCCGTATTAGCGCGGGCGGCACAGACGGTGCAAGTCTTGTTGGTTTAGTTTTCGCGCCATGCGGGGGTAGCGAAGTTACTTGCGCAAGCGATGAAATCGTATTTGTGCGAACACCAAGTTCTGGGACACTGGTGTGCTCCGCGCAGTTACCAGACAGCGTTCAAGAAGAACTCACTGAGGCAAAGAAACCGAATTAACGAAATCTCGCCTCCCACTACTCACGCTCCCGCCTCCCTCCCGCCTCGCGGCTGGCAATCTTATTTTGCGAAGCAACTGCAGTGCGTGTTCGCACTACCGACTGACGCTTCAAGTCGCGGCCACTCTAGCACGCCAAATGGAGTTCCGCCCATGCTCTTAATTGGCTCCCCGAGTAGCTCTTTGAGTGCGAAAGTGCTGTCAAACGCATACGGCGGTTCGCTCCGAGCCGCCAGAGGTAAGAATAATAAAAAAAGATAGGCTCGACCGGGGCAACCCCGGCCGCCATTTGTGAAAATAGGTTATTCCACGAAACCCCTGCACTAAATGCGGTAAAAAGAGCTTCATTTATAGGATAAAAGTTGATCCGCGTAACGGAAGAGCGCAGAAGCTTTTCGTAAAGAATCCATCCGCAGTTCCTCCCCAGAACCCTGTCTTGGAAGAGCACAGATTCGGGAGTGAAGGTTTCATGTTTGAAGACAAATCCGCGCTCACGACGGGATTCTGCTCCTACAGGATCAGCAACAAAGCGAACAACGTATCCTTTTATATGTATTCTAGCAAAGCAAAGTAAAAAGAGAGAAAGGACAGTCTCGTTGAGAAAGTTGTCAAGTGACTAAAATATTGAAAGTGATTATTAGGATCAAATTAGCCAGCCAGCGAACAAACAAGTGGCTGGTTGACGGCGCCTGCATTAGACTGGGCGTCCGCAGACGTTTTCTACTCCAGGGCGGGACCGGCTGAGGGATATGTGACCCCAGAATGTTGAGGAAAGGAAGGAGACACCAGGAATCCGTGCTACCAATGGTTTTGTTCTGCCTCCGCATCGAGCCTAACAGTGGAAGTAAAGCCTGGTACAGCCTCGTCGCGGTACGAGAGGAGGCACCTCTCCCCCTTTAACGCCCCCCCCCCCCGCCCCCTTTCTTCTGTGTTCCCCTCACCCAGAAGCCCCTCACAGACCCCAAACCTTGCTGAGCGAGTTCACAAATGCTCGGCACCGTAGCAGTGTGACGGGAGTGGAGAGCCGGTCTCTAGGGCTTGCAAGGAAGTCGCGGCCGATCCCCTGGGCAACGTTGACTCTGGGAAACCACCATTTCCGGCACGCGGCATGCAGGACTTGCTCCTAAATCGAAGAAGCGATCGCTTAGTTGCCGTTGAGATTAGGACGAGGGCCGCCTACAGCTCATTTTCTTTACAGCCAGCGACCCTGCCAATCTGTGTGCTTTAAACCATAGCCGATTTGAGTTCAAACTCTTGGACTTCCTGCAGCTAATAAATTCACAGATAAAACCACCCGGTCGTGCCTCCGAATTAAAACGAATCGCAGCCCAGCGGCAATGACTGTCCCTTTACGAAATGTGCGGCAAGGATTCAGTCCCCTGTGCTGACAAAAGTTGGAATTCTTTTTCGAACACCTGAGCAGAAAACTTAAGGCTGGTTGGTATCGCTAAAATCACTAGAATCCAAAACAGTTTTATCAAATCAGGTACATTATGAAAATCAGTTACATCAATGGATACGTGGGGGCGTACCCAATACACTTTATTTGGAAAATTAAAAGAAACTTGTATTTCCTTCCCAGCTTTTCATTCTAGGAAATAAATGCCCGGCCTAAGCTTACACCCGGAAGCTATTTTTGAAGCAGGCAAGCTCGCTTGCCAAATGTTAACATGAATAGATTTAGTTTGTGTACACTGAATCTAAACTGTTGAGTAATTTTGCGCTGGAGTTATGTTCTAGTTGTAAGGTTATAGTATCAACAAATTGTTTGTCTTAGCCCGCCATATCGGCCGGGGAGATTTTTTCGGAAAGGCAGTTCAGCCCTGTAGGCGCAATGCCAATAAATTTCCTGGCCTAACCCTTTTTTCTGTGTCATTCTTCGCAAATGAGCTGCCCAAAAGCTATTCGTCTAAAAAAAAAAAAAGCCCAGTAGCGATAGAATTTTGCAATAGGGCTCTTGGCTTGGGGTGTGCAGACCAGTTGCCTTTTTTGTTCCTATTCACCCGAGTTTCTTATTGCTACCGGATATAGTTTTCCTCCTCCTACCCCCACCGCATTTCTAGGGAACAGAATGACGATTCGCTTCGCAGCATTTCGACATAAATGACAATAAATTAATTGCTAGGCGCATCTTTTAAGCTTGGTAAAGGTTAAGGCTTGCCGAAAATATGATATTGAGGGCTCCAAACCGGTTGATATCCATTTCGTTTATTGGAGAGATTCAAACTGCTTCTGAATGCCATTCAGTGAGGCACGAGATAACGCTTGATGAGTGCCAGACATAGGAGGGTGCATCGAGATGGTTTTAACCAAGCCCGCCCCGCGGATTCTGCAAGGCGTGTTGATCTTTGCAGCGGACAAGTGCAAGCTGGCTGGCACAAACGCGCGCTCGGCTCTAGCTCATACATTTACGCGTATTTAAGAGGACGCTGGCGTTTTCCGCGAGGAAAATGCAGCTCTATTTAAAGGGCTACGCTGCCGCGTGCTCTTACGCAGTTTCGATGACAGTAGTCACGCTTTCACCTTATATAGCGTTCATAACGTTAGGATCATCACCGGCGGCACTATTAAGAGGAGATATATTAGTATCTCCTCAATTTAGGTTGAACCCTAAGTTGAAACTGAAGACGACTCAGCGAGCAATGGAACGGAAGAGGATATGTGTAACATTAAGGGGCAAGAAGAGAGCGGAGTGGGTCAGGGAAAAAACGCGTGTTAAGGACATATTAGTAGAAATTAGGAAGACGAAATTGACGTGAGCAGGGCATCTAATGTGAAGACAAGATAACCGTTGGTAATTAAGGGTAACAGGGTGGATCCCTAGAGAAGGCAAGGGTGGGAGGGGGCGGCAGAAAGTTAGATGGGCAGGTGAGATCCAGAAATTTGCGGGGGTAAATTGGTCGCAGTTAGCAAAGGGCAGGGATAATTCGAGATATATGGGAGATGCCTTTGCCCTGCAGTGGGCGTAGATAGGCTGATGATGATGATGGTGATGATGGCGATGATGATGATGATGATATTTGCATTTGAAGGCGAGGTGAACGTACAGCGGTGGTAGCACTGGAACCATGGGCAATAGCACCCCGTTAGAAGTGGCAAGTCACTAAACATCAACATGGTAAAGGGGGCTTGATTGAGGATAAGGCAAGGTTGCGGGCCTAAGGTAGTTTGGGGTGTATTACAGAGCGTACTGAAAAAAAGGGGTCAGGGTAGAAGGATCAGCAAACTGCGCTGCCACCACTGTCAACACCACACAGCGTTGTGAGGCGTCTCTGCTGTCCCGTTTCACTGCATGGTAGACTACATTACGAACTTCCTAGAAATCTGAACTTAAGGTATTTTGAACATCACGGCTCAGGGCCGCTACACGAATCACAATAAACCCAAATGTGGCCGAGCCAGTGAGAATACAACAGGCTTGTAGCGGAACTCTAAAGGCACATCATCAGGCGCTCGTATGTGCACTAATAGACAAATTAAGCTCGGCCAGGAAAAAACTCAAATAATATGGTCTACTGAGGCTAAATAGTGTAAAGTCCTTTTATATGAATTTGTAACAGCAGCAGGTTTGTGTGGTCAAAAGAACTCGCTGTGCGCTCTGGTTCACAGTTTCGTATCTTCTGTCTACGACTGCACGTAGCCCAGTATGTTTGCAAAAGTTGCTAAACGCTTTCGAACATAAAGGGTTTAAAATTGATTGATTGATTGATTGATTGATTGATTGATTGATTGATTGATTGATTGATTGATTGATTGATTGATTGATTGATTGATTGTACGGTTTAATGTGCCGACGCAACGCAGGCGATGGTGCGCGCCGTAGTGGAAGGCTCTGGATTAATTTTGACCATCTGGGGATCTTTAACGTGCGCCGAAATCTCGGACTCACGAGTGTTTTTGCTTTTCGCCTCTATAAGAAAAGCGGCCGCCGCGGCAGGGAATCGAACCTAATAAAGGGCTCTAAAAAGCAATGAAAATAAAGTTAGTTATGATGACAAGCGAACAAACTTTAGAAAGTGGGTGCGAACAAGCGCTGAAAAAAAAAAAGATATTTTACTCACACATTACAGCGGTGCATTTCGACAGCAGGATTAAAGAATAAAAATAAATTAATGCCATCGCTAACAGTTACTAGCATCTGTAAGTTTCAAAGAAACAGTTCGAACTGAGCCCGTACAGCAAAAGGCGAATTAAATAAAAGAAACAAAAAAAACCAGACCAGACGCGTGGAAAGAAGGGGGCAAATTGCATTCGCGAAGGCGCGCCTTACAAGATTACATGCGTAAGCGCGTGTGTTCACCTTGATGAGCTGAATTGGCTTATGAGGAAATCAAATTTATGGAAAAGCTAGCTTCGCCACGAAAACGCGCCTTTTTGAACTTTTTTCTTATCTTTTGGGGTTCAGCCATCGCTTGCTTCAGGCACGGCGAAAAGTTTTTTTGGTGATAATGAAATGCCGACTAGATAGGCTGCTTTTGAGAAAATAGAAAAGCAATTTTCGCCTCAAGTCAGCGGAGTAAAAGTGATATTCCGTAATTTAAAAAAAAATATTTTCTATCCCCGGTTCTGAAATGACTCTGGAAGTGCTAGCACATGGCCCACTATTTATAAATTAACGTCAGAATACAAAGAATGCGTGTCAGCCGACTACTTTTGCTATAATGCACAAAAACAAAAACGCCATTTACGGTCAGACAGTGGTTTAACATTCGGCTCCCTTCTTTTATGGAGTCACTACAAGAAGCAGTAACGAGCAAAGAAATGGTTCGCCGTTTCGCTTCAAGCAGTAAAATGACGAAACGTACAGTCCAGCCTCTTTTATAGGTGATTTCCTCGCGAACGAAGAACATTGCCTGTTTTCTCGGACCTGGAGGAAAACAAATAATCAAAACACGCATCTGCGGTAAAGGAAACCTGCATACTTGCCGAATTTGTTTGGTAATTTAAATTATTTTCAAAACGTAGTCAACAAACGGATTCAGTACTTACAATAGGATTAATCAAAGCACTCTGGCGGGCTAGTTGGTCTGACATGACTAATAGGAATAGGAATCGCTAAGTGAACATAAAAAAACAGCGCGAAATACACGAGGACTAAGAGTGACGGAAAGCACATACAGGCGCTGAACAAACTACTGAGCATATTTATTGCCGCTTGAAGATACGTTTGTCACGCAAGCCGCATTAAATATGCTCAGCTGTTTGTTCAGCGCCTACCTGTGCTTTCCGTCACTCTAAGTCCTTGTGTTTTTAGCAGTTTTTTATGTTCAGAATGAACCAACTGGCCCCACTTAAGCCAAAACGCCCGTGTGTACGAGATTTCGGCGCACGTTAAAGATCCCCATGACTAATAGGAATAGGAATCGCAAAGTGAACATAAAAAAACAGCGCGAAAAACACGAGGACTAAGAGTGACGGAAAGCACATACAGGCGCTGAACAAACGACTGAGCATAATTATTGCCGCTTGAAGATACGTTTGTCACGCAAGCCGCATTAAATATGCTCAGCTGTTTGTTCAGCGCCTACCTGTGCTTTCCGTCACTCTAAGTCCTTGTGTTTTTAGCAGTTTTTTATGTTCAGAATGAACCAACTGGCCCCACTTAAGCCAAAACGCCCGTGTGTACGAGATTTCGGCGCACGTTAAAGATCCCCATGACTAATAGGAATAGGAATCGCAAAGTGAACATAAAAAAACAGCGCGAAAAACACGAGGACTAAGAGTGACGGAAAGCACATACAGGCGCTGAACAAACTACTGAGCATATTTATTGCCGCTTGAAGATACGTTTGTCACGCAAGCCGCATTAAATATGCTCAGCTGTTTGTTCAGCGCCTACCTGTGCTTTCCGTCACTCTAAGTCCTTGTGTTTTTAGCAGTTTTTTATGTTCAGAATGAACCAACTGGCCCCACTTAAGCCAAAACGCCCGTGTGTACGAGATTTCGGCGCACGTTAAAGATCCCCATGACTAATAGGAATAGGAATCGCAAAGTGAACATAAAAAAACAGCGCGAAAAACACGAGGACTAAGAGTGACGGAAAGCACATACAGGCGCTGAACAAACGACTGAGCATATTTATTGCCGCTTGAAGATACGTTTGTCACGCAAGCCGCATTAAATATGCTCAGCTGTTTGTTCAGCGCCTGCCTATGCTTTCCGTCACTCCAAGTCCTTGTGTTTTTAGCAGTTTTTCATGTTCAGAATGAACCAACTGGCCCCACTTAAGCCAAAACGCCCGTGTGTACGAGATTTCGGCGCACGTTAAAGATCCCCAGGTGGTCAAAATTAATCCGGAGCCCTCCACTACGGCGCGCCTCATCGCCAGCGTTGCGTCGGCGCGTTAAACCCTACAATCTATTAAACCCACTTGATACGTTGAATCACAAAGTACCTCAGCAAAAAGTTACAACTCTTGCGCACCAGGTAACTTGAAAACTTGTTCAATTTTTCTTTCTTTCTTTCCAAATTTCAGCGTTGTTCGCGCGCTCGAATGACGTAATTCGTGTGATGTCCAGGCAAATGGCCGGATTCCTTTCAGTGGAAGCAATAAACGTATTCGAGAGCCACTTAAAGGAAACCGCAACAAAAGCACAGCAGACACTGGAATGCCTATCTGCTGCGACTAGCAAATCACGAACTAGGCGCTCTGTGTTTGTCATAACTGCAGTAATCACAGCGCTTCCAGGCACGATGGAAATGAACGCGTGCATCAGAATTATTGCGGGCCCCTTCGAGTCAGGCCCTACAATCTCACTTGAATTTAGTGCGCGCACGAGACCTCGATAACTTCTAGCACTAGACGTCGCCTATACAATTTCTTTTGAAATTAAAAAAAATATATATATATATATAATCCTGATTACGGTGTCACACAACTCTCACACACAAAAAAAAGAAAACAATACAAATGTAGCAATATGGCCTGAAATCTTGTAAATGTTTTTGACGACAGTAGCTGTTGTGTCAGTAGTAAATCTGTAAAAACTCAGTTCGAAAATTCACCTCATAATCTAAAAAAATTAGTACCCTTCCACTACTGTGCTAGTAGAACACCAGAGAAGCTATATTGGTGGATGACTAGATTGAGTTACGTATGTTATATTATCGGCAATGCTAGAGTTGTGTTAGCAGCCAAATGTCATATGATTTGTTTCGGGATAGTTTCGATAAAACAAGAGTCACAGCCGTTTTCTGTAACTACGCTTCCTCCGCAGACGGTCATGCATAACGACAGCAGCTGCAGCCGGTAAGTTTTTTCGCGGTTACAACTTAACTCTAAACTAATTATAAAAAAATGAACTTGGCGTAATCATAGAGTGATTGATTTATTGTGGGGTTTAACGCAGACGATGAGGTGCGCCGTAGTGGAGGGCTCCGTAATAATTTTGACCCCCTGGGGATCTTTAACGCGTGCAGAAATCTCGAGGGCACGGGCGTTTTTGCTTTTCGCCCCCATCACAAAAGCGACGGCCGCGCCCGGGAACCTCAACCCGCGTCCTTGTGTTTATCAGCGCAACGCGTTAGCCACTGAGCCACTGCAGCGGTTGTAATAGCAGAGTCCTCTTAGCAGCCAATTGAAGTATATTTTTGAAGACGATAGTCTTTCTAGGGCTAATTAAACCCAGAAATTTTGGTCTGTCTGTCTGTCTGTCTGTCTGTCTGTCTGTCTGTCTGTCTGTCTGTCTGTCTGTCTGTCTGTCTGTCTGTCTGTCTGTCTGTCTGTCTGTCTGTCTGTCTGTCTGTCTGTCTGTCTGTCTGTCTGTCTGTCTGTCTGTCTGTCTGTCTGTCTGTCTGTCTGTCTGTCTGTCTGTCTGTCTGTCTGTCTGTCTGTCTGTCTGTCTGTCTGTCTGTCTGTCTGTCTGTCTGTCTGTCTGTCTGTCTGTCTGTCTGTCTGTCTGTCTGTCTGTCTGTCTGTCTGTCTGTCTGTCTGTCTGTCTGTCTGTCTGTCTGTCTGTCTGTCTGTCTGTCTGTCTGTCTGTCTGTCTGTCTGTCTGTCTGTCTGTCTGTCTGTCTGTCTGTCTGTCTGTCTGTCTGTGACTCGAAGTAAAATGTATACTGCGCAATAGTTCCCAGCAATGAACCTAATTGTTTAAATAGTCAATGCACAATAGAGACCAGCGAAGATTAGGCACAAAAATCATCGAACCCGGTCCCACAGATTATGATGGAAAACTTTTATTCATAATCAATTATTCGAGTTTTTTTTCTAACCCCTTGCTAGGAATACCCCTTGGGGCCTGGCGGCTACCTAAGCTTGATTGAAGATCGTCCGTTGAACTTCTCGATCTGAGTATCGGAGCCTCCCGAGTGCCTATTGTGTCTGTGCTGTCTGATATGTGTGGGCACGTTCATATTACATGGGCCATGCTTGCCAGGCTTTCACAATATTTGCATTTAGATTCAAATATACCTGTGCAGAGTTTACTAAGTAGTAGCGGATTTGGGTAGGCTCCAAACTGTAAATTGCGCAAGGGTGTCTCGTCCTTGTTGCAGAGTACGCGACCCGCGTCTGGGTATTCCTTCCCTGTTAATATATAGCATTGCGTTATTTCTCAATTGGTGATCGTCCTGTCCGGAGAGGTTAGCGGTAAGTGATATTTTTTTAACGGCGACGTTGGTGAAGGGGGAAGACCGGTATTGTTTTCGTTGGCGTGGCACAAGCATGCCAGTCCAGCGTGCTGCACGGCGAGTGTGTGCACGTGCGTACAGTGCGAGGCGCTTGGACACCGAGTACAAGCGGTTTCCTGCTATGCTGCCAGGCTCCCAGGGTCCGCAACAGCCATTACTTGTTACAACGCCATGCTTCGTCGGTGCTGAACCGAAGTACTTCCTCTTTAACAGCGAAGCTGTTGAGCAAGTAGTTTCCGTGTGGTGTCCGCAGTTAAAAACACCAAGAAAATGCCGAGTGCTCGAGCACGCTTAGCGCACGATCGTCAAGCTAAGCATACCCACCAAGCGCTTTACCACTATCGACAACAACAACGAAAAATTCCGGCGTTCGCCGCGTGCATCGAGCGCACGATCGTCAAGCTAAGCATACTCACTTAGAGAGATTGGCAAACGCTGCGAAAGAACCGGACCTTCTCTTTTCTCTTGCTCCCTCACACGTGACGCCTGTGTACTGCATGCCAATGCTGGCGAGTGTGTGTACGTCTACACATCTGTTACTCAGTCGTGAAAGACCCAGTCATTCCCTCTCCTTGTGCTTGCAGCTCCTCTCCAACTCGCTTTTTTTTTTTCACGCATGCGCAGCGCTTCCCGCGGAACGCCATTCTGGCTACGGGCAGATGTTTCCCCTGCGTATATACAGCTTCGCTGTAATAATCTTCGGGAGACTTAAGTCTGTTACGTGCCTTGAATGAGGAAGCATTATGGCTTCCCACGGCGACATGTACCAGACTTCTATGCTGATACGTCGTATTTGTGTCTTTCTTCCCTTTCGTTCCTTCGTCCCTTGGGGCGAATTACTTCGGCAGGTAAACTGGATACCCCAACGCTTGCCCATAATCAGAGGTAGCTGAGATGCTCCTGTCTTACTCGCGTTCCGTCACGTTCCCCTGTCCCGCAATATGACGTCAGCGCCACACGCGCTTGGCTGGCTCTTGTTTCCCCGCTGACGATGTGACCTGATGATGTGGGAACCTGATGCAGTGGCGGGGTGGGTACGCACTTGGGCGCTGCTCTAGAGGCCCGGGTTGTATTCCAGTACGAAGGCCAGTGTGCGCAGTTTGTTGTCGAAGTAATTATTTCACTCTAACTAAGTCAATCCAGCTACGCACTTTGGCCCAAATTTCGACATGTTTGTAACTGTTATTCACTCTTTACAGAGGTGGCCAGTTTATGTACCGGACAATACCGTTTTTTCGCACAATGAAGCATTTAATTCCATCTTTATATTACACATCACTCTGGGCTGTTTACTGGCGGTTAGCTCATCAACAGACTATGTACGCACAGAAGGTAGCAAGCGCAGCGGAACTACGCATTCAAAGTTTAAATCGCCTGCCTGCATATTCGCGTGAGCGAACGCGAAGGTGCAACTCACAAAATGTTAACGCGCACACGCGTGCAGGACTTCCGTTATTTATTTTTCACTTCGAAAGCGCGCCTTTTCGGAGAGTACACAAACTTGTTTCGGCAAAGACGGAGATAGGCTTCGGTGTCGGCATTTCTCTCTCTCTTAACAAGTGCACAAGGAGCAGCAATGACACGTGCCGCTGGGAGATCAAAAGAAGCGCGTCGCAGCGCAGCCGAGCGGCGATGATGTCCCGCGCCCGAAACACGACCTCAGCCAAGGAGTGCTCCTGTCACCGATCCCCGCTCCTCCGTCAAGGGGCGCGCGCAAAGGGAGCCGCGCATTGCAAAACGCCGAACACGCCACGCGTGCTCCTTCCTGATCGATACGGAGCAGGCTTTTCTCGCCGCCGACGTGCATATACGCGTCTATGCAAAGAAAAGTAGTCACCGCCGCCGTGCTCTTGCACTGCTCGTTCCTTGCGTACACGCCTCCATTTTCTGTCGCCTCTGATGCGCGAACGTGATTCGTCGCCTGGCGGAAAAAGACGGCCGCCTGTCACGCAGCTTCCCGCCGGGGAGATGCGCCGCTTCCGCAGCCGCCTGTCAGCATCTCCGCAGCGGGTGTAGCGTTTCTTTATCCTGCTGCTTCCAGGGGTCCTCGGGCGGCTGACCTGAATCCGCGCAGGGTCACGTACAGGGCGCGTCACACCGTGTCGCCTGCGGGTGCCGGTGGCCGTCAAAAAGCGGTCGCTTCCAACTGTGCTTCACCGCGCTCTGTCCAAGGCGCACGCAGTGTCCGACGCCTATTGGGAGACTTTAACCAGCGTAGAGGTGCGCTGGATGGGCTGGGCATGTTTATCGGACCTGGCCGCGAAGCACCATGCACAAGATGGAATGCAAGCCACAGTAGCTAGCCACAAGCGGAAGTCGACTGCAAAAAAGCGTGCATATCAACCAGCCAGATCTGAAGGGAATGCGTGAAAATATTATTATGGTCGTATCGCGCAGTGTTCCTGTGCAGCCGGGAGTTTTTAGCTTAGTTCACTGAGCCGGGTGTGACATTTCGACAATTTATACAGACGATCTTAGTGATTGGTCATTCCGAAAACGAGCCCTGGATACAGCACAGATGTAGATACTGACAGATAGCAAGAACAGGAGAACAAAAGAAGAAGGTAGATTATCCCAACGATGCATCCTGTTGTACCCCAGCCCACTTCCCGTTAGGATGATTTTATGCTTTGGACAGCAGCAACAGTAATAAAAACACTTTGCTTTGGTGTGCTTTCTGAACTCTGAACAGGAGCCTAGTTCAAACAAGAGGAATCAAATCGGGCGAGTTTGCAGTGGTAACACTGCGTCTATACCAGCATACGTGACACTGGAACGAAGTGTTCACCAAGAAAAATAGTAGGCGCCAGTATTAAGGCTGGAACGATCAATCGCAGTCGCAGTAGCAGATGTTCTAACAGCGCATTACCGGTACCATCGCATCATTACTCAACAGACCAAAAAACCACACAAGGTACTCCGTTAATTTTGCGTGAGTGAGTGAGCGAATAAACTTTATGTAGACGAGCTTCAGGCGCTGATGGTTGGGCGCCCGCCGGTGGGGGGCCTCCTCTAGTCCGGGAAGCCCTGGTCTGCGCTGGCTGCCCTGGCCCTCTCCACTAGGCTATGGTGTGCTGAGAGGTCGGTGATGACCAGCTCACCCGCCCACTGCTCATACGTCGGGTGAGGATTGGGGGTTAGGGATGGGGTTTTCTGACACTCCCATACCATGTGGTACAGGGTGACGCGTTTGGAAAAGAAATTACAGGTAGCGCAGTAGAGGCTGGGGTACATGGCATGAAGGAGAGTGGCGTGAGGGTATGAAATTTCTTTGAAGTCGGCGAAAGGCGGTCGCCTGGGCTCTGGATAAATGGAGATGAAAGGGGGGGGGGATGGTCGTCGTTCGTGGGGGTAATTGGCGAGGTTGTTTTTATATGAAGTAAGAGTAGCGGGCTTGAGAGAGCGAAGGGGCCGCATGTCTTTGCCTTCGTGAGAAACGGCCCGGTGGGTATGAACGCGGGCAGCGGAGTGTGCCGCCTGGTGTTCCTCGAAGAACTCGTGTCCGGGGGTCCAGCTAATGTGTTTTTCCGAGAGCTGGCGCACACTTTGCAGAATTTCGAGGGCCGCGGGATGCGACCTAGCGGGAAGTTGCGGCAGGCGGCTGCCGAATCGGTCATTACAGTGAGGTAGTCGTCTCTAGTGGTGGCGGCCAGAGCGATAATAAGTTCTGCTGCTTCAATAGATGTCGTGGGAACTGTAGCGGCCGTCAGTCCTGCACAGTTGGCGTCGGTTACACTCATGGCATGGGCAGCTTGTGCAGTAACACGCTTAAAATTTTGCGATTCATCAGCGCTTTCAAAGCCCAGCACTTTACAGAAGAGCACTGAACGATATAGTTCTTTGTTCTTTTTATAATGCAACGAAGCAATTACACCTTACATGAATACAATATTTCATGAAAATACGAGATAGTTAAAAGCGCACAACTTTCCTTTCGTATTTTTAGGAATATGCATGACACATAAAACAAACCCAGACGAAGATGCATAAAATACCTGGCCGCTGATGTTATCACCAACCCGTGTGCCGTGCCAACACACCGGCGACTACTTTCCTCCTCTTTTTTTATTTTCCTCTCTCTCGAGAAGTGCTCCAGAAATTACCTATAATCAGGTGAATTCAGCAGATGCATCCCCGTTATATTTTGGTCCAAATATTCAGAGACAGCGGTATGCCGCAGGCAAGACACGCACCAGCCAACCGCTAGGAATGTGATTGCGTATGATATTTCATGCCTGAAAACCGCAGTACGCTGCTTTACAACTTTATTGCGTCAAAGAAAAAAAAAACCAAAGCAATAATTCCAACACCGTCCGAGGGCATGCGCCGCTTTATCGCCCTGTACACCGCTGGCCCGGAAGATAGCTACGCTGTTATGACAGCACCTTGCCAAGCGGGAAGAAGGAAAGAAAAAAAATACGCTAGGGAAAGACGGGACCGCAGAAAGAATTACGCGAGCTACATAGTTACGCCAGTGCCGCGCGAAAACAGAGTTCAGCGGGCGGAGCTGTACGTCTCGACACGAGTGAGCGGTCTCCTGTGCAGAACACTTTTTCGGGACTTGCGTGCAGCGCAGTGATGCCCACACAGGCTGCGCACATTGGGGTGTATGAACAATTTATGAAAGTGGTTATATTTCGCTGAACTGAATATCAACATCAAATGGACTCATAACGGAACCGCGACGAGGCGTTATCTGTGCTGCCATCCCTGAGATGTGATAGATGGAGCTTCGACTGCGTATATAAAGTAGCTCTTCATTACGCCTTTGATTTTTGCACATGAACGTGGGAGACGCGTGGACCGAGCGTTTATCGGATGAAGAACGAGAGCAAAGCGGATAGATTTTCATCGCACAGCAACAGTAATCCTAGTTGCGAAAGGGGCTTCTGAAATCTCCGCATTTTGGCTTGGTGCACTGAAACATAAACGGTTCAGGGAATAATCTCCGCCATACAGTCACATGCTCCATGCCTCATGCTTTAGCGGTAAGCTTCTGAAGCTTTATCCCTTCGCAGCGATTCGATTCCCGCATAATCGGGCGAATCCACTCATTATGAAAGTGGCTGGTCATCTGAGCGGTTTAAACGCATACATTTGCATTTCAGCGGCAGTTTCGCTTCTACAAAATGTAAGGAGTTTATTTCCCTAGAGCACATTACACCGGTAATAACTCGATCCGTTTGCATTTGGTTTCGAAACTAAATATGAGGATTAAGGGCGGTTCGCGGGTACAGTACGATGTACTTGCTGGTTCTTTCGCGCGTACGAGAACCACCACACTTCGCGCCCTGTCGGGCACGCACCTGCCTCCGGGCGGGCCCGCAACCAGCTTAAACGCTGCGCAGAACTAGCGAGGTAAGGGTATCGGTTCGCAACTATCGAGCAGCCGCCCGTGCGCAAAAGATTCGCAGCCGAACAAAGGGGGCCCCGACTGGCCGCCTGCACCGACATCGGGGATAGGAAGTGGGCAAGGCGATTGATCGCCGACTGCCCGAGTTTTACATCCGAGGAGAGAGGCCTTCACACACATAACGGGCCGCCGAGCGGGGCCTTTGTTTCCTTATCCCCAAAGGCGGACCGTGGACGCATGAGGGACCAAAGCAGGTCCTCGACAGCGCACACCCATGAAGAACGCCGCTGCTGTTTTGTGCGTCTACATGTATATTAGGCGCGGTCGTTTCCAGGGTATCGCTCGAACAGAGGCGGGGGAGACCCTGCGCTGGCCACTTGTCGTTAGGAAATTGCCCCGAGTTCCCCTTTACTGCGACGTTGGTACACATGTCCCCTTCTCCCGCGATTTTTCTCCTCAGCCTTTCTCTTTGCTATTTCTTTTGGGCCCTAAGGCCTCTTCAAGAAGAAACGTTGCAAACTGGGGAGTGCGCTGCGCTAATGGTGCTTTTCTAGCGGATTTTACGCTACACTTCGCGCGAATTTTGAACTCATTCAGCTGAGGAACGTGCACGGTCCTACAGGATAGGGTAGTTTGATCCGATTGCTCACCGGAGATTTCGCGGATTATGAATTTATTTCTCTTCAAACTTCTTTTTACAGTTCAACCCACATTCTTGGTCTGTCACTATAAGGCATGGTGAGGCTGAGGAATTTTGGGAACGATAAATGAATGTATATAACATTGTTCAAGCAGACTTGTGGAGTTTGGTCGAGAAAATCGGAGACATTTCTATGGTCGTGTCGTCGTAGAACACAAACGGTTAAGGAGGTTAAATGCAAGCTAACGGTGAGACGTTGTTGTTCAGGTAATGGCCTGTTTATTTGACACAGCAGTGTTATACAAAATACCATTTGTGCTAGTCACAGTAGGGAGAAGGTAGGGGTGGAGCTGAGCGAGTTGAATCCGAATAGCCAGCACCCCATCTAGAAACAACTAATAATCAAGACAGACCAGTCCCTAGCACTACGCTAGGCACAAAAGCGATGTTGACGCTATAAAGGAAGCTCACTGAACTCCGCCACACTACAGCAGTGGCAGCAAGAGCTTGGTCTCAAACATTTTAAAGCCATTCCAAAGACTCAATACAAAGACCCATGATTCTAAAGACATTGTAGGTCACAAAAGGCCAGGTATGCCCATGCTGCTAGAAAAAAAAAAAAAAGACGAAGTCGCTACACCTTACTAATAACCTGAAAAACTGTGTCTTTTAAATAGCTCTTCAAAACAAGCCGAACAATTACAGCTGGCCATTGCAGTTTACGCCGAATAACGACAGCAAAATTACCTAAACCGCGTTTTCTTCACGCAAGAGACGTGTAAACATTCTCCCACTAGGACCAAAACAAACATGACAAAAATGTTATTCTAGGACTGTGCGTATCCTTGTAGGAAGTAATAGCGGCAGTTAACAACAAATGTTTATTCTTGGTGTTTTTTAATCAGAAATCATTGCTTTATCCCCCTCCCCAAGTCGTTTTCTACTGCTTAGCTTAAAAAAAAAAACCGACAGAAAGACGAGACACTGAGAAATTGAAGAGCAACAAGGCCATGCGCATTGCCGAGTGGCAAACAAAGGTATGCACAGAGGCACTCGAAAACTCAACAAACCATGCTCGCCTCGAACGCGGCCGACTGCAAATGGGGCATCGAACTCAGAAAACATAACGCGATACCGCCGCCGCGCCGAGAACTTGCGCGAAAAGCGTGATGGGGCCTCTGCAGCTCTCGCTCCTTCTCCCTCCTCCCGGCGTTCTCAGCACCAGCGTAAGCGTCTGGTCAAGACTAATGGAAAGTGTAAGATGTCGTTAAGTGAGTAGCCTTCCGCTCCTCTGGCCGCGTCCCCCGCAGCCGGCCCGGCGACGGACCCCGAGGGTCTCAATCGATGGCATCGGTATCTCGGCCGCGGCCCGTGCAGCAGCTAGCGACGATGATGTCCTCGTTAGACACGCTCGGTTCGCTGCGCAATTAACGCGCATTCCCCGACGCGCAGGCTAAGTGCGCGCCTAAATTTTGCCCTTTGATAGCGGCCAGTGTGCGGCGTGCTTGAGGTTGCCAGGCTGCTGCTGCAGGGGGGACACAAATCTCCTGCTCGCTCCCGCGCCCCTGCGCACTCCTGCAATATTTCTATTTAACTGCTTCGTGAGCGCCAGCTAGACGTTAGGCTCGCTCCGAGAACCAACACCTTACAGACAAGGGAAAGCCTATACGCATTACTCTTTCGCCTCAAGTTATTTTTTTTTTTCGTCGAGTGGTTGTTACTCCAATCGTACCATATTTACGATTTTCGTGTATCGGCCAACGAGAAAAAGAGGGACTGACATTTGTCACCGGAAGGTGACGCCATGACGCAGTTTTCTGAACGGAGGTGTTTGTAGAGCGTAGCTTTGGGGCGGAACGACAGCGTTCCCGATATTTGAAAGACGGGCGACGGGATGGCGGCAAACTTTGCTGTTCACGACGCCGCCCGCGAGCGGTGGCGGAGGCGGCAGCAGTAACGACGCGCCCACTACTGCCTTCCCTTCCGCCCTTAGGCCGTCGCTTGCTCATTTTCAGTGCCGGATTTGCTAAGTCAAGCCGCTTCACCGCCGGCGCTGGCTTTGCACGGAGCGGCATAATCGACGCGCGTGCCAGGCCTCCCCGTTTGAGCTGCACTGTGGGCTTCGCCGCTACGCACCTTCGCAAAAAAAGCGCTGCCGGTAGTCCCCGCCCCGCACTGCTGCTGTAAGCGCGGACAAAAACATGACCAAAAAAGAACAGATATCCTGAATTTAGAGAAAGCAGACATTACCGCCTTGCTTCACAAGGAAAAAAAAAAAAAAACCGCAGCGACGCTATGAATGGAACTTTTGAAATGTAAGCAAGAGCGGACTAGCGTGAAATGAAAGTTTAGGAGAGCAAGAGAAACTTTCTTGCAGCGATCTTCCTCCGTCTCTCCCTCTAGCTCGTCGTAGCGCGACGTTCGTGTTGTCAAGCCGCGCTGGCGTGGGCTATTGGCCGCGTTCTGTTTTCACCGCCTTAATGGCCCCGGGCAGACTCAGTTGGGCGCGTTGCGCTAATGAGCGCTTATTAGGTGCCACGCGGGCAGAGATAAGGGTTGGAGGGAGGCGCGCACCCCCGGCATTCTCCTCTGGGCCGCCAACAAAGGACGCCTGGTGCGGCTGGGGCCTCGTTGTCGCTTATTAGCAACGTTCAGTCAGCTTCGATCTAAACGCGCGGACAAATTAACACACACTAGCGTATGAAAAAGACTGGGGTTGAATTGTGTCTCAATTATGCGCAGACACGTGCACGAAATGTTTGGGCCCCCTGTTCGTGGATTCGACACAATTATGCTCATTTTTTCGGCACCACGGAAAGCGTATTACTGCTCACCGGGAAGGGAAAGTATTCGTCGCAGAAAAGTTCGCAGAACGCGCCGACATGATAATTTACCGCTGATGTTGCCGGAACGCACGTTTAACGTTTATAATAAAGTCATGGAACAAATATCCACAACAGTAGCATTTACTTTACACGCTTGTGACAGAAGCAAACTTGTTTCTGTTGTGAAACCAACCGCTTGATATCCAGACATCACCAGCTTTCCTACGCAAGAGGGCGACCGCTCAGGAACCTAGAAAGACCACCGCAGAAAAGTTATCTTTCGCAGAGAGCAAGGGGCTGACTTAGATTTGAACACTGCAGAAAAATATTGCAGCAATCCGAATAGTTTTTGTGGACTTCGGTGGCAAAAGTTACTGCTCTTTTAATTAAATCTGTCAGTTTCCATAGATCTGGAACCTGGCAAAGCAGTGCGCTAAACTTGAAAATGCGCACACAGAAAGCTGTTGCCTTCAGTGTTGGCAGTGCGAAAACTCTCTGCTTGACATAAGACTGCTCCAGAGTAACCACTTCTTTAAACTGTAATGAACCGCAAAGCTCGACCTGTTCAATAATATAGATTTGGAACTTTCCGATTGATCACAAACAAAATTGGCATTAATACTAGAGAGGCTAGAACTAGAAGTTGTTCATTCTTCTGAAGAATGAACCCGAGTTCGTTCTTCGCCCCAAACCTGTCCACTCCACTCCACCGCCGAGTCAATGGTTTTCCCCAACTTCTGGTCCGGGCTCCCTGCGGCCACAGCTCTGCTGCCCTCAAGGACGTTGGAAGTTTTACACAACCTCCGTGGTTGCCCTTCAGGTCACAGAGCAGTCGTCACTTCTCCGCATACGAGCCCAGCAGCCCAAGTCCAATTCCATATCTTAATCTGACCTCTCGAGTTTGTCTCCTGACCCAAAGCACTGTTTTCTCATAGCAAAGAGTTATTCCTTTTACGTTTATTTCTAGCACCCGCCACTCGAGCCGAAGTTTCTCAAGAAAGCCCGTAACGACTCTCTGCATACTTTGCGGCGGCCACGCGGATGCCCTGCACGTTATGCTGGACTGCCCATGGTCTCGCCCCTCTCTGCACACCTGCACCTCTCGGAACGACTGGTTATCCGACACCCAGCTCAAGTTCTGAACGAGAGGTACTGCTGACGGCTCATGCAGAAGCCGCGCTATGCATGGATACACCGGAGGACGTGGGCTAAGGTCTTGGCCGCCAATTGATAGCGAACAGAGTTTCATTTATTGATTAATCAGTTCATTCGGCGAGCAAAGATCCCGGGGTAGCAGACGAAGGAAAGCCACGTGAGAGATTTGTTGCGCAATGTTGGAAACAGGGACCGACTTCCCCCGGCGCTCTGTAAAGCAGCTTAACTTTAGGAAAGCAACATACCCCAGCAGCCATTTACAATATTGTAGCTGCAGCGGCGCCAGAGAGGTCGAAGAATGTACGAAACATGCAGGTTCCTGAAAGGTATTCTCAGAAGCAACCCTCAGGGTGTGAGGAGAGAAGAAACGAAACTGAGGAAGCGGCTCGAACAAGCTTCCAGCAGTGCTGTAGAAGAACACCGAGTGGCGTGCGTTTTTGCCCCCCTAAGTGGTCCAAAGCCATCAACACCCAGTTGGCACGCTTTGAAACCCAGTTAGCGGAAACATTTTCCACGTGCTTACTGCTCTGCGTCGAGTACTTGAAATGGATCAGCCGGAGTACGGGTATATACGTGCATCTAGAAGTAAGAAACACTACTACCAGCTTTGAACCGGTGGGAAAGCCGGCGCAGTGAACAGCTGCATCGCCGACTGGCTGTTGGTAAGTTCATTCCGGTAGTGCTCCCTCACTCGGCCAAGCTCTCCGTTCAGATTCGCCAAAAAACAAACGAACAGAAAAGAGCCTTCTGTGCGTCTCTAAGCAGGCTGAAGTAAGCCGGGGATGGCGCGGCCCTCACGCAAGTCAAGCCGTGGTTTTGTATACTTATGTTTTCGCCGCTGATACCTCCACAGCTAGCCCGCAGAGCTGACCGTGATGGATGGCGGTTTACCTGTACGTGCTGCCTCGGCTCGGCGCTCAATTCTCTTTTCTTGCCTTTATTTAATTCCTAGTAATTTTTTCTTCCTCGAGTTTTCTTCCTGGAGGAGCTCCACAGCCTTGAGCTCCAGGAAGGGATGTCGTAGATTTGTTTCCCGAGCACTTCGGGAAACGCAGGGATGGTGCTCACACGGAATCTGCATTTTGTGGGCAGCGCATACATTCCCCTCGCACTTCTTTATTGCCTGTTGTGCATACGATGTGCACCGACTGTACCAAAACGTAGCACTAAGTTATATACGCCCTTCTTCGGCCCGATGTGGGCTGCTGTCAACATTATTTATGGATCAGCAAAATGAAAAAAGTGTGTCTGCGTCTTGGTTGCGATTGCACAGAAAATACGGAAATGCCAAGCAAATCACTCCAACGAAATGGAGGAGAACGGTTATAGGGGAATTCTGAAAAAAACTGGGTGATTCCTCTGTCATAGGAATCGGTAAAACACGAAAGTGAAATGTGCCGCAAAATCTGCAGCTGAACAGAATTTGAGGGTCGGCGGCTGTCTAGCGGGTCTAGTGGGCCGAAGCGACGTCCTGCTGGAGGGTCGTTTCGGCAAGGGTGTACTGGCGTCATTTCCGTGACAGATATGACGTCAGTGAAATCTCGGTGTATCCCGGCATAAAACACTTTCGTGTTAAAATATAAAACCCAAAAACGAACCCGAAGTATACTAAAGGTTGCTTCCCCGCAAGAAGACCCTGTGTGCAGGGGTGCACCCTTTACAGGCCACTTGCTTCGTTGTACTGGTGTCACTTCCGTGACGGATGTGACGTCAGCGAAATCTTCGTGTATCCGGGAATAAAACACTTTCGTGTTGAAAAGAAATCATTCATGTACGAGTAGTCGACCACTGACCAGAGACTTTTTTGTGCAAGATAAATATATTCTAAGCTGTTAGACCTTGAATATGCTGTTAGAGCTTTGCGATAGACACCAAAAGCTTTTTGGTATTGCCTGCAGTTTTTATGGACACCGGCAAGATGCATTCATGAACTTCATAGCAGCTTTTAAAGACCGACCAGGGCCCTTCTTCCAGGTCTTGCCCGAAGTATGTCCCTGGCTGTATATCAGTCTGCTTGGCTGTTATGATCCACTTCTTGGATAACTGCTTGCACGCGCCGCTTGAGAGTCGCTTTCATGTTTGTTTTGACATTCTTTCTGTTGGCTCACAGACTGCGACGACGATTACGGGGGTGTCCGACTTCCCTTTCTGCCCGGCTGGTGGGTAAACACGATCTTGCCAATGTTTGTGACAATGCTTGCACCGAAGCTTCCAAGTAACGTAAATTTTAATTAGTTTTAAGGACGATAGTCCTGATTGGGCTACTTAAACGCAGAAATTTTGGTCTGTTTGTCTGTCTGTGACTCGCTTCAGCCACCCGGCCAAAGTGAAACACAAACTGCCCAATAGACTCATATACCCACAGCCAAATCTAGACGTTTAACTCCGGTGGCAACCTTCATACTTGTCAACATTGCATTACATTGGATGCGCGTATCAGTGGCTTTCGTAGGACTTCAACCAGAAGGTGAGGGGGAGGGGGACCGGGCACAAAATAAAATGAGGGGGGGGAGAATACGAAAGGAGGAAAAGTTAAATGCAACAACAGAGAGAAGGGCAACGCAACAAAAACATGTAAACAAGTATTCAATAAAAACATAACCTGTTTGGTAATGTGGTTAAAGTAGTTCACATAAGCTCAAATTACATAAGTAATTTACATAAGGTGGCAGCAATTAAGAGTTAGTGGCCCAGTCTTTACCCCCTGCGCCTTCTACAGGCTAAAGAAATTCGGAGGTAGGAAGCTGGCCTGCCCAGCCCCTCCGCTGCGTACGCCAGCGGCGCCTCCTGCATAAAGTAGAGTCTGCAACGACACATTGACCGGGCAGCCGTGTTTACTCGGGCAACTCCGGCGGGTCCAGCGGCCAGTTGCGACGGAGGTGGTTGGGCGGCGCTGGGGAAGGAAGGGGAAGCACTGTTTCAGGGAGAAAGTGGCCCTATCTGGCCGCGCCACTACTACCACGGCTACATCGTGTCGGTTGTGGACACGGCCAGGTACAGAGCGAGTCAAGTTCGGCGAATAGCGAAATCGGCGAGTCGTAAACCGCGTTTCAGGCGGCGCACCGCCGAGTTCCCTCACTGCTCGGGCGCATTGCGCATGAGGGTGTCCGGGGAGGCTGTTTCGAGGGAGCTCCGAAGGCGACTCCTCTGTTCAGAGAGAAGGCAGCGTCGAGGAACGCCTACAGGTGCGTTACGTTTCTTTCGACGATTTTGTTTTGTGCTCTTTCTTCGATCTCAGTGGTTCAGTTCACTCTGAACCCAGGTGCAGAGGAGGCGTGCGGGGAAAGCCGCCGCGGCAGTCTTTAGGCTTGCGGGAATAAGGAGGTGGCTGCGGCCTCGCTGCTCGGCTAGTCGCATCGTATCCGTCGACGCCCGCCCGTTTTCCAATACGTGCGGAAGTCGTCGCCAGAAGCTGCCCCCCCTGCAGCGCTGCCGTCGCTGGGCGGTTTTCGGAGGAAGCGTTATCTCTACGGTTGTCAGCCAAGGGGAAACGAAAGGGCAGCGGCTGGGAGAACGTGACACCAGCAGTGAAGATTGCAAAAAGGAAAGGCAAAGAGAAGTGTTTGTGCTGATTCGCGCATCTGCCCTGTGAGCAACTCTTCATCTCGGGTCCATGATTAGAAACAGCGCAAGAGACAGGACGAGGAAACTGACAAGGACGGGCGCCAGCGCCCGTCCTTGTCAGTTTCCTCGTCCTGTCTCTTGCGCTGTTTCTAGTCATGAATCCTTACCGAGTCGCCCAGCTTCGCACACTTGTTCAATATATTTCGGGTCGAAAGGCGGGCCTCCAAGGAGAAAGATACAGGCGAGAGCAATGTGAAATTGCTCTCTTAAGTTGAGAGAAATATTAAGTTAACAGGCCTACGCGTCCACTTGCTCACCGCTGGATGGGAGATGTGCAAGTGACGCTTGAGGTGGCGAGAACAACCACGGGAATTAAGGACGCGGGGTTATAGACATCATATTGCATGACGTATAGAAAAATACGATAGTGGACGAGCTTGTGGAATCAAAGTAAAATGATTCGTAACACTGGTTTCTCACCTGGTTCACAGAAGAACAAACAAAACAACGCGGAAGGTACTCTCGAACGTACTCTGTTTTCTGGGTACCTAGCAGCGAGAATGACTTTATAAAGAGCGATAAAAATAGTGAGTCATCCCACGTGATGCTCCAGTGAAGTATTTGTTGTAGGCAGAGTGTCGAACCAGAACCGAACTGAACTGAAAATCGGAACAGAACCGATATTTTTTTCTAGAACTGAAGCCAAACCCGAATAGTTATATTTTTAGCACGCCCAACCCGAACCGGAACTGAGTGGAAACATAAATAAGGGTTACCGGTTCAGGATAAAACGGTTCCTCCATCCGTTGTTATGTTGCGCGGTCAGTGTCATTCGATGATTTTTCTTTACGTACCATTAGCTTAGTGATCATCCACTGACTTTCAAGCATTAAGTCAATCACAACATTATCAATACCCTCCCTATTCATGGTTGCAACTCGAGGAAAAAAAATTCGCACCTGTATGGAAATCCTGTGTTTCTGCTGGCAGCACGCAGAATATCACACTATTGACTGCGTGCAGGTGACATAGAACATATGCTTCGCGCTTCCAGGTAGGGGTCTCGCAGCGACTATACAAGCATTGTACATCAACACAAAACGAGCGCTAAAACAACGAAAGGATAGACTTTTAATAATTATCTTGCTTAATATATTACTTTTATGCATACCACAATAAAAACAAAATATTAAGGTTCAGTTTTTCATAACCTGATATACTTCGTTGGCACGCAATGGTGTCTTGTGTTTTCGCCCAGCTAATGGATTGAGAAATAAAACTTTAATGACGTCAAAAAAGAGCCAGGGAATGGTGGAGGATTGGTCGCAGGGAGTGGCGATGCCTTCCAGCGAACTCCAGCGCTCTTGTCACGGCCCAAACGTGCATCGACGGGTCGGTGTTGAGCATCGCGCCCCGCAACTGCCCTGAATCGGGTAATTGCAGACCACTAGTAGGGGGAGAACTAAATCTCGCCCTTCGGCTTTACATAGAGAGTATTGGGGTCGGTAAGCTCCTGAATAAAGCAATGGTAATTTTCAGGTGGCCTATATTTGATTAGTTTTGAGCTGCCTCCAGCTAGTGGCTTGCAGCATACTGTTGATGGATTTACGAGGGCTAGAATATTTATGTATGTCTAGGTGGTAGTGCATAACTATCCGAGGGCACGTTTTCATGCATTTCCTGGCCGACCTGAGGGGGATGTCACCCACATCCCGGCCGACAAAAAAAGCCGCGTCTGGCGGCAGGCCACCAGACTGCTGCACAGCGAAACAGAGATCCACACCTTAAAAGTGCCTACTTCTCGCATTTTAAAATTCCTGGGGATGGAGAGGGGTACATGGTGCTTCCATACTGTGATATAAAACTTCATACATAACTCTTGGTGAAATGTCTTCCCCCCAATTCACTTATGTATAGCGGTGAAGCCAACCTTAAAGAGGCTTGTTGCATAAAATAGCGGTCGGAAAGAATGTTTACGCATTGGTGGACAACTTTCAGAATTTTTGTTCCATTTCTTGTAGATTTTGACTGGCACGAAAATTTGACTGGCCAGGTAGAATTTGCTTTTCTCGGGCATGAAAGGAAGCTCCATACCGAAGCAGCCCAAGTGGGCGGTCGGCGCGATTCCCCTGCTGCATCTACTTACATGCTCTGCATGGGGGTTCAAAGCAACCACGAAAGCAAAATACACGCGACTTTTTTTGAAAGTTTTATTTGAAAGTAAGTAGCCTTTGGTAACGCACCAAACGCTATTCCGGCCCCACAGGACGTTTAATCGACCAAAAACGATAATATTTAAAAAACCTTCAAAATAGACTCTACCCAACGTTAGCGATGACGTAATGCGGGAATACAGATTTATCACGCATTTAATTTTACGTTAGCAATCAAGAGGTACGGAAAAAAATTAACGCCAATCCACTCTGTGAATGTGTTTGCAAAGCAAAGCTGTGAACGGCACCCACAATGCTTACTAATGCGACGTCACATAATTTACTCACTTCGCTCTACAAATATTGAAACCAGAGAGAAGTGAAATTCACTTTGCATACCCTTACCCTCTACTCCTTCAAACAGATATTCTTGGTAAGGTTAAATTAATGCATGAAGCATGAACGGTGGTTGGTTGAGTTGTATTGGTATAGCACATGAGTGGAAACGGCTTTCACGAAATTAAAGCTCAAACCCGGTATTAGGCGATCTCACTTCTCCGTCTCTGCCGTCGCGAACGGAGGCGACGAGATCAGCGGCAGAGACGGAGCAGGATCAGGAGGAGGAGTAGGAGAGGCAGAAGGGGAAATACTTCTATTCAGATTCCTGAATGGCCCAGAGTGTGGTCCAGGGGAGTAGTTCCTCCTTCACTGTAGCCCATATTCAGTCCGCGCCACGTGTGCTCTCTCTACCAGCTGAAGTTGGGTAGGCAGAGAGGGGCTGGACAGCAGCATCTCCCATGGCTCTTGTTCGGTAGTTGATGGAAAGGGAGGAGGGTGCTCAGGGCTAAAGTCGCACACCCCGATTATGTGGCAGAGTGCTCCTACTTCTCAGCAAAGTTTACATTCAGCGTCGTAGCGATTCGGGTGCATTAAGTGAAGACGCGTCGGGTGTGGGAATGAACCGGATTGTATGAACCGTAGGGTAAATTGTTGTTCTATGGAAACGTCAGGGTAAGGCGAAGGTAGGTTCGTCTCAGAAGGCGATAATGCTGGGTTACGTCCCTGATTGAGACAAGCGGGTGACCGTCATCATGCAGCTTCATAGCAGGGGGGCTAAAAGTACGGCTTGGAGGACGTATTCGTGGCCTTCCATGGAAGCATGAGCGGGCACCAGATGAGCTGAATGGAACCATTTGGGGAGTGGTTTTTTTAGCACACGCAGTGCGGGTCGGGACACCAAACTCGACAGGTAATTCCGGTAAGGTTATTGGGAAGTGGTGACTACCTTACGAACCCATGGTTGAGTGAAAGCCAAGGCGATGGCTGCCTCTTCTGCTGCCGTAATGTCTTCGGTCTTGAGTGAGGCACAAGCAAGGAGGTTGGTTCTGAAAGTAGCCACGATGATGGCGTACTGCTGCCCTCGATGTTGGGAGTGTGTAGCTAACTGCATGAACCCCACCGAGGGTGGTGTTGAGCGCTTGAGCCCGTGCTTTTCGGCGACCCGTGTAGTCTGAGGGGTTCATATTTCTAAGCAAAGGGAGCATCTTTGTTTCTTGTCGCCAAAAGTCCAGGAGTACATCAAGCGGAGTGACATTCTGTGCTGCCCAGCGAACCTCGTGAAAGATAAGGCGACCCGCCGCAGTTCTGCTCATTCGGAGCTTCTGGATAGAAAGATGGCCCTCTTTCAGCTCTTCCACCGTGTTGTAGAGCCCCGTGCTAAGCAGGCGCTCTGTGGACGCACTCATTGGAAGACGAATGGCTTGCTCAACCACCTTTCTAATCATTATATAAGGCATGTTTACGTCCTGCGTGCCGAGAATAAGACACGGGGTTGACGTAAGTGATTCTCGAGAGGACAAAAGCTTGAACTAATCGAACGGTATGGGATTCCTTGAGGACTCGCTTCTTGGTGGCAACTCGCCTGATCATGTGTATGATTTATTGATGGTGTGTTTGAGGCGCTGCAAGGATATGTCACTCTTGGTGTTGGCCTGAAGATGGAGGCCCAGGATCTTGACGCTGGGGCTTGGAGTGCTGGCCTGGCCATCAAGGAGTATTTGAATGTGTTCATTGAGGTATAGGGGGGACGACAAGGAGCTAAGATTTTTACGTGAACACTGGAAGCCACAGGCCCATAGAAAGCCTTGCTTTAAAACAAGACTGGGGGCACCACTACATCTCAAAAACCTGATCTTCAGCTGTGCCTTTGGTCGGCGGACGTCCCTGTGACGTCATAAGGACTGGGAACGAAAGTGCCTAGTGAACGGCAGCAGCTGCATTTATTTTGCCGATTATCTAGCGAAATTGTTTAAAGTTTCCGTTATGATTGACATAGTTAATATTGAGACAAAGCCCTTTTGTATGAGCCAAACTTGTATTTTTTTGGTTATGCTTTTTTTGTTCTTCATTTTTTTTTGCACTTACTATAATTAATCGTTCCGAACCGGTTCCGAACCGGTTCCGAACCGGTTCCGAACCGGTTCACGAACCGGTTCGGCGTGTAATTTAGTGGAACGGCAACTGAACCTTAACAAAATTATTTCACCCGAACCCGAAACGTAACCGAACCGGTATTTTTTTTCGGTTCGACACACTGGTTGTAGGACAATAAGCAGATAAAACCCGGATGAAATCAACGGAAGATGCCTTCATGTTAAAGTGAGCACGGTGATAATAATGCCTCTGGGACATTACTTAAAGCCTCCTGTACGATCAGGCGACAACAGAGTAACTTGTTTACTAGGCCTTGCCCCGAATGCCTGCCGAATGCGTCAGCTGGAAGCGGCCTATTACTTTCCCGTGAGGGCATAAATGTAGTCCAGACTCCTGCCGACCTTCCTAACTCATTTCTTTTGTTTTCTTGAATTACGTTTCTGCAAGGGTGCGAAAGGGGCCGCTATAATTCACAGGAAACCCATTAACGGCACGCCTGCCACTGTGCGGGTCCTAAGCCTCTCTTGCGCCCGGAGCCTGCGCACTTGGCAGGGCAAAGCCCGCCCGAGTATTCCGAGGCTCAGCACGCAAGTCGCGAGAACAGGTCGTAAAAAAAGCCGTGCCCAAGTTCTCAGCCGTAAACCGGTTGCTTCCTGAGCAGCGCCAGCGAGGGGGAGGCGTAAGAAGGCTTGCAGCCTCTGCGCCGGCGAATCAGGAAAAGGCGGTTTTAAGTCTACTCCCTCGAAGGGGCCAAACTCACGTGCTCCTCCACAAAGTAGCCCAGGAAGTCGAGTGGGGTGAAAATAGTGCCGCGCCTGTAGCTGAAAGCCGCATCCAAGCTTCTGGCGCAATGAGAGAGACGGCGGTTGAAGTGCACCTCCCTTTCTTCGCAGTGAACAGGCAGGCTGCGACCACACGACGGCCTTGTCACCGTCATGCTACCTGTAGCGTACTCAGTATCGTAATTTTTTTTTCCTTTGTCGCTCTATTTTTTATTTTTATTTAGAGGTGGAAGACATTATTGAGAACAAAAATTGGTTCTCGAGGTGGTTGCTGTTTCCACTCAAGGCGCAATCTACAAGCAATCACGAATTTTATTTCCGCCAACCAGCCCTAAAACAGGCTGCAAAACTTGAATTAGAGACGCCAATTCCTTGTAGCTTGGTATCAGTAAAGAATCATGCATGTGACAGAGTCAGCTCAAATTGACGCTGATCGAATCCTGCAACCATTTCTCTCACAGTTCGAAGTGTTTTATCAGCCATGAAGTCGGCGCGTCTTTCCTTCTGAAACATATTCAGTATTCATTATTTATTGCACCAGGTTTTTTTTTAAATCTTAGTATTATTTTTTCGCTAGCCAGAGAAGCCGAAGACATTTTTTAATATTGTTGTGAAAGAACTTCCGAAAAATGCGAGCCATAGCATCTAAAATTTGCGATCCCTTATCCCACCAATTTGTTTCCCTACTTCAAAATACCGCTGTTTACAAAACGCAGCTTGAGGACCCCGAACGGCATTTCGGTGTAAGGACGCTCCGTTGCAATTGCTCTGCAGTGCACCGCAAAATAAAACACCTTGCCACGCCCACACGAAAGTTCCTCAATTAAATTTCCGTTTTGATGAGAGAATTTTAGCGCACATAATTGGCTAAATTGAAACAACAAATTCCGCGAAATTTATTTATTTATTTATTTATTTATTTATTTATAATACTGCAAGCCCTGTCGGGCTGTCGGGCTGTAATGGGAACTACATCATACAATGACAATTCTAATTTAGCAACAAAAGATTCAACAGATACACGCGCAACGTCGCGTTGATCATCTGTCATGGCTAGTGATTACGTTCTTCCACAGGACTGGCAGCAGTGGCAGCGCGGCGAACACTGCCCTGAAAATTTCATTCTGTGCACTGCAGGGACCAGCTCTGGACCAGGCACGTGCATCCGACGGCGAAGCACAACTGAGAACGACGGACAATACTGCGCAGCTCAACTCGTCACCGTGCTACCGACAGGAACGCCAGCGTGCAGCCGGTGTCTACCCACGTGGTCACCTACCGCACGTATAAAGACAGCGGAATCTCGGAGCCCCGCTACTGGCAGCAGTGGCAGCGCGGCGAACACTGCCCTGAAAATTTCATTATGTGCACTGCAGGGACCAGCTCTGGACCAGGCACGTGCATCCGACGGCGAAGCACAACTGAGAACGACGGACAATACTGCGCAGCTCAACTCGTCACCGTGCTACTGACAGGAACGCCAGCGTGCAGCCGGTGTCTACCCACGTGGTCACCTACCGCACGTATAAAGACAGCGGAATCCCGGAGCCCCGCTACTGGCAGCAGTGGCAGCGCGGCGAACACTGCCCTGAAAATTTCATTCTGTGCACTGCAGGGACCAGCTCTGGACCAGGCACGTGCATCCGACGGCGAAGCACAACTGAGAACGACGGACAATACTGCGCAGCTCAACTCGTCACCGTGCTACCGACAGGAACGCCAGCGTGCAGCCGGTGTCTACCCACGTGGTCACCTACCGCACGTATAAAGACAGCGGAATCCCGGAGCCCCGCTACTGGCAGCAGTGGCAGCGCGGCGAACACTGCCCTGAAAATTTCATTCTGTGCACTGCAGGGACCAGCTCTGGACCAGGCACGTGCATCCGACGGCGAAGCACAACTGAGAACGACGGACAATACTGCGCAGCTCAACTCGTCACCGTGCTACCGACAGGAACGCCAGCGTGCAGCCGGTGTCTACCCACGTGGTCACCTACCGCACGTATAAAGACAGCGGAATCTCGGAGCCCCGCTACTGGCAGCAGTGGCAGCGCGGCGAACACTGCCCTGAAAATTTCATTCTGTGCACTGCAGGGACCAGCTCTGGACCAGGCACGTGCATCCGACGGCGAAGCACAACTGAGAACGACGGACAATACTGCGCAGCTCAACTCGTCACCGTGCTACCGACAGGAACGCCAGCGTGCAGCCGGTGTCTACCCACGTGGTCACCTACCGCACGTATAAAGACAGCGGAATCTCGGAGCCCCGCTACTGGCAGCAGTGGCAGCGCGGCGAACACTGCCCTAAAAATTTCATTATGTGCACTGCAGGGACCAGCTCTGGACCAGGCACGTGCATCCGACGGCGAAGCACAACTGAGAACGACGGACAATACTGCGCAGCTCAACTCGTCACCGTGCTACTGACAGGAACGCCAGCGTGCAGCCGGTGTCTACCCACGTGGTCACCTACCGCACGTATAAAGACAGCGGAATCCCGGAGCCCCGCTACTGGCAGCAGTGGCAGCGCGGCGAACACTGCCCTGAAAATTTCATTCTGTGCACTGCAGGGACCAGCTCTGGACCAGGCACGTGCATCCGACGGCGAAGCACAACTGAGAACGACGGACAATACTGCGCAGCTCAACTCGTCACCGTGCTACCGACAGGAACGCCAGCGTGCAGCCGGTGTCTACCCACGTGGTCACCTACCTCACGTATAAAGACAGCGGAATCTCGGAGCCCCGCTACTGGCAGCAGTGGCAGCGCGGCGAACACTGCCCTGAAAATTTCATTCTGTGCACTGCAGGGAACAGCTCTGGACAAGGCACGTGCATCCGACGGCGACGCACAACTGAGAACGACGGACAATACTGCGCAGCTCAACTCGTCACCGTGCTACTGACAGGAACGCCAGCGTGCAGCCGGTGTCTACCCACGTGGTCACCTACCACACGTATAAAGACAGCGGAATCCCGGAGCCCCGCTACTGGCAGCAGTGGCAGCGCGGCGAACACTGCCCTGAAAATTTCATTCTGTGCACTGCAGGGACCAGCTCTGGACCAGGCACGTGCATCCGACGGCGACGCACAACTGAGAACGACGGACAATACTGCGCAGCTCAACTCGTCACCGTGCTACTGACAGGAACGCCAGCGTGCAGCCGGTGTCTACCCACGTGGTCACCTACCGCACGTATAAAGACAGCGGAATCTCGGAGCCCCGCTACTGGCAGCAGTGGCAGCGCGGCGAACACTGCCCTGAAAATTTCATTCTGTGCACTGCAGGGACCAGCTCTGGACCAGGCACGTGCATCCGACGGCGAAGCACAACTGAGAACGACGGACAATACTGCGCAGCTCAACTCGTCACCGTGCTACCGACAGGAACGCCAGCGTGCAGCCGGTGTCTACCCACGTGGTCACCTACCGCACGTATAAAGACAGCGGAATCTCGGAGCCCCGCTACTGGCAGCAGTGGCAGCGCGGCGAACACTGCCCTGAAAATTTCATTATGTGCACTGCAGGGACCAGCTCTGGACCAGGCACGTGCATCCGACGGCGAAGCACAACTGAGAACGACGGACAATACTGCGCAGCTCAACTCGTCACCGTGCTACTGACAGGAACTCCAGCGTGCAGCCGGTGTCTACCCACGTGGTCACCTACCGCACGTATAAAGACAGCGGAATCCCGGAGCCCCGCTACTGGCAGCAGTGGCAGCGCGGCGAACACTGCCCTGAAAATTTCATTCTGTGCACTGCAGGGAACAGCTCTGGACCAGGCACGTGCATCCGACGGCGACGCACAACTGAGAACGACGGACAATACTGCGCAGCTCAACTCGTCACCGTGCTACTGACAGGAACGCCAGCGTGCAGCCGGTGTCTACCCACGTGGTCACCTACCGCACGTATAAAGACAGCGGAATCCCGGAGCCCCGCTACTGGCAGCAGTGGCAGCGCGGCGAACACTGCCCTGAAAATTTCATTCTGTGCACTGCAGGGACCAGCTCTGGACCAGGCACGTGCATCCGACGGCGACGCACAACTGAGAACGACGGACAATACTGCGCAGCTCAACTCGTCACCGTGCTACTGACAGGAACGCCAGCGTGCAGCCGGTGTCTACCCACGTGGTCACCTACCGCACGTATAAAGACAGCGGAATCTCGGAGCCCCGCTACTGGCAGCAGTGGCAGCGCGGCGAACACTGCCCTGAAAATTTCATTCTGTGCACTGCAGGGACCAGCTCTGGACCAGGCACGTGCATCCGACGGCGAAGCACAACTGAGAACGACGGACAATACTGCGCAGCTCAACTCGTCACCGTGCTACCGACAGGAACGCCAGCGTGCAGCCGGTGTCTACCCACGTGGTCACCTACCGCACGTATAAAGACAGCGGAATCTCGGAGCCCCGCTACTGGCAGCAGTGGCAGCGCGGCGAACACTGCCCTGAAAATTTCATTATGTGCACTGCAGGGACCAGCTCTGGACCAGGCACGTGCATCCGACGGCGAAGCACAACTGAGAACGACGGACAATACTGCGCAGCTCAACTCGTCACCGTGCTACTGACAGGAACGCCAGCGTGCAGCCGGTGTCTACCCACGTGGTCACCTACCGCACGTATAAAGACAGCGGAATCCCGGAGCCCCGCTACTGGCAGCAGTGGCAGCGCGGCGAACACTGCCCTGAAAATTTCATTCTGTGCACTGCAGGGACCAGCTCTGGACCAGGCACGTGCATCCGACGGCGAAGCACAACTGAGAACGACGGACAATACTGCGCAGCTCAACTCGTCACCGTGCTACCGACAGGAACGCCAGCGTGCAGCCGGTGTCTACCCACGTGGTCACCTACCGCACGTATAAAGACAGCGGAATCTCGGAGCCCCGCTACTGGCAGCAGTGGCAGCGCGGCGAACACTGCCCTGAAAATTTCATTATGTGCACTGCAGGGACCAGCTCTGGACCAGGCACGTGCATCCGACGGCGAAGCACAACTGAGAACGACGGACAATACTGCGCAGCTCAACTCGTCACCGTGCTACTGACAGGAACGCCAGCGTGCAGCCGGTGTCTACCCACGTGGTCACCTACCGCACGTGTAAAGACAGCGGAATCCCGGAGCCCCGCTACTGGCAGCAGTGGCAGCGCGGCGAACACTGCCCTGAAAATTTCATTCTGTGCACTGCAGGGACCAGCTCTGGACCAGGCACGTGCATCCGACGGCGACGCACAACTGAGAACGACGGACAATACTGCGCAGCTCAACTCGTCACCGTGCTACCGACAGGAACGCCAGCGTGCAGCCGGTGTCTACCCACGTGGTCACCTACCGCACGTATAAAGATAGCGGAATCTCGGAGCCCGGCTACTGGCAGCAGTGGCAGCGCGGCGAACACTGCCCTGAAAATTTCATTCTGTGCACTGCAGGGACCAGCTCTGGACCAGGCACGTGCATCCGACGGCGACGCACAACTGAGAACGACGGACAATACTGCGCAGCTCAACTCGTCACCGTGCTACCGACAGGAACGCCAGCGTGCAGCCGGTGTCTACCCACGTGGTCACCTACCGCACGTATAAAGACAGCGGAATCTCGGAGCCCCGCTACTGGCAGCAGTGGCAGCGCGGCGAACACTGCCCTGAAAATTTCATTCTGTGCACTGCAGGGACCAGCTCTGGACCAGGCACGTGCATCCGACGGCGAAGCACAACTGAGAACGACGGACAATACTGCGCAGCTCAACTCGTCACCGTGCTACCGACAGGAACGCCAGCGTGCAGCCGGTGTCTACCCACGTGGTCACCTACCGCACGTATAAAGACAGCGGAATCTCGGAGCCCCGCTACTGGCAGCAGTGGCAGCGCGGCGAACACTGCCCTGAAAATTTCATTATGTGCACTGCAGGGACCAGCTCTGGACCAGGCACGTGCATCCGACGGCGAAGCACAACTGAGAACGACGGACAATACTGCGCAGCTCAACTCGTCACCGTGCTACTGACAGGAACGCCAGCGTGCAGCCGGTGTCTACCCACGTGGTCACCTACCGCACGTATAAAGACAGCGGAATCCCGGAGCCCCGCTACTGGCAGCAGTGGCAGCGCGGCGAACACTGCCCTGAAAATTTCATTCTGTGCACTGCAGGGACCAGCTCTGGACCAGGCACGTGCATCCGACGGCGACGCACAACTGAGAACGACGGACAATACTGCGCAGCTCAACTCGTCACCGTGCTACCGACAGGAACGCCAGCGTGCAGCCGGTGTCTACCCACGTGGTCACCTACCGCACGTATAAAGACAGCGGAATCTCGGAGCCCCGCTACTGGCAGCAGTGGCAGCGCGGCGAACACTGCCCTGAAAATTTCATTCTGTGCACTGCAGGGACCAGCTCTGGACCAGGCACGTGCATCCGACGGCGACGCACAACTGAGAACGACGGACAATACTGCGCAGCTCAACTCGTCACCGTGCTACCGACAGGAACGCCAGCGTGCAGCCGGTGTCTACCCACGTGGTCACCTACCGCACGTAGAAAGACAGCGGAATCCCGGAGCCCCGCTACTGGCAGCAGTGGCAGCGCGGCGAACACTGCCCTGAAAATTTCATTCTGTGCACTGCAGGTTAGTGCTTGACAACCTTGTCAGAAAAACTCGATTAATACCTTATTTCTGTAACGCTGTTACTGCTGCCCGGTGTTTTTTTTACTTGTGTTCCTGTTGATGTTTTGAGATGAGTAAAGAAGTAGTGAGACTCATACTTGAGCTGAAAGATGAACTGAAGGCAGGGATGGCGCTCTTAAAGGATTCCCTGGAACAAAACTGTGACCTTGACGAAAGAAGCCTTCGCACCAAAATAGACGAAATCAAAAGCATGGATCTCATGAGCAAATGCCTTGATGACGCGAATGGCCGCCTCAAAAGCACAAACAGGGAAAACAAAGCTTTGAAAAAAGAAAACGAAGAACTTCGGAGCAGGGTTCACGCGTTGGAAACAGACTTGACTACAAGCCAGGATGAGCTCTTGAAATCTGAGCAATACACGAGGAACAAAAATGTGGAAATCAAAGGCATCCCGCAGGAACCTGCGGAGAACCTTTCTGATATACTTAAAAACTAGGAGAGGGTGTTGGCGAAGCCGTGTCACCTGGGGATGTGGACGTGTGCCACAGAGTACGGACGAAAGATGATACTAAAACGAATATTATTGTACAGTTTCAAAGCCGGGAAAAACGAGACCAGTTTCTTGAAAAAGCACGTAAGATGAGGCTGAAGAATGATTTACTCGGTTCCGAGTGCGATGACCCGATCTACATAAATGAGCATCTTTGCCCTGCAATGAAACGGCTTCTTGGCATGGCTGGTGCACGCAAGCGCGAACATGCATGGAAGTTTGTCTGGGTCAAGAACGGCGTCATTTTCGCCCGATGAACCGAGAAATCGCAGATAATACGCATCAACCGCGAAAGTGATCTTGACAAAATTTGCCCTGTGCACACGACGTAATACCCTCTAAACAGATACATGCGCAACGTCGCGTTGATCATCTGTCATGGCTACTGATTACGTTCTTCCACAGGACATCGGCAAAGTGTGTGGTGAAAAAAATATTGAACCATGGGTTAAACTTCTCCACTTGAATGCCCGATCTTTACAACCAAAGCGAGACGAAATTTCTGCTCTGCTCATTTCCTTCAAGTTTAAATTTGATGTGGTTATGTTCACAGAAACATGGTACAATAATGATTCCGAATTTTATGTACCAAAAGGGTTTACACATTTCTACTTGAACCGCACAGACAGTAGAGGGGGCGGTGTCTGTATCCTGACGACCTTCACCGGCTGTGAAAGGATGGAACCTTTCAGCAAAATAACTGATGATTATGAAGTACTGTGTATTAAGCAACGCGAAAAAGTGTTTGCAGTCGTTTATCGACCCCCTGCAGGACGCATGCGTGCATTTTTGGATTTCCTTGACGCTATTCTGTCGTACGCCAATGAAATGGGATATACTCTAGTTCTTGGTGGGGATTTTAACATAGATATTTTAAGCCAATCAATGCCTTCAGCAGATTTTTTAGGAATACTTGAACACAATGGGTTTCACAATGTAATTACTTTACCAACGCGTACCCGCCGCGGTGGCTCAGTGGCTAAGGCGTTGCGCTGCTGAGCACGAGGTCGCGGGTTCGATTCCCGGCCGCGGCGGCCGCTTTTCTGATGGAGGCGAAAAGCAAAAACGCCCGTGTGTACGAGATTTCGGCGCACGTTAAAGATCCCCAGGTGGTCAAAATTAATCCGGAGCCCTCCACTACGGCGCGCCTCATCGCCTGCGTTGCGTCGGCGCGTTAAACCCTTCAATCAATCAATCAATACTTTACCAACGCGTGTCACTGCTACAACGTCATTATTACTTGACATGTTTATAATGAACATCCCAAAGAGCCATAACATTTCTGGTGTTTTAAGCTGCGATATCAGCGATCACATGCCGATATTTGCTTTTATAAACAGACGCTCCCACCTCCAGCCTAACAAGCCTTGTGAAACTACATACCGCCTTATATGTGAAGGCACACTACAGACTTTTAGAGAAAAGATACAGGCCGTAGACTGGTCAAGCGTTTTAGCTCATAATGAAGCTGACACCTCATATAAAGAATTTTTGAAAATGTTTAAAATGCAATACTTTGAGTCATTTCCAATAAAACACTTTAAACCAAGCAATAAATCGCGGAAACCGTGGTTTACGAAAGGTATCCTTAGGCACATACAGAAAAAGAACAAACTTTATCAATTATTTCTTCGTACTCGGGATCAAAGCGATTGGAAACGGTACAAGGCTTTCAGGAATAATCTAAACAAAGAGAAAGATCAAGCAAAAAAAGATTATCTCTTTCGCGTATTTAATGCAGACTGTCTTAGCAAAAGTGAAGCAGTGATGGAAAAAATTAAACGACGTTTTAAACAGGAAAACAAATTCTACTGAAGTGCAAACTGTTATTGTTGATGGCAAAGTATTAAAAGGGAAAGAACTAGCCGATCGAATGAACGATTACTTTACAGAGCTGGCGGGAGGCGCCAACAAAAGCGGATGCACTGACGTAGCCAACAGCATATCGAGCAACGCGCACACGTTGTTCTTTACAGCAACCGATGTGTCGGAGGTTATCGCAATCTTCCGTGGACTGAAAAACAGTCGTAGCAGAGACGCTGACGGCCTAGAAATTGCACCGATAAAACATGTATTAGACCTTATTGCGCCTGTGTTAACACACATCTATAATTTAGTTCTGTCAACTAGTGTATTTCCTAAAAGCATGCAGATAGCGAGGGTAACCGTACTTCACAAAGGCGGGGACAAAAATGTGTTCAGACCCACCGCGGTGGCTCAGTGGCTAAGGCGTTGCGCTGCTGAGCACGAGGTCGCGGGTTCGATTCCCGGCCGCGGCGGCCGCTTTTCTGATGGAGGCGAAAAGCAAAAACGCCCGTGTGTACGAGATTTCGGCGCACGATAAAGATCCCCAGGTGGTCAAAATTAATCCGGAGCCCTCCACTACGGCGCGCCTCATCGCCTGCGTTGCGTCGGCGCGTTAAACCCCACAATCAATCAATCAAAAATGTGTTCAGCAATTACCGGCCGTTGTCGATATTACCGATATTTTCGAAATGTATTGAAAAAATTATCAACCTTAGAATGAACTGTTTTTCACGCAAATACAACTTAATTACAAGCAGCCAACACGGTTTTAGAAAAAAGCATTCCTCTGAATCTGCATTACTGGTACAAAAAGAAATAATTTTAGATAATATTGAGAAAAAAATTATGGCCCTAGGAATATACTTCGATTTCAGTAAAGCCTTCGATCGCGTCAATCACAATCTTCTGCTCTCTAAACTAGAAAAATATGGCTTTCGGGGAAATATACTAGCTCTTTTACGGTCGTACCTAGGATAACGTAAACAGTTTACAGAAATTAATAAGTGCAGATCTAATGTTCGACCGGTTGTCACAGGAGTGCCGCAAGGCAGTATTCTCGGTCCCATTCTCTTTCTGTATTACATAAACGACATTGTCAATATCAGTACAAGATGCACTTTTGTCATTTATGCTGATGACTGCAGAGTGTTTGTTAATGGAAAACAATTAACTGACATAACAGAACAGGCAGGTAGACTTTGTGGCGAGATAAAAAATTGGTCTGAAACCAATAACCTTTTGCTTAATGAATCTAAAACAAAGTGCGTCTTATAAAGGGCTCGTAATACACCCATAAATATACCAAACAGTATTATTTTGGGCCCATACCAGGTAAAGCTTGAAAAATGTGTCAGAACGCTATGTGTAATATTCACTGAACATATGTCCTGGAACGACCATGTTGACTTAGTGTGCTCAAAAGCTCGCAAAACTCTTGGGATAATAAGCAGGTATCGGTATTTTCTTCCTTTTGGAATTAAAAAATTATTATACAATTCTTTATTCCATTCGCAGCTCAGTTATTGTGTGTTAATATGGGGAAACACAACAGCAAATAATCTAAACAAACTCACGGTTTTGCAAAAAAAGGCAGTCCGAGCCATTGAAAATGTTCCGTATAGTGCACACACTGACGAATTATTCAAGAAAAATCGGATAGTCCGAGCATTTAAACTATATCATCAAAAACTAACTAGAAGCTATAAAAATGCAGTACAGGGTAAATTAGCGGTATTTATTGAATTAGCTAAGCTACAAAAAAAGAGTTTGCCATACTCCTGTCGATGTCAAATTCCTTGGCAGGTACCATTCTCACGCACAGAATATGGGCGCCAGAGATTATGCCACGCGTTACCAAACACATTAAATGAGCTTTATAAGCACTGTATCGACCCTTTATCCATGAGTGACAAGAGCATGTTGGAACTATCGTTGTGATGGCTTTATTTGAATTTTACCTGCGAAAACGTGTTCCTGAACGCAGGAAATACTGTTCGTGTCACTTTCATGTATATATTATCACTCTCGCATACGAATGTTATGTGTCATTGGAATTCTAAGATACCATGACCTGAAATTTTACCTCGTTGCCTGTTTGCATTTTATGTAGTTGTTTTTACATGTGACAAGCGCTACATTGCTGAATATTCAAGTTGCTTTTACCTCGTTTTTACGGTGCACGCCTTCATTTAGTTTTTCCTAAAGTGAACAAATACTGTTGTTTCTAATTGCGTTTTACCGTATTTCCTCAGCTATCTCGTTTTTTTTTCGTTTTTTTCCCTGTGTGAAATGTTACCCAGTAGGAAATGAATCATCCAACAGTATGTATGTATGTCTTGTGTTTGCACTTTGCTGCTAGTTGACGGTGGCCGGAGCTCTGTCAAGCTGCTTTATTGCAGTTTTTTTTTTCGGCCGCCATTTTTTCACCATTTTTCACCTGGTGTATTGATTTGGTGAAAAATAAACAAATTGAATTGAAACTGTGTCTACATTTTCAAATAAATCTGCGGCAAGGCAGTTCCAGTACACAGTCATTCTGACAAGAAAAGTGTTTTTAAATGAGTAAATTCTTGGTGTGTAGGGCATAATATAACGTGTGGGTGATTGGTTCGAGATGAGACTCTTCCTGGGGGATGCAAATAGAGATTAGAGTTTAAATTGAGCTTATTGTTGTAAAGCTGATGCAAAAATTTTAGTCGGGCGATTTTTCGACGAATCGCAAGTTGAGGGAGTTTAACCTCAGTGAGCGTAAATGCGACTGACTGCCTCCTCTCATAAACTGAAAAAAATAAATCGCGCTGCTAGCCTCTGAACACGCTTCAATTTATTTGATATTCGTTGTGAGGGTACCAGATTACACTACCGTATTCTAAGGTAGGTCGAACAATAGTTTTGTACGCCTGAAGTTTGACCTCAGGGGTACATCGCCAACAATAGCTAAGCTTGTGGACCTGACACTAGGAGGGCTAATGAATTTGTGAACTGCGCATTATATATAGAAGCTCGGTGTCCCTGTAATCTATCGAGCCTCTTCTTTCCCCCCATCCCCCTTCCCCCGTTGAGTAGCCTGTCAGTGTCAAAATTCCGGCAAACATCTCGGCTTTCACCTCTATCAAACAGGCTTCTCTCTCTCTCTCTCTCTCTCTCTGTTGACTCCTTGAAGCTTATAGGCGTTGAAGGCTGACTTCCTTTCTTGGAGGTTTCCGCACAACCACGACGGACGGTGCTACCACACCTCATAGTGAGACCCTTGGAATACCTCAAGGTTGAATTATAATCCCGACGTTTTTTTAATACCTTCCTCATTAGACTTGCTAAGTGCTTGTCGTGTTCCGTCAAGATTTACCCTTTGTGTGATTAAATCTGCATATGGTGCTGCAGCCGAAGCACACGGACTTTGCGTGGGAAACTTTAACAGGCCCTCGTCTCCATGACAAGATTCCTGTCTACACGTGGCGTCCCAACGTCGGCGGGAAAATGTGCTTCAGGCAGGACCGGAGGGAGTCCTGTAACTTCTCTTATACGGCGGGACGTCTTGTGCAAGGGGTTGCTTTGGTATAGGCTGCCTGGTCTTTAGGTCATGTTAAGAACCTACACTAGAATGTTTGATCGTGTGCAGAACACAGTCCTACCAGCTTGTTTTCGAGTGGCTAAACCCGCGTCAACTCATGCCAACATGTAAGAAAGCAGTCGGCTCTCCGCCACTGTGCCTCTCATGCAGAAGCCTCTCAGTAGAAGACTAACCTCATATAGCTTAAATACCCTCTGTATGCTAGGTTCCTCTGAAAATGTGCCCTTCTGCCATTAACGTAACAAGAACAAGCACCCGCCGTGGGACGTTTGTCTCTGAAAAATTACACGTACGATCCGGTATAATTAGGCGCAAAGCATAGCTGGCTCTGCCTACTCTAGAACATCGCTTGGGACCACACTCAAACCCATACAGCAACTGCATTTATATATACACGGATGAATTTGTGGCGGACGCACGATTAAATTTGAATATTACGGTCTCGGGGATAAATGAAAATAAATCTATAGGTACAGGTTTGGTCCCCTCTTCGGGAAAATGCAAGGGAGCGGTATTAGCAGTTGCTAATAAAGGCAGTGTTCAAAGCGACAAATCACATGGCACTTGATGCATACACGGAGGTTTTGGCTAGAACCTACAAGAGAACAAAATGCCGCCTTTTAGACATGACACGACAGAAATGCAGGAGCGACATTCACGTTAAAACTCCCTCACTCGGTGGACACGCTGAATAAGTGCCCCAAAAACATCCCCATTGACCCAATGTAGTCTGTACCTTCAGGCGCAGACAGACTGAAAGATTGCACGCTGGCCCTGATATCAGTGCGGCGTATTAATGGCAACGACTAATGAGCGGACGTCGTACCCTGCCTCAATGAATTCCCACGTCTGATGTCGTTGCTTCGGCACAAGGGAGGAGCAGGTGAGCTATATTTGACATAATTCACTTCCAAAAAGATTTGTTGTGTGTTGTGTTTTATGGCACATAAGCAACTTAGGCTATCATGCGCCAAACAGAAGGATTTGTGTATTTTGTGGATAATAACGGTTACAGCACGTTACAGCTTTACAGCTTGCTTAGACGCCCTGCTTCTTTTATAAAACTAAAAACGGAGGAAATTTTAACAAGTGCGTTTTCTCCTAAAAGTAGACTGGGGTGAAATGGAATGTGTTCGTCGTAGAACAGCTTAAAATGCTGCTTTCTCAGGACCTCAAATTTCGTACATGAGAGTAACATGTGGTTTACTGTTAGCTCTTGGTCGCATTCCTCACATCTCGGTTGATCTTCTTTCATTAGAAGGAAGTTATGTGTCAGGTGTGTATGTCCGATGCGGAGACGACATAAAATGACTTCTGTGTAGCGTTCCTCATGTTTGCTTGATTCCCACTCTGCTATAGTGGGTTTAACTATGTGAAGTTTGTTGTTTGTTTCGTTATCCCATGAGGATTGCCATGTTTCTCTGATACAGTCGCTATGAGGAATATGTACTTGTGTTACTGTTTTACTACCAGCCTGTGCAGCACATGCATCGGCTCTCTCATTACCATTGATCCCAACATGGCTAGGAACCCAGCACAACTTAATTTCCTGTCCCTGTGTTTTTGCTGTCACTAAATTGTGTATTATGTCTCCTATTATGGGTTGAGCTGCATTTTTGTAATGTAGGGCTGTGATCGCGCTGACCGAGTCTGTGTAGATAACACTTTTCGGAACGCTTTCCTTCCTTATTCTTTCCACAGCCACAGCAATTGTATAAGACTCCGCTGTGAAAACCGAGGCGCACTGAGGTAGTCTGATCACCTTCTCCCATTTACCTTGTATTATTGCACTCCCAGCATAGCATGCTGTTTTGGAACCGTCAGTGTAAAATGAGGTGTAGCCTTTGCATTTTTCGTTCAGTGCCAAAAACTCCTGTAATATGTGTTCACGCGGTGTTTTCTTTTTTTGAAAGTGTGTCAGTGTAAAATCGCACACAGCAGGGAATGTATACCAAGGTGGTAGTTGTTTTGTTCTTTGGGCAGTCCCAGGTAATGTGTCCAGCATACAGTTCTTGGCATTTCTCTTCAAACCGAAGGAGCAATGGTCTAATAGCATGGGGTCTGTTATTAAACAGTGTCCTAGATGGGCATTTTGTGACTATGGGATAGCACAGATGTTTCGGTAGTGAACGGATCTTTAGGATGTATGAGCACGTGAGCATGAGTCTTCTGTATGTAAGTGGTGGTTGATTGGTTTCAACATAAAGACTGCTAATGGGTGATGTCCTATATGCACCAGACGAGAGTCGTAAACCTAAATTATGTACGGGATCCAGTCGTTTCAGGTAGGAGTGCCTTGCTGAGCCATACACAATGCAATCATAGTCGAAGCAAGAGCGCACAACGGAGAGATAAACTTGCAGGAGGCATGACCTGTCGGAACCCCAGTGTTTACGAGACAGAACCTTAAGTATATTTAGAGCTCCGGATGCTTTCTTTTTCAAGATATTGATGTGAGGCAGGAAGGTGAGTTTTTTGTCAAATGTTATGCCGAGAAATTTGTGTTCATTTTGTATGGGCAAATTTATTTCTTTTAGGTGTAGGGTGGGGTCTGTCTGCAGGCCTCGTTTGAGTGAGAAACGAATAGCGACTGTTTTGTGTGGTGAAAACTGGAAACCATTTCTGTCTGCCCATGTTGTCAGTTTATTTATAGTCAACTGTACTTGTATCTCGCACGTCGTTACATTGGACGATGTGCAAGCTATTTGAATCTCGTCAACATAAACATAATACATAATCGACCTTGGAATTATTTTGGATATGGAGTTCATTTTGATGACAAACAGTGTTGTGCTAAGAATACAGCCCTGAGGGACCCCGTTCTCCTGTACAAAATTCCTCGACAGGGTTGAGCCCAGGCGCACTTGAAATGAGCGATTTGTCAAGAAGTCATTCAGGTAGTTCAGCATTCTTCCACGTATGCCTAATTCTACTAAATCCGGCATTATTCCAAACCACCATGTAGTGTCATAGGCCTTCTCAAGATCAAAAAAGACAGCAAGACAGTGTTGTTTGTGTATAAATGCTTCTCGTACGGCATTTTCGAGGCGGACAAGATGGTCAGTTGTTGAGCATGCTTTTTTGAAGCCGCACTGGTGAATGTCTATAAGTTCATTTGATTGTAGGACAAAATTTAACCTGGTATTCACAACTAGTTCAAAGGTTTTGGCCAGACAGCTCGTAAGGACTATTGGTCTATAACTACTAGGGGAGGTTGGCGGTTTTCCGGGTTTGAAGAATGCTACAATAAAAGCTATTTTCCAAGCTCCCGGCATTTTCCCCGACACCCAAAGTTTGTTAAAAAACTTCAGAAGTGCTTCTACAGCAGGACCAGGTAGATGAGCGAGCATTTCGTAATGTATATCATCTGGCCCGGGGGCGGTCTGCTTACCAGCTAAAAGAGCTCTTTTTAATTCTTGGAGTGTAATTAAAGTGTTGTATGTTTCGTTTGTGCCACCACATGTTGGCAGTCGTTGTTTCTCAGCTGTGTTTTTATACTTTAAGAAAGCTTCTGTGTAGTGTGCGGAACTTGATACTTTGGCGAAGTGTTCACCCAGTATATCTGCCTGTTCTTCTATGCTTGTCTGCACATCTGGTGCTGTTAAAAGGGGAAGTGTGTAGAGGGAGTACGTCCCATTTAGCTTATGAATTTGCTCCCATACCTTCTTTGATGTTACGGAGCTGTTTATGGACGAGACATAATTTTGCCATGAGGCTTTCTCAGCTTTTCGGCGAATGCACCTTGCTTTAGCTCTTACCTTTTTAAAATTTATTAAATTTTCCTGGGTTAAGTACCTTCTAAAGACTCCCCATGCTTTATTTTGCTGCTTTTTTGCCTCCTTACATTCTTGGGTCCACCATACTTTGTGGTTCTGTCTCACCACTCCCGTAGACTGTGGGATAGCTATGCGTGCAGCATTAACAATGCGGGATGTAAACACTTCATTCAATTCGTCAATACTAAGAGTGTCTGAAAAAACTTGGTCTAAATTTGCTTCCGAAGCAAAAAGTCCCCAGTCGGCAAACTGAAGTTTCCACCTGCGTGGTTTCGTTGGGATAATGGTTGGTGATGATGTTACGCTAATGAGTACAGGTAGATGATCGATCCCATATTGGTTGTTTATGATATCCCTTTTAAAATCTCTAAAAACTGACTGTGAACTAAAAGATAAATCTAAGCAGCTCATCTTTCCTTAGCTTGGGGAGCAGTATGTAGGCTTGCCAGTATTGAGTAAGCAGACATTATTGGTCAAAATCAAATATTCTAAAATCTGGCCTCTTACATCAGTTTTTTTCACTTCCCCAAAAGGATGAGTGGGCATTAAAATTACCTACTATTAAGAACGGTTCTGGTAACTGATTTACTAAGTCTTCTAGATCAAGCAGTGTTACCGTGAGTTGTGGTTCCAAGTACACACAGCAGACTGTGATTGTTTTGAATACAAGCATGGTGGCAGCCACTGCTTCTAGCCTAGTTTTCAGTTTGTGTTCTTGAGCTACAATACCATTTTGCACAATTATGGTGACACCACCAGAGAGCCTATTCGCCTGCTCTCGGTCACAACGAAAGACCTGGTATCCTTTCAGTATGTTCTTATGTTTAGGACCCAAGTTTGTTTCCTGAATGCAGAAGACTGCAGTTGAATGAGTCGCGAATATTTCTTTCACATCATTTAAAATATTTAATAGTCCTCTACGATTCCAGTGGACTAGGAATGCCATGTTATATTTGTATCAGGTGAAACCTACGTTTTCGGTCCCTTGATACAGTTTTTTCCTTTCATTCCATTTTCAAGGGAGTTCCGCCGCACCACCGAAGTAGACGGCCGAGAACCTCCCTCAGTTGTGTCCATTGTCTCCTCCGAGACACTGGAGGTTCGTGCAGAATGCACGGTTGTTGAAGAGTTGGACCTCGCCGTGTGGGGTGAGGCCTTCGGGACTGCCAAACCAGGGGTCCGTGCAGCCCGCTTTGGGGGTGGTGGAGCAGCACTAGCTGCTTCCACCGGGGGCGCGGGGGGCCTTGCTTCAGCCTCACTCTGGGTGGCTGCAGCAGGCGCCGAAGACAGCTGTGATGCCGCGCCCTGTTGCACCACAACGGAGTAGGATCGGGTATGCGCTGGTGTCAGTCGCCTCTGTGCTTCGCGAAATGTAAGGTTTTCAGTCACTTTCAGCGTGATGATCTCTTTTTTTTTTTCCACGCTGGGCAAACACGAGAGTATGCTGCGTGGTTGCCCTTGCAGTTCACACAGAGTTGTTGTTCGGATTCACAGTTCTCAGCAAGGTGTTCATTGGAGGCACATTTGGCACAGGTGTCTTGGCCCCGGCAGCTTAGCGACCCGTGACCGTATCGTTGGCACTTGTAGCATCGGCGAGGATTTGGAATATACGGTCTCAGTTTATTTTTGTGTATCCTACCTTTACGGATTCTGGAAGTATGCTGGATGCGAAGGTAAGGACGATGTGTTTAGTCTGGATTTCTTTGTTTTCTCTTTTGATTTTGATTCTATACACATTTGTGACGTTCTGTTCTTTCAGACCTTCCAAAAGTTCCTCCTCAGACACGTACTTTAGGTCGTCATCGGAGATGACTGCGCGGGCCGTGTTGAGTGACCTGTGTTCGCTTACAGTTATAGGGATCTCACCAAAAGATGTTAGTCCTGGCAGTTTGTCACACTGGTCTTTGTAGAGAAGTTCGAGTAGGAGGTCTCCATTAGCTAGTTTTTTTACTTTGTAGCCTTCTCCAATGGTGGCAGTTAGGGTTTTTGCGACCAGAAATGGTGAGACAAGTCGGGCAGTTTTCTCTTCATCGTTGCTGTGAACCACGTGGAAGCGTGGGAAGTTGGTAACGTTCTTCGTGAAAAACTTAGCAGTTACGTCGGTGCCCCCTCTTTTACGAGAGGGATCAGCTGCGCGAAAAAAAGCAGCCATAAAATGAAAAATCTGTACGGCCATGGTGCCAGCCACCCACCATGGAGCCCAACAAGGGGACGGGACAGGAACTCGCGAGCAAGTCCTGCCCACGCCAGCTGTACACCACGACTATAACCTAATATGGCTGAACTCAGGGTCGTCCGCCACACAAGGTTAACCCTAGCCGCCAGGAAAAAGGAAACTGAGAAAGAATGAGACGACAGGAAAGTTGTTAGAAAGGAGACAGGAAAGCGAAAGGTGAAGGGGAGGAAAGGAAAAGGCGACTGCCGATTCCCCCCGGGCGGGTCAGACCTGAGGTGCCGTCTACGAGAAGCGGAGGCCAAAGTGGTGTGTTGCCTTCGCCAAGGGGCCTTAAAGGTCCAAGCACTCGGCGTCGGCTCAACCACCAGGACCCTCTTTTCCCCGGTCACGGCGCTGCCACGCACGGCTAAACGTGGGTGCTCGGGGCCCGTGGTGTCGCACAGTACACGCAAACATCTGCTTTAGCAGATGCCCCCTGCGGGGACTTCCGAAAAGAGAAATTCTGGCATTTAGAATAACAACGGGAAGCCCTCTTTGTTTATTCCACCAACTTGGCGACATCTAGCCGGTTAGAAACGAAAGTATCAGCATAATAGCAGTCCCTTATGCCAGCCATCCATTACCAACTTACCTGTAAAGGGTGCACCACAGCAGACAGGGGTTATAGCGGGGAAGCAAACTTTATGTTTTCGAACCATACTTGCGTTAGTCGTTCTACTTGTACTTGCGGAATTCGCAAAGCAGAATTTTTTTCCTCCCAGGATTCAGGAATTTTTATCTGTAAATGTTTGTCAGGTAATAGGGAGTAATTATTTCAAGTAATTCTCACAATGAGAAGGGATAAATCATGTGTGTTACATCTTTATTTGCAAGAAAACCACCCTGTGCAATAATGCCAGGCGTAACTGACAAACAAGCAAAGCAGCCAGAGCTGTTGCGTAAACATAAGAAAAGTGGGAATATGTTTTTGGTTATAGGATTGTCTTGAGTTGAGGCAGAACAAGCAGGTTGGTTTCGTAGAGAAATATTTCGTAAGCTGAACGTGGGCGGGAAGAATAAATTCAACTGAAATATGAATCTACGGCGGGAGAAAACATTTCCCCGGGCTGAAAATTAAAATAACGCAACAACGGAAAAACATTGGCTCCAATCCACGCTGTGTAGGTGATTGGAAGGCAAAGCTTTAAACGACACTCACAACAATTACCCATGCGAAGTCACTTGAATTCACACACGTGGCTCATCTACAAAGAGTGAAACCAAAGATTCTTCCAGCCGTTGCCTGGAATTCACCGGGGTGGCGTCCCGAACGTAGCAGCGTCGTGCACGGTTGGGCTAGAGCGGCAGACACCACCACTGTCGCCCGGCCGTGCGTCGGGAGTAAGAAAACAGAGGAGCCTCTTTCGAAGGGTGACAGCGGAACCGAGCCATCCTGATGTGCCAGCTCGATGCTGCACCACCGCACGACACAAGCGCAGACACCGAAACAATCCCGCATGTGAGCTTAGTGATTTCCACTTATGCCGGTTAAAAATATACAACCTCCTTGGTTAAAACTAGTTCGTTTAGTAAGTTTGAGAATTCCGAGAAAGCTGAGGGAACTTTTATAATCGCTGTTTATCAGAACCAGTTGCTCCATTCGCCTTTTGTAATACCTCTTAAAGCACAACCGAATTGGTATTCACCAATTTAGAAAACGGAGTCCCATTCGTGGCAGGCAGTGCGCAAAAGGTAGCGTTTCCCTGGTGGCCAAATGTCTGTATGTGGTCTCTACATTTTGTTTTGCCGCCCTGCAAACCAATCATCTGCGTATCTTTGCCGTGCGACCACTTAATTCCGGCGGGTCCGGGTTGCCCAGGAGGTGTAGTGTTACAAGTTAATCAAGCCGCGCGAAGCAAGCGCGCAATGAACGCGAAGCTGCGCCGAAACAGGCCCAAAACAACCGTTGCTAAAGCAGACGACAAAGCCGTACCGCCGACATGCCCGCCGGCGAGCAGGCGCTTCCGCGCAGGGAACGTTGGGTAAATTCGCCGCGCCATCTGCAGTAAAAGTGACCCCCCCCCCTTCCCCCCCCCCCCCTTGCCACCGCCGCCACCTCCGCCGCGTTGGGAATTTATTGTCCCGCACGCCGTGAAAGAACCGTTGGCTGGTACAGGTAGAAAGCTTTGCTTTAAAACAAGCTCCAGTACTTAGGCACCCATGCAAAGCTCAAGAGATGACGCCAGCAACTTGCAAGCGTTTTGTGCTGCGTAAAGGTTTGAGAGTGCACACGGGTTTTTAATCATATTGTAAGCCCGGGTAATTATAATGCCCCGTTTTAAACCTACGTACAGCCCTAATAGTTACTTGCACCTGGCATATTCATACCAGAAGCTTGGGACGCGCGAGAAAGACAATATGCAAACGGTCACGAACGACCACTCAAGATGACACGACCAACTGCAACAGTTTTTAACATACAGCTACGAACTACGATGATATGCTCTCATTTTGTCGCTTTAAAATGCGAACGAAATTCGAAACAAGTGCCAGGCAGTTGTGTACATGTGGGCCCTGCCCACATATGCACTGTGGGCACTAGGTTGTTAGCCCTGCTATTTTTTTAAGTGCAATGCACTTCTTAAGCGACCCTGAACCTGCGTCCACTGGCGATGTCCGCGCACGTGGAAATGGGCGCGCGCAGCCTGGCCGCTGACATGGCACATACCCACGTGGGGGATTGGCCAGGAATCTCCTCGTCTTCCTTGGCAACGGGGGGAGATGGGCGCGCGCTGCCTGGCCGCTGACATGGCACATACCCACGTGGGGGATTGGCCAAGAATCGGGCGTGAGAAGGGCTAATGCACCTGCTTAAAGGAGTACTGACACGAAATTTCAAAGCTGAGATCCGCTTTAGCAATCAAGTACAACGACAACACAAATACGTGTCTGTGAATAAATGCATCTTTCTTTCTTTGTAGTTGTGTGTGTGTGTGTGATCTCTCTTTCGCGAACATTACCGAACCGCGCAAATTCAACTCGTGCATTCGCACTTTCACATTCTTCCCCTCGGGGAAATGCGGGGAATTTTTATCAATCCTGTGTATGGATAGGTGTCACGTGACAAGTGAGCATGGATGAGTGTTCATGTGCGAAATTAACTGCACGCACTATTGGCGTTACTGTTTCCAGATGCGGTGAAACCTACACTCAAGCCACGGTATTAATTATTATTATGCTGCAACAGAGCTTGTACTCGAAAGCGATAATTATAATTTGTTGCCGGCAAATGCTCGTGGCCCAATGATTATCATTCTCGATTAAGAAGCGGAGAGACCGGGGTTTTATCTTTGGAAGTTCTAAATCGGCAAAATAATCTCGTTTTCCATATCTGATCTCGCCGGCGCCTTCGTCGGGGTAAAGGGCACGGACACCAGGCGACGCCAAAGTGGCGACCGTGAAACAGTGATAGACTCACGCCTAGAAAAATTATTTCTACAATAAAGTATCGAGACGTGCACCAGTAAAACAGCCAAGTCTAAGCTAAGATGGAAAGTCAGAAATGCTTCCTACCTCGACTGCATTTGAGTTAATCACTTTGTTTGCTCAAAAGATGGGAAAGAAAACAAGGGCTTGACCTCTGTAACTGAATAGCGGACTCGTCTCAACAGAGCAAAAGAACGGGTTGTCTTCCACGGTTTGCGAAGATCAGTTTCTTCATTACGAATCAGGCAGCGAAAGACTCTCACGAAACATACAACTTGCGTGGGTTACGGGCGCTAAACGAGCTTGATATAAAATAAAATAATGTGTACAAATCAGATCAAAAGAAAGATTCAGCTGGTCGCTCTTGGTTCGTATTACAGCCGCGAGGAAGGACATCTCGCGCACAGCCGCTAATCTGTACGATGGTGTGGATTTAGGCGCAAGTTACGCAAGGAGGCCTCCCACAAAACACAGAGGCGAGCTTCGTCGTAGCACTGAACCCAACCCAAGAAGGGCGTGTCTAGACGTAAGAAATGAACATTCACCCACGCTGCCAGCGACGGGCGGACAGGCCGCAGCTATTGCAAAATTCGATACGCCAGCGACTCGGAAAGCGCTGACATTGTGGCTTATAGTTAAAAAAAATCATAACACCACGTTGCCCGCGTGGAAACCGGGTGGTTTCCACGCGGTTGTACTTACCGGAAAGCCGAGTGGTTGTACTTACAGCGTTTAGAGTTTAAGGTTAAAGTTTTTGGTAACAGGAATTATCTTGGTTGCATTCAGTTTTAATTTTCAAGCGTCAAAGGTTAGAACAGAGCTTCAAGCGGTGTTTCCCGTGTCCATCAATGGTTATGAAAAGAAATGAAGTAAAACATCGATGAGGGGAAAATGGCCATTGCCTTGCGCTGCGCATAGATGGCGGAAACATGGCGTTTGCCCACATCTCGCGTATTATTGGGTTTGTGAATATACCCTCGTCGGAGAATAATACAGCTTTTTTGTCAGCTTCCAAATTTTTCTTTTTCAAGGAAAATTGGTTACGTTATAACGAGAGCCTTTGGCTAATGTTGATTGTATTTGTTTTTCATCTGTGAGGCGCATTCTCTCAGACGTATTCATTCCAACCTCCGGATTCAGTCTTGTGAGTCAGAGACGTAGCGCTAGACTACTGTCGTCGCTACAAGCATACCGCAGCGGTGTGAAATTGTACGCCGAAACAGCCCCACTTCGTAACGGCGCGTAGTGTCGTTCCGTGGGCTGCGTTGCCTCTGTACTACGTACAGTCATGTACAAATTAAACGCGAACACAAAAATATGAACCCGTACACACACAAAAACAAAACAAGAAGAATATCAATTTCGGGGTCAAATAACGGCCCGCTAGTGGTATATTTGGAAAGACACAATTCCAAAATTTGGTACTCTAATAAATACACGCGGCAAATAGACTTGGGTGGAAAGAGATCGCGCTATTGGTGTGCAATGGTCACATGTTCGTGTTCGCATTTCCTTTGTACACGACTGCACATTGCCTGTCCAGAGTACCGCTGCTGCTGGAGAGAGATATTTCAGAATTGTGCTTTGCAGGTCTACCCGGACGCGGCAGTAGCATAGGATTGCATTTCACTTGCAGGTACAGCCTTGAGGACTGAAGGGCGAATGCACGTCTGCAATGCATCAGAATTTCGCGTCGATAAACCGACTAAGCGCTATCCTTCTCTCCTTGACTGAACATGCATGGCATCAGAACCTATCTCCTCGGCCACTCCTGAACGCGTAATAATTTACGACTAAATGAATGCACCCCGCATCCTAGGCTCAAACAACACTACTAGCTCTACTGTCCCCACAATAAGAAGGCTCATAGCCGACGGCCAAGAGAGCGACCTACATTACGAGATCCGATGACTCCCTGGGCATGAATGTATTCAAGGCAATGAGCAGGTCCGCGGGATCGCTGGGGGCAACTTTGTGTTTACCCCAAGCAAAGCTGTGTACAATCTTCTTTAGACGTGGACGACGACATCGACGAATAGGAAAGTGCTACATTAGCGAAGGCTGGGCAGAAGGCCGCTCTAAGAAACAACGTGACGGACGACCCCCACTGTTGGCCTCGGGTTCAGCCGTGGGCGACAGTAAGGGTCCACCGCACAACAACGGGCACGGCTTTGAAGCCTAATAGGGCGTACTATACTTTCGTTCGGGGAAATACGCGCAGCACTCCCAACTGCCAGGAGTACGGTAGCTCTGCTCTGTGCACTGGACATAGCGTCGTGACTGTTAAACGCTGTTCACGTAGAACGTTGCCTGAGAACACCAGGCCCGCGACGACCGGTACACAATGAATTATGCGTTCATCCATTCGGAGCCCAACGACACAGAAAGTACGTGCCTGACGCTTTGCTTGACTTAATCAGAGATACAGACATTCGGGACTGGTGCTTCCAGTTGGCGTTCTTTCCCACCCTAATCTTCACCGCAGGCATTCTTCCTCATCGCACTCCTCATATCTTGACCGAGCCTTCGGGCGATGGTGGTAGGGCTTCAAGCGCGTGTGGGTGTTTTTCGGTAGGCAACCATGTATCTGTTCCCTTCCATTTACTCGTGTCCTTGGATCCCTGTGCTCAGGCTTCCTAACCACCCCCTCTATAGGCCGGCCGCGGAGCGATGCATGCTGTCTCCTTGTCTCTCTGTGTGTGTGCGCGCACACACATAGACAATGAGAGAGACACAGAAACAGAGGGCAGAGAGACGCGTGCGCACGTGAGTGCATACAAGCGTGTGCACGCGTGTGCGTGTGCGCGCAACTGCATTTCCTCAAACATTACGAATAGGCGATAAGCATTTGTTTGAGTCAAATATTTGTAAAGCGCTCGATATATGCTTGTGAACGTGCGTACCGGTGAATAGATTAGTGGACGCATTTCTGCCACGTAGTTTTTCGTCTTTCTGGAGCATACCGTTTCATCATATTTTGTTGCCATTTGGAGCTTTTCTTAGTTTTTAATTCTCTTATTTTGTGACGAATATTCCTTCTGTGCTGGCTGCGAATTCAGCAGGAGCCGTATAGACAGTTTACTTAAGCAGTAAGCCTAACAGTTGCGTAGCCAAGAACGGCAGCTGTCTGCCCTATCTAGAACAGAAGCTACCCGAACTCGTCCCTCTGATTTTTCATTTTTCTTTCTGCCAGCGCCTAAATTGGTATATTTGATAACATTATATAGGTAACAGTGACTGCTGGTAAATCAGGAATGCGTATTCGTTTCACTCCCGAATTGAATATTCGCGCGGCTTCGCCGACGCGATTGTAGACAGCGTGTGCTCTGCAGCCTCGGCGATGCCAACAAAGCCTGCGCACTCCAAGCGGGATAAACACGGTGTGCGTTCGGTGGAACGTGATTCGGGTCCAGGTTGAGCATACGTCGAGTGGATGCCCGCCCGGGACCTGGGGCTCCTCTACCTAACGACACCATGTACTACTCGCTGACGAATAACACAACCGGCCGGGGAATGCAGCGCCGATGTGATTGCGTTACTTTGCGCTCCGCGCACTTAGAGTAGCGAGCGGCTGCTAATGGAGCATGCCGCAGTGCACACGAAGAGGCGCTCAAGTTGGGCGCCCAGCGCTGCAACCAATTTGGCTCCCATCACCGCGACGACCTCGGGCGTGCGGTGGCGGAGCGGCAGCCAAGCAGGAATGCCCTCCGTCGTCCCGTGCCGGCGCTGCGTTGTGCGCACTGCTGAGCGCGCTAATTTAGATCCTCCGGGGCTCTTTTACGTCGCGTACACGAGTGTTTGCGCATATACGGCCGCTGCGACAGCGAGTCAGGCCCGCGTGATTCGTGCTCGGCACCCGAACGCCTTACCCGCTCAACCACCGCACAGAAGAGCTTCGCCGAGCTGGGCCTGCGAAAACGCGAAGGCGTGTTTGTGAACGCGTTTTTAGCCCAACATGAGGGGCTATCGCGGTCTCAGAGCGCTTAGCACGCAGCCAATTACCGGGAGAACGGAACCGTTCGTCAGCGCGCTTGTAATATGCGCTGCATCGGCCTCGTTATTGCCTAATAGGTTGAACAGCGAACGGGCCACACGAAGAAAAAAAAAAAGACCGGTAACGTTACTTCAAGTTTTGAACTGAAAAAGTTCGTAAATACAGAACATTTTTAATCCGGAAAATGTAACATAACGGATGGGTTCTGGCTGCTTAGAATGCACTAAAGTACGTGTTTTATATAGGTCTCCCCGGCCTATCAATCTCTCGCGCATGGCCTAGGCTGCAACCTAGTTTGTTTGCGAAAGGCGGGGAAATAGACGAACGCTAGGCGGGGAGTTTTGTTGATGGGCGTAAAATCCCCCAAGGTCTTACTCTCAGCCCAGAGATAACGTTAGACCCGCCGCGGTGGCTCAGTGGCTAGGGCGTTGCGCTGCTGAGCACGAGGCCGCGGGTTCGATTCCTGGCTGTGGCGGCCGCTTTTCTGATGGAGGCGAAAAGCAAAAACGCCAGTGTGTTCAAGATTTCGGCGCACGTTAAAGATCCCCAGGTGGTCAAAATTAATTCGGAGCCCTCCACTACGGCGCGCCTCATCGCCTGCGTTGCGTCGGCGCGTTAAACCCTACAATCAATCAATCAGATAACGTTAAACTACAAGAGCCATTCTTCCTCGCCGTTCGGTGCTCTGTCTCAGCTGGGCACAATTCCCTTAGCCTTGCAAGCGCACTTTGGCTTGTAAACTCCCACAGCTAACCTTTCTCGCCCTTTGAAGTAATCATGGCGCCTTTGCGTGTCGACTGCCGAGGCACTCGGACAACGCGGTCAGACCTTCGCTACACTCAGTAAACAGCAAACAGAATGTTTCTAAATTGTTTATGTAATTGACTACATTCATGTTCCGCCACTTGGTGAGGAAGTTGCGCCCTTGCACATTGCTCGTTGCACCGGCCAATGTTACCACGGTGGATGCATAAAAATCGCGTTGTGTTTCGCTTTTGTGCAATTGTCTCGAAGTAACGTGGCGGTACGATTACATTGGGCTTTTTCCCCAAATCACTAATTTCTCATTCCATGTATCCTATCCTTTTATCTTTAAATTTGTTCGTACGTAGGCTTCCGCGAAGTAAGAATTGACATTTGTACCGTTTTTTCTGTGTCGTCCTTTACCTGTCGCGTCCTGCTTCAAAATATTTTTTTTTCTTGTAGAATGAAAAAAAAAAAAAAAAAACTAGACAAGAGAATCCCAGCATGCACGCACCTCCCCTGCTTCGCAAACGGCACTAATGGTCATAATTTCAAAATTAGCACCAAATTCAATTCGCACGTTCAGGCTAATTACATACCGGAAAAACGGCACGGCTACAACCCGGACATTATTCCAACGCGGAACTTCGTTGCTGCGAGTGGTACGTGAGGGAAACACTTTATGGGCCTCCCACAGAGAAAGAGACAAACTGGCTCGTACTTAGCTGGCGAGCACATCTGTTTGCTCAAACAGCGTGCCGATGGGAGAGGTGGCGCAAGGGACCTACACAAGGAAGATAAGCCTGCCCTTTCCCACGCTGTATTCCTCGCGGGCATTTGGGCGAGCGCTGGGCCATACACTGGGGAGGGCCGCGGTGTCAAGGCTCTCTGCGAGAGAGCGGATAAACAAGTGTGGGATGCAAGCGCGATAAGCGCGGGGGAAGGCCAAAGGAGGACTAAAACAAACGGTGCCCTGATGCGTTTCCGTTGTTTCCGTATGATAACTGTGCTGCTTCCGATGCGCCCAGCTCCCACGTCCGAATGCTCGCCTCACGCACCTTTCATTAGCCTAATGAAAAACGGGCACCAATGGGACGGCGTGGCACTGCGGTGTGCAGAACGCGGTTTTCGTCAATTTTTTTTTGTCCTCCCGCTTTGCCGAAAAAAAAAAAATTCCCCGCATTTCCCCGAGGGGAAGAATGTGAAAGTGCGAATGCACGAGTTGAATTTGCGCGGTTCGGTAATGTTCGCGAAAGAGAGATCACACACACACACACAACTACAAAGAAAGAAAGATGCATTTATTCACAGACACCTATTTGTGCTGTCGTTGTACTTGATTGCCAGAGCGGATCTCAGCTTTGAAATTTCGTGTCAGTACTCCTTTAAGCGGGTGCATTAGCCCTTCTCACGCCCGATTCCTGGCCAATCCCCCACGTGGGTATGTGCCATGTCAGCGGCCAGGCAGCGCGCGCCCATCTCCCCCCGTTGCCAAGGAAGACGAGGAGATTCCTGGCCAATCCCCCACGTGGGTATGTGCCATGTCAGTGGCCAGGCAGCGCGCGCCCATCTCCCCCCGTTGCCAAGGAAGACGAGGAGATTCCTGGCCAATCTCCCACGTGGGTATGTGCCATGTCAGCGGCCAGGCAGCGCGCGCCCATCTCCCCCCGTTGCCAAGGAAGACGAGGAGCGCGCGCACCCGCTGCTGTTGCTATGCGGACGGCGGCGGAATGCGGACGGCGGCGGACGCTTCAGGCTCACTTAAGAAGTGCATTCGCACTTAAAACATGGTTACGTTAAAGCCAGCCTCCCTCCCTCGCTTTCTTCTCATCCGGGTTCTCCAGCTCCATCCCCCTCGCCCCTGCCCCTCAATATAAACCTGACAAAAACTTCGTCACGAGGTTTTCCCGAGGGTGCTAGCTTGCGTTTCTTGTTCTTTTTTTTTTTTGCTTCGTTTCCCAATACCTTTTCTCGCCCCGCTGGCACTCTTACTCTTCTCCCGACGACCAATGATGCGTTTGTGCTACCGTGAGCCGAGGAATTTGCCGGTTGTCCGTGACAGCATACTTGAGTGATGCTTCGCCAGAGCAAACTGCTGCTCCGAAGCCGGCGCTAATGAGACGAAGGCGGCGTCCTTCGACCTTCCTGCGCTCAGATTGCCAGAAGCCACCATCTCGACTGTCGCAATGCCCGTATCCTAGCTCCGCGTTCTCAGTAACGGCAGTTAAGTTTGACAGAGAAACGATGACCATCAACGCAGCTTCCACGACCGGTACGTGACGTTACTGCGTACATACTTATCTTAGCAACCATACGTACGTACGTCGGGAGTCTTGTCTAAGGGAAACGTCTGTTAACTCGCCAGATGGAAAACTTTTTTTTATTGGCAGTAGAGGACCTAGCCTGAATTGATCAGGGCGTCTACAGCATTTGAGCTTCGTTTTAGATTCAGCTAGTTCGATGCGCAGAGGACCATTAACCGAGGAAGAAAAAAAAGGAAATAAACTTTGCTGCGTACACTTCGATGTCACCTGTCCCAGCGTTGTGCTGAAGGCCACAAAATATTTTTTATTATTATTGCCGGTTTCTCGCTGACGGGATCGAAAGTCAGTTTCCTGCCGCTGTGCGCACACAGATTCCACGCCGGCAAGCAGTCATCAGTCAACTTAAACATTGACGGCATTGTGTTTCACCGCAAAGGAAAACCACCGTCCACGAGGCGCGCACAAAGCTCGGCGCGCTTTCAAAAGGAGCCACTGTGCTGGAAAGTGATGTCAGACCCAGTCAGCGTTAGTAAAGGGAGAGCAGTTTTGCTTTCGTGGTTACTGAAAGTACTGCCGGCCAAGGGATGCAGAAGCGAGAAACCTGACAAGCGCTGCTTCAAGGCTGCGATTGATTGCATCTCGCCAGCAGAACAGAGGTGACACGAGGGAAACACACGCGCCAGTGATCGCCATAACGTCAGGTACAGCGCCTCTGTTATACGACCCCCAAGCGATGCGGTTGCACCCTTCTTCGCAACTGCACGTGGTTTAGAACCCGCTCCTGGTAATTGTGTGCGCCGATCTATGTTTATTGTAAAACCTACCATTTGTTCGCTCAGGAAATTATAGCTTTGTGGCACATTCGAAGAGCAACTAAACTGATCTCTCCACGATTAACGCTTGTGCTGTTGCCTGAAAAAATGCCTGAATGCGTTTTTTTTTTCATTTGTTTTGTTAAAGGAATAAGCAAACTATGTGCTTGTTGCGAATTTTTTTTTTCACAAACTCTAAATCCATATTCTAAGCCTAAACGATTTACATACTACAACTTGTAAACTTGAACAAATTAAATTACTTAAATCACCCATGCCAATGCATTACTGCATTAAAAAATTTGGCGGCGTATCTGCTGCTTTCGTTGCAAATGTCGACGCAAGACGATAGTCGACTGGCGCCCCTGGCAAGTAAATGCTTCCCTTCTCTTTCTCGCTCATCTCCCATGCTGTTCCTCTCGCGTCTTGTTCCTTCCAAGATAACACGCTAGAGGTTTGCTCAAATCAATTTAAATTTACCGCGTTCCACTGCTACAAGTCGGTGCTAGATGCCAGCGCTGTCGTACGGCGGAGACGCGCGTGAATCCAGGCATTAGAATACAACGTTTATAGAACCATGTTGGCCCAGAAACGCGCGCAAACATACGCGTGAGCCCCATACCGACGAATGTACACCCAGAATACAACCGAGAAAGGAGAAGGGCGAGGACCAAGTACATCGTCGAGCAACGCGGCGATGACCCGAGAACGAGATACGTCGACGCGGCGGACTACGGCAAAGGCAGATACGTCGCCGTCACGATCAATGCAAGAACAGGAAGAATAGCCACGGCAGCGAGCGCAAGGTGCGAGAACGCCACGGAGGCCGAGGAAATCAAGCCGACTGCGACACAATATTGAGTGACTGTCAGGAAGCCATTCGAAACCTGGCAAACGGACGCGTAAGCAGCAAAGCAATCAAGATCATCAAGAAGTCGGGTACCCGAGAAGACCGGAGAGTGGAAGTCAGGTGGATTCCGGCGCACGCGGGCGAATGCTCGTCGCACGCACCAAACCACAACGAGACGGCCCACAGGGAGGCGCACGCATTAACACACCGCGCCTCCAGAGTGGAAAGCCGCCCCGAGTGGGAATGGTGGACAGAGACCAAAGATAGGGCCCGAGGTTACGGGGAAGCACTAAAGAATGCGCGACTGTCCAGAAGAGAATACCCCCCGCCCCATGGGGCCCTGAGCCGCGAAGAGGCGACGATTCTCAGACAACTACAGACGGCGTCGGTCACGTCGCCGGCGGCACTACACCGCATGTACCCAGAGGGGTACACAAGCAGCCTATGCGAGGTATGCAAAAAGGGGCCGGCCAACCGGTGGCACATCATGTGCGACTGCGCCACCGACCCAGAAGGCGCCAGCTACGAAGACTACCCGGCACAACTACAGAAAGCCATCGAATCAAGAGACAAGACGAAGCAAGAGTGGGCCATCCAGCAGGTCTTCACTGCACTCGAAAAGCACGGACTCCGTAAAGGGGCCTGCACCTATTAGGGTAGCGAAGAAGATGCGACGACCGGCCGCGTCGGGACGGGGGTCATAACAAACCCCCGCCCACTGCAGGATCGATGTGAATAAAGTCCTTTCCAGTCCAGCCCTACTCCACGAGCGTTCCAAAAGGAACGCGGAACCTGTCTAGTGGAACCTTTCGTTGCTGTTGCGGTTTGATTAGTTCGAATTCCGCCAGGTAGCGTGGGCGACAGTAGGCGACGGTTTTCTGCAGTTTATGTAGTACTTCTTTTTTTTGCAATCGCAAAAACCAAGCATCCGGGAATTTTTAATAAAGGAACACTGCAAATATCCCTCATGTATTGATTTCCTGCCTTATATTTGCGTAATGTCTTGTTATTTTTCAACAATGTTGACAAGTATGAACATTAACACCGGACTTCGACGTTTATATTTGGCTGTGAGTATGTAAGATTATTGCGCGGCGTCGGTTTCACTTTGGCCGGCTGGATGAATCGAGCGACAGATAGACAGACATACAGACAGACAGACCAAAATTTTCCCGTTCAAGTAGCCCAAGAAAGACTATCGTCTTTAAAACAACCTCCCGTTACAATGGCTGTTTTCCTCCCAACGCAGGGACCGCCGAGGCTGCCAAGCCGCCGTATACATACATACTTAAAAAAGGCGCATCAGCGGAATGTGCGGAACAGCGAGAACAAAAATTCCGGTTCATCTAACGATGAGAACGTCGCCGGCTACACAAATTGCAACTGTCGTGATAAATATGGCCGGTATTCAATGGCGTGGAATGCATGCAGGCAACCATGCGAGTGCGCCGGCATATCTGTGGCCAAGCGTCTGCTGCTAGGCGACGTTGTGCGCACGGACCGCAGATCAGGCACCCCTCTTCTCCTCCATGCAACCGTGTGAGTGCGCCGTCACTCGTTACGTCGGGCTCCGCGGGATGGCGGTACTTGTCCATGTCCGTGGGCCCGCATCGGCCATGTCTGTGGCCGTTTCCAGTGTTGCCAAGCGAAGAAATGGACCGCTAAACTTTTCAACGAATTCCATCTATACAAGGAGCAGGCCGTATTCGAACACAGCACACTAATTATAAACGTATTTGAGAGATGCCATGGCCAGGTGAGATGATTCATGAGAGAAGGCGGCGGCGCAGCATTGCGACCAACTGTTTTGTCCTAGCGGGCAGATATTAGAAGCCTGTCTTGATTTTCATTGATTGTAGGGTTTAACGCGCCAACGCAACGCAGGCGATGCGGCGCGCCGTAGTGGAAGGCTCCGGATTAATTTTTACCACCTGGGGATCTTTAACGTGCGCCGAAATCTCGTACACACGGCGTTTTTTCTTTTCGCCTCCATCAGAAAAGCGGCCGCCGCGGCCGGGAATGGAACCCGCGTCCACGTGCTCAGCAGCGCAACGCCTTAGCCACTGAGCCACAGCGGCGTGTAAAAGCCTGTCTTGGCACATTCGCATTACAAGTAGTTAGACTGAAGCATCACTGCGAGCCGGCCTAGTTGGAACTGATTCATTTTGAAGGTAATAGCGCACAGAAACGGGGACAAATGATTTGATGAGTGTACACGTTTTTTGCTATGTGTGCCGGTGATGGGTTCTTGTACTGATCTGCGCAGTGTTGTAGGGTATAAAAGTCTGTGTTTTTTCTAATAAACCACTCAGTTGATAGAAGGCGCTTGTCCGTGTGTTCCTTTCTTTGTCCCCGTTTCTGTGCGCTATTACCTTCAAAATGAATAGTTAGACTGCTTTTCTCCCCACGGAAACGGCCGCGGTAGAGCGGCGTCGCATCGTTAGTCTTAAAATAGATATTGGTAATGGTCTTTCCGCATTGGAGAAGCATGGACAATATATTTGTTCCAGAGTACCCAAATAATAACAAAAAATGGAAGTCGTTTTTTGAAGGGACATTGCCCCTTTCATAGGGACCTTGTATACAAATATCGGCAGAGGACGAGAAGAGGTTTTTAGGATTCCGTGGAGAAGTAACCCCTAATCATAACGCGTGTAAACTGTAGCACCAGACGTCTAACCCATATAGTTTCCCTTAAGAAATGCTTCTTATGACCCCGCATACATTTAATTTTTATCCCATGCGCTGAAAATGTTTACGAACACACTCACGCACGCGCAAATGCTTGAAAAATGCGTTAGTTTCAGCTAGAGGACTCGTGCTTAATGACTTAAATTTAAAGAGCGCACATTTTTTTCCTTGATTATTTCATTATCCATCCATTTTTTGTGTCCAAATGTTCCTTCAGCCGGCCCTAATGACTACTGCGTCTGAATCTCCCGGTCGTTCAGTTTACAGATCGCGTGAACGTTACGATAAACAACTGCAGAGCATTAGAAAACAACGACACTGAAACAAGGCATGTAGCTCTATCCCGAAGGTTCCTTCAAGCCTGGAAACAAGTAAACAACGAAGGAACACGTACCTCCCAGCTATGGTCGTTAGCAATCTGTGAATTAAACAAGAGTAGAAATACGCCAGCAGCGAGGAGCGAGAAACAAAGAGCGAAATGGCAGCGCTGCGTAAGCAAGAGATGACGACACGCTTCTCATTTGCGACAGTAAACATTGGGAAGCACGTAAACAATACCATCGGCCCAACCCGCGATCGTCGTGTTTTATGTGGATGCTTTCGTGCTAGGAGCGCAAACGGCAAACATTTGCACTTCAAGCAGGCAAACGCTCTCCCGAATGCAAACTTTATCCAGGGAACCTGCCGTCCTGCAATCTTTCTTAGTCTGCTTATAATTTGGACCGGAAGGGGCCATTATTCAGAAGCTTGTCCAATTTGAATCAATGGATAGTCTCTAAACAGAGCGGAGTTGTTAGTTTGCTTGGGGGAAGCATGCAAAACAAAAAAAAAAGTTGAAAAGCAATAACGATGCATCAGTAGTAGCACAGTCGCGCCGGTTAGTTGCTTCCCAGTTTTAAACCCGTGGTGCCAGCTTGAGTTATTGAGCGTGAGTTCCCCCGCTCTTAGTACACTGAAGTTACTGTTTACAACCAGAACGCGAATGCAAAATATATGCTGGCTTTTCAAATATTAGCTATGAAATTATAGACCTCTTATGCAAGAAATAGCTTAATTGTTCAAGTGTCGACCCGCTGTCAGTTAGGAGCCCATTTCCCTCTCCCTCCCCACTAATCCCTCCTTTAGAAGCACTAAGAGAGGTTTGTGTTGTTTTAAATGGCGAATTTAACATTAGCCTGAGAGTGGGGTGCTGCTCCTACTTGGTTATTCTTGGTTATTCGTGATTTAGCGGAGTAATAGTTGCGTTAAACGTGGTTACCGAAAACAGGCAGGAAACAAAAAAAGAAATGTCTGTTTCATAATTCCTTTCCCAGTAAACTAGGGTTTGTTGGCCTTCGACCTAAAGTGAGGACATGTATGAAGCTTGTGATCTTTCCCTTAAAACAGACTTATTCAGCCCTTAGCGTACCTCGAATAGTTAGCTTTGTTGTTAAAGGTTTGCGTCAAAATACGCATCAGTGTTATTGAAACAATCGTAAAAAAACATAAGTTTGTTCATTAAACAGGCCGTTTTGCCGCAATAAAAGTGTTTTTAATGAACTGAACATGTGTTTTTTTTTTCTTCCTGGCCCATTTAATCTACCCGTGCCATTGTGACTGATCGATGTTGCAAACGCTTAGCGTATGCCACCCAACTGCCTACCAGCATTTCACCTAAATGTTTTGCTACTGAAATAAAACCTGAGAAAGCGTACAACATTTTGGAAATGTAAAGCGTTAGCTACTGTTTTACGATAGTTTAGATACTAACCCGTGATCTTGGACAAGTCACCTAGTTGCTTGTTCTAGCGAAACAACTTTCTTCCTAGCATGAGAGATGATCGACGCATCTGCCATTATGTCGTTGCTCTACAATCCGAGTACATTCGCTGGCTTAATTTCTATTCTAAGATAGAACAAAAGCACACCTCAGCTTGAGGGAAGAGACAACCTTCTCTCAATAAAAAGAAGCGCTACCGACCGATTCCCTTTCTGAAGCTACAGATCGACTCTGTCGAAGTAGGATCCCGTCTGTGACGGCTTGTAAAGCTGAAGAAGCACTTGACAGATCTGCGGAACAAGCAAAGCAACATTTTTATTACTTCCCAAAGTGTACATAGCCGTTAACGAGTGTTGTACAGAACAAGAAGAGGAGTGCCGGTCTTTGTTATGGTAACACCGAGAGCATTTTGGCGCAACTTATCAACCCTCGCATCCCTAACTTTCGGATAGCTGTGACTGTTCCATTGATCCGAACACCATGTTGCACACGCGAAAACATTGCGTGCGTACAGCTGAACTTAAACAGAACAGCCACGGCGGAGATATTCTTGAAGGAACTGTCGAGAATACTCCAATTAAATATCGCTTACGTTAAGCATAATGCCACCAAATGGATCGATTCGTCGATGTTTCCAGGTTTTCTTTCTTTCTTTTGTAGTACTAATGATAGGTTTTCAAAGGGAACAATAATGATCAAACTACTGAACCTAGCTTGTTCACATTTTTTTTCCATATTTTAATTCTCCACGCTCCATTGTTCGCCTTCTGTGGGTCAGCCTTGTTGGAGTATCTGCGGGGCAGACCACGCTTAGTCGGTACAGAAACTGCCGGCATACCCGAAGTAGAGAGAGAGAGAGAGAATAAACTTCTTTATTAGCAAAAAAAAAAAATTGTGGAGTGGTGTCGGCATTTCAGGAACCCATTCGTGGTGCCAGCTGCGACAGTCCTTTCATCCAACCGAAGCTGGTCTTCTGGAATGTAACTCAACAGCACGCTTTCCCACTACTCATAAGACGGACGAGGAATCCTGCCTAACTTGGGGTTTTTCTAACCCCCTCACCCCACCGTATGGTAGGGGGTGCCAGGTTCGCTACAAAACTGACACATAGCGGAGTACTGGGTCGGATACATTAGGCGCAATTTCGCCAAAGGAAGCACTTTCCATCCCGGTACACCACGGCAATCATTTCGCGAGACAGACTGGTGACAATTCGCGCCACTTTTCCCCCAGAATAAGTGTTCTCTAATGACGGGGGGCACACATGTTCTCCCCAGGTTTCGTCATGCGCACTTCCTACCCACAGGCTGCACCGTCACGTGACTAATGACGGGCAGTGAGCACACCTTCAGTCATGAAGAACCGTGGATCCGCCGTGGCGGCGGGTCGCGTTCACATCTCGCACCCCGGAGGTGCAGGTCCGATTCCCACTCATACCAAAATGTGCCAGATTCGCTTTCCAGAACGGCACTTTGTATATAACGACCCCCGTGAGAAATTGTACTTTAAACCAAGCTGTTCACGTGTTTTTGAAAGGTAAGTTTTATACCGCTAGACGAAAGAACAATCCAATGGTGCATGCACGCAGACAATTCTTCCGGCACAACCCCATGCGTATGCGCATTCGCGAAAAAAAAAAAGACAGATTCGAGTGTAGTTAAAGCAGGCGGAGAGAGATTGGGTGGGTTAATAGATGACGCAGCTGCACTTCCGCATTTACCGACACGTTTTAGTGAGAACAGCGCATAGGAGGGCGCGAAAATACGCCGGGCGCACGTAACAGTTTCGGTGGTTAACCATCTGTACTGAGTGCATGGACCATTTTTTCCTCTTTGCGTCGTCGGCCCCTACCGGTGCCACACGATAGCACCGCCGGATTTTTTTTTTGTACACCCGAGGCATATGTTGCTTTCACATTATTGATTGATTGAATGTAGGGTTTAACGCGCCGATGCAACGCAGGCGATGAGGTGCGCCGTAGTGGAGGGCTCCGGATTAATTTTGACCACCTGGGGATCTTTAACGTGAGCCGAAATCTCGTACACACGGCGTTTTTGCTCTTGGCCTCCATCAGAAAAGCGGCCGCCACGGCTGGGAATCGTACCCGCGTCTTCGTGCTCAGCAGGAGAACGCCTTAGCCGCTGATTCACCGCGGCGGCTTGTTTTCACATTAATAACCTACGCAAGTGCCTAGGCCTTTACACCATTTTCCATTAAACAAGATAGACTGGTATGGGCTGCCGCCAACCAGGCTCACCTGGCTACGGAACGCAACTTATTCGCAAGCAAGCCATTACGAGCCCATGGCTTGCGTTATTTTCACCGAGAGTGGAGGTTGCATCCGTGTAATGGCCTTAGCCATTTAAAACGCTACAGACACCTGCCTGGCGAACCACGAACAGTGAGCGAACGACTTGAGTAAAGGGCTTTTATTTCCCGTTGTTTAGCGCGTCTGCGCATCTCCAAGTGGCGTTCATTCCTTATTCAGCTCGTTTACTGTACCTAAGCGGCACCCCTCCAGAAGCGCGGTAGAATAAGTGGAATTTGGCAAAGGTTTATGAATAAATAACGCACCCAACGATAGTTGCTGGGCTGAGACTGCGTACGAATGTATCATCGACATGGAGCAACCTAATCCACCCCCTCGTGTCGGGTCCCCGACCTTAACTTGGTGTCGCAAAACAGGCTGCAGCGCTCAGCGCTGCTGCAGCAGGACGAATCAGTAGCAGGGAAAGAAAAGGAAAGCACGCAATACATAAGAACGGAGGAAAAAGGCTCCACAAATTAGGCACTAAGCTTATGACAAGACCTCAAGGCGGGCTTCTCCGCAGATATGGAGCAAACAACGAGCCGCGCTAACGGCGTAGGGCGATGGCCCTAGTAAAGTATGCAAATACGCTAAAGTGGACGCATGTCTGTGTCTCTTAGCTGCGTGTTCTTGCAATGCGTAATTGAAAAGGACGAATGTATCTGAAGGAGCCCGTATTGTATTCATATAATCGTTAGCACTTCGGACCGAAGTCGTATCAGGCGGCAAAATAGAGTGCTCGGGAAATTTGCCCGCATTGCTGCCGACTCAACGATGCCCGCAACACTGGCTTTCTTAGCCCACTAGCAGATCGAAAAGTAATGGGTTTGCACGTCGGTGAGTCAATCAGCGGGGAGCCGAAAGGTTCAGCAGTGCCAGATATTTAATTCACGGGTAACTGCTGGGTCCAGATGAGACGCGCTGCCCTGATGCGTAAATGATGAGTGCGCTAATCGTATGAGGGAGGTCCTAGCGCATTTTCCCCATAGACTTGTTGGAAAAGGCCAGCTAGGATGAAAAAAAGAAAACGAAAACGTGGATGGTATTTTTTATCTAGTTTGTTGGCTTGTGTATACGCTCCTGGAGTTTTTAGTATTGGTATCAAAGAGTCGTGTACAAACGCTGCTGGAGGTTAACACTCGAAATAGGTTTTTGTGTAACGATAACGACAGAGTAAATGCCATAACAATATAGAGTTGACATCGTAAAGGTCCTCAGAACTTCACTCATCCCTGCTAGCGATAACCGTTGCCCGTATACCAAGTATTCTGCCGGCGAACTTCTTGGATCAAGCCTGGTTACGTCGGCAACAAATTAAACCAATACTTTAGGGCGGAAAGAAATGTGCGGTGGCCGATCTTGCTATAATTAAAACAATAAATAAATAGGACCCAAGGAGAAGGGAGCAATGGTTTCTCTAGAAAATACAGCTGGCATTTCTACACCGGTGCATACCCCGCGCACCTGGCACAGGCTATCAGCGTCGTGGACACGCAAGACAACGAGCTTACCTCGGTTACCGTCATCCCCCTCGCCATCGAGTCGACGGAGGAGAAAGCAATCGCTCTAGCAGCCACCACTGAAACGGAATGCATCGCAATCCTCCTCGACTCTCAGGCCGCACGCCGTAGCTTTCTCCTTGGACGCATTTCACGGCCTGCTCTCCCCATCCTTCAAAACACCAAACGTTCCCTGAAATTCGTACAATCTGGGACTTCGGACACGTTTCCCCAGAGGGTAACGAAGCTGCTCACTCCGTGGACCGCGGCCCGCGAGGCGGAGTAACCCAGAGAGATGGGAAGTGGGCTTACCCTGGCAAGAACGAAGGCTCACATGGGCAGAACGAGATACACTCGCGTTTTTAGCGAATACACGTACAACTAAACCAGTCTGACGTATCTCTTGAACAAAACGTTTAACAAGTGTACTCTCGTAACAACGAACGGTTTTAAAATGGTGATCCACAAGCTTTTCATAGCCTGCGATTGTTTTGCAAAATGTTTTTACAATTATCATAACCACTCTCCCGCGAAGTCAAGGTTATCGTTGAAGGTGTTCACGCCATTTGAATAATGTGAAATCGATGCTTTACATTAAACGAAAGTCGCATAGACAGAGAAATTTCAGCGACCATTTTTATGCCGTCAAGCTGATAGCAGAGTGGAGGACAAGATTTTGTTAACTACAGCAGCAACAAGGGCCCCGAAGTAGAAGCGCGTCGGTACAAAAAGAAAAAAAAAAAGAAGAAAACTCTGCACCCGCTAAAGGACGAAAAAGGAAGGAACCATTGACGCGGCCCTTATACAGATAGAGCAGAAACGGGCGAAGTGGGGACGGCTATAGCAACAGCTGTCGCACGCTATGGCTGCCTCTTCCCGGGAAAAAAAACAAACAAAACTCATTCCTGTTGGTGACGCCCAACACAAGAACTGTGCCCGGACTCGTTCTTTTCATTGCCAAGCCGCGACCAGTCCAAGGCGGGCTGGGCACACAGAAGCCCAAGAAAACCTTTTGTTAGCCTGGACATGGCTATTTCTCATTTGTTGTGTGCCGCCTTTTCAGCGTCCAAACAGAGCACGGTGACAACGCCGATGCCGAGGCGGCTTGAATAGAAAGGCCGTCTTGTTTGTCCTGCAGTAAGCCCCGAGATCGTCGCCGCGGGCTAAGGAAGGCGATACGCGCCGGCACCGGGATTCGTTATCCGTTTCCTCGCGCGGTCGGATTAGGCCGGAGGACCAACGACGGTCGCCGTACACGTAGGCGCATTTATTTGAAAATAGACGAGGCCTGCGAATCCCCAACCGACGGGAGAGTGCGGCGCGGCACGAGGCCTCATCCACGAATTCGGTCACGTGCTTAGAAAGGCGCCGCGCGCGCACATCACAGGCCGATCTAGCGGCGTACGCGCAACGTATACGAAAGTGGAACCAAATATTTTGCGGACAGAACCCTAACCGAGAAGGGCTCACACGGAATGAGACCAGGCGGCTTTGCACTGGGACGAGGCGGCTAGTGTAACAGACGAAGGCGCCTCGCGGCAATTATTGCACCCCGCTCTCGTCAACTTTCGCACTTACATTTTTCCTTAGAGAAGTAAGCCTTTGACGCTAGCATCTGAACGACTCCGCCTGCCGACGAACGCGAGGCGTTGCTGAGAAAATTTGCCAGCGACGCGAACTGTTACATCCACCACGTCCTTGAAATCTTAGAATGGGGCGACCGCGGGACTTCGCGTAAACTGTGTCTCTCAATAGTGCACGCTGGTCTGTGCTATTAAAAAAGCCGCTATCTAACTACCGGAGCAAAGCGGTGCTATCTTTTCTCTTCAGAAACGTTGCCCACCTAACAATGCGCAGGAAAAAAGAGTTCATGACCAAGTACTTAGCCAGAAGCGCGCAGGAATATAGAAAGATGCGCAAACCCGTGCTCACATACGAGCCCGTTTGAGAAAGACAATGCGTATGCATTTTTTGTGGGCGAGTCGGTTAAGTTATTTGGTACATAAGCTAAATGTGTGTGCATGACGGTGGAGCACCAGAATCTACATGCATAGGCAAAAAGAAAGTGTGGACATAAGTGTGCGCTGTATTTCTACAGCTACCTTTCTAAATTTTTATACTATTTTTATACACTCTTGCTTACACCTCTGCAGACTAATACTGGAAACCTCGGGACATAACTCTGATTACGTGCTTTGAAGACGAAAGCCAGGTCATACTTACTAACAACTGTTTGCTGCTACACCGTATTTGCTTCTCTTTCTTCTCCTTCATTTCTTTGTGTTTTAAAGCCAAATACTGCCAAGGGAATCTTTCCTGCTGTAGCGTACTTGCGTCTCTTTCTCATCTTCCGTTTTTTCGCCTTACGGTGCGCATTACGTCAGCAAACATAGTGGCCTGTGCCACGGCTTCCCGGAATCAGGGTTGCATGCAGATGGCGTTAACGTGTTCTGTCCACGTGCAACCACATTCAGAAGTCGCGCGGGACGTGGTACTCTATAACTTTTACGTTTCCAGTTCCTAGCTCTGTGAATTTCGAGAAGCGGGCACAATGGATCTCAAAGCTCCCGGTGCCAGGAAGATAAGAACAGCAGCAACGACATCAACGTTTGTTCTACGCTGAAAACGTGCTTGAACGGACACTCCAAAAGTACTTTGAATTAACATCCACAGTGTGCGTTACCTTGTAGCTAACTGCGATGATGTGGCTCATGACCTGTTTTTTTCTCCTGATGGCCTACACAGTTTATAGAAAACGCGCATGTTAAACAGAAACACTGAGGTGGTGGTGTCTTCCAAGTTACCCTTTAGTCAAATGATAATTCAGCTAAAAGGCTACTACGACTACAATGATTTCCGACCGGATTGATTCCCTGTTTTACACCGATGTATATCATTCCCCCAAACTAGCGGGAATTGTTGTCAATGTTTTGTTCACCGAGTTCAAGATTACCCGTTTCGCTTTGTCGATTAAGAGCCATGATCTGTAAATAGTTCTTGTATATGTGTTTCTCTATGTTTGAATTAAATAGCATGTAAGAAAAAAATAGGCTCCAATCCACGCTGTGAATGTGGTTGGACGGCGAAGCTGTAAACGACACCCACAAGGATTACCCACGCGACGTCACGTGAATTCACACACGTGGCTCTACAAAGAGCCACGTCTTTACTTTCCGTGGTCTAACCATGGTAGCCTTGAATGAGTTGCTATACCGGTCTCCATATTTATACAGTAGAACCCCGTTCATACGTTTTTCAACACCCAGAGAATAAAACGTAACAACCAGGAAAACGCAGCACTGAAGAAACCGAAAATGAAAGAAAACAGTGCAGTTTTGACTTACAACCATGTATTTCTGCAACTTTGTCTTTCGAACCTTAAAAAAAAAACTCGAGAATATAGAATTGCCGCTTTTTGCGATCACAGGAAAACACCCCGCGTGGCAATGCAAGGTCCCTAGCGATGTCGATTCTGTTCCGCGCTCGCTGCTTGTCTACTGCGTTTAGTACATCAAGCTTTTCCTGAAGGGAAAGCGCCTCCCGTTTTCGCGACGCCATCAAGGCACGACAAAGTTCGCTGTTGCCACTTCAACGCTGTTCTCAAAGCTTGAAGCGCACAATGACGACGAGAGCGCGTGCTATTCTTGCGGTGGTGCTTTTAAGGCCCACAAGCACTTTCGGCATTCCGAAGTGAAACTGGCATTGTAAGTGCAGCGATGAAGGCGATAGCATAGAGTAACATAGTAGGGCCATCTAGTGGTGCCGAATCGCATCCGCGTGCGACTTCATGCAGTCAGTTCCGTGACCAAGGACCCTATTCTCTACTGCACAAATTTCCAGGAAACTGTGGAATTCGCCGGAAGTCTTTTCTGATTGGCTTTCCATTTTGGTCACGTGCTTCCGGTTGACAAAGCGGTTGTGTGTAGTTTCGTCATTTTGACGTTTCATGACGTTTACGGGTACCAGTTCTAAAGTTTGCCTTATTTCTCTGTACTGAAAGCGCATAATTCTTGGCCGGCGATGAAAAACTAGACTAAATGCACCGGACATGAAAACGTTGGCCTGTCTTTGCTATTCAACAACAATACTGCTTGTAATACACGCCCTCTCTGTGATTGGCTGAGAAGGCGTGCCGTAATTTAAACAGTTGGCGGGAACGATCACGCCACACATTGGCAACTTGAGCCTGCGTAAAAGTGACGTAATGTTACCTAACAGCTTCAAAATGGCGGCTGATTTTGCCGCGAAATAGGGCAAAAAATTTGCCGTACTTCCGCGCCGCGAAATGTCCGGGAATTTGCAGCAGGCGCAGTTTCGTATGATCAGCGGTTTAAAGCCTGTTTTATACCGAAAGAAATAATAGTTACGACTGTTTCCAAGCCAGCGATCACGGAGAATAGAAATGACATGCAGTATTTTGCTTTTATGTTTGGCAATAAAATAAAAATTATTTGTTTTGCGTAACCGAAACATAAGAGGGCAGTACAAGCCTCTCCATGACAAAGAGAACCCAATGCATGGCATTTGTCCGCACTCCTCCTAGTAAGCTGCTGGGTCACATGATCGAACTCAAGAGAAAAAATTGGCCGCGTATCTGCTCCTTTCGTTGCAAATGTCGTCAAAAGGCGATAGTCTTTATCGGCTTTTGCGAAGTAAATGCCTCCCTTCGCTTTCCCGATCACCTTTCATGTTGTTCCTCTTGCATCGCGCTCCTCCCAAGGTAAAGACACCAAAGGTTTGCTTAAATCATTTTAGATTTCCCGCGTTCCACTGCTCCAAACCGGGTGTCTCGATGCGAACGCTGCCGTACGGCGAAGACGCACGTTAATCGAGGCGCCCTACTTCAACGTTTATAGAACCGCATTTCCCTGCTCCACGTGCGTTGCAGCTAGCAGAACGTGGAACCTATCTAGTGGAACCTTGCGTAACTGTTGCCGGTTGATTTCTTAAAATGGCGCCAGAAGCTATAGTGGCGCGGGCGACAGCAGGCGACGGCGGAGTGAATTCTTTTTCTGCAGTTGATGAAGTATTAAATTTCGCAAAAGTCAAGCATGTTTGATTTTTTTATAAAGGAACACTGCAAATATCACTTCTGTATTGATTTGTTGTCTCATATTTGCGTAATGTCTTGTTCTTCTTCAACAATGTTGACAAGTATGAACCTTACACCGGACATAGATGGGTAGATTTAGCTGTGACTATATAAGACTATTGCGCAGGTACTGTTTTGCTTTGTCCGGTTGGCTGAATCGAGTCACAGACAGACAGACGGACAGACAGACAGACAGACCAAAATTTCTGGGTTTAAGTAGCCCAAGAAAGACTAGCGTCTTTAAAATAACAAAGAAACGTGACTCTGTTGTTTATTACAGCGCTGATTGAAGTCGAGCATGACGAATGAGTAAATCGGCAACATCGGTGCGTTCTGCGGTTATCAGGCGTAGCGCTTCGCTGCTCTTATGTGTCATACAAGCGATGGTCGCGGCCCTCTTTTTCTGTGATCACACCATAAACTCGTAACATAGCATACGATAGCATGGCGGCGGTTGCGGCCGGGAAGGTGATAGCGCAACAAAGCATGCATTGAACCAGAGAGCCCAAGTATGTAACTAAAAGCGATTGAAAGAAATAGATGCGGTAAAAAATTGTTTAATGTTTTTTAGATCAACATCTGCCTTTCGGTCGCTTTTGGATAAACGTTACTCGATCGCCTCATGGTGTTTACGCCAATTTCGACCTGCAAAAATGTGTTTCTCTTGCCAGCCTCAGCTACCGTGTTAATTTTTATGATACGTGCCAAGTGTTTTTATATCTTTTATGCGTAATATTTGATAACTTGGTTGCAATCTTTATGAGTGAAGCGTCAAATTACACTGCATGTCGTCATAGCTATATGTGCATAAAGTCACTGGTTGCTTCCGTCGTGCTTACGCTAAACAACATGGCGAATTGCCTGGGAATTGGTGCCGTCGAGAATAGGGCCCCAAGGGCCCTATGTCGTTTGTACTCCCTAGGAGAGCTTTGAATGAGCGCAGGTAGGTGGTAGACCCGCGGCTGTGCTCGTTGAGTGCAATGTCCGCCTCCCCGTCTCCTCGTGTGGGCGTAGCTTCGTCGGTAAGACGACGGGTCTAGCTAGGTTTCTATATTGGGGTCCAGGTTCGATTATTAGCGGTGCCAGTAATTTCTTTTATTTAGCCTGGCGTTGTCTGCTGACGAGGCCACGAAAATTTCCTTGGCTGGTATGCGTACACTGCTTCACCATAAAAAAAAAAAAAACGGATAGCCTATATTTGGTAGACCAGTGGGCTGCCACTGTTCAGACCGGGGGTCGAATTCTCCCACGAAGACGTCGTTTTGAAGCGACGCGGAAGCGCCGTGCAAATGCATGTATTCTTGGGTTGGGGCGTCGCTTTCAGGGGCGGGAAAAGGGGAAAATCAGGCGGAGACTCTCGAGACGGAGCAGGTGCACAAGGAGTGAAGCGACGCGCACTGCTTCCTGTCGGTTTGTGCGTTGCTTTGCTCCTTGTGCACGTGCTCCGTCTCCAGACTCTCCGGCTGATTTTCCCCTTTCCCCGCCCCTGAAAGCGGCGCCCCAACCCAAGAATACATGCATTTGCACGGCGCTACCGCGTCACTTCAAAACGACGCCCCTGAATTCGGCCCCAGGGTTCAAGTCCCGTCGGGTAAGACGGGTGTTTTTTTATTTATTTACTCTTCACAGAGGTGGTCATTTTTTGACGGGACAACGACAACAGGTTCTTTTCGTAAAATGGGGCACTTAGGGCTTTCGCGTTTAAAACGCTTGGGCATGCGAATTTCAGAGCCAGAAATCTCTGTTCGCATGTAGCAAAACGTAGCACCTTTCAACCAACGCGGGAAGTGCAATACTTGTGTAAACAAACAAAAGGAGGAAATGCCGGCTCCCAAATCTAATCTCACGCGGCGTGTCCGCAACAAAACATATCGCCTTTGTCACGCTCAAGCCCACTCCGAAGGCACCGAAAGCATTGTACACACGTTGAAGGCAATTTATAGCCAACACGAAAGCCAAGCCTAGTATTAGGAGTAAACAAAACGGTGGTCATCGCTTACAGCATCAGAAGATCGGTAAAAAAGAGCACTGCAGCCTTTCATGTGCGGAACTGAAGGAAGCCACGCCGCTCTTTCTATTCGTACTTGAAGGAACGCGCGCAATGCAGTCGGCTCACCGCTTTCAAGTGTTTATTACATTGAACAATGCGCGTACGCCACACGCGCGGTGAGATTAGAATTCGGCGCTCTTTGCTTGCGGACGTCAGCCTCGTTGAGGGTGCTGCACCCTCGGTCTGCGGCGTTGTCTACAACTACTGCGGGTCAGCACAGAGCGACTATGAATGCGGGGGTGCCACAGGGGATAGCGGGCTGTTTTGCAGCGAAGCAGTACATGTATCGCCCCACCAGTTTCCATTCCGGTGAAGCCGATTTAGTCGTCGCCAGGTCGCCGCTCCGGTTCTCCTCCTCGCCACCGCAGACCTCTTTTTCACAACGGCTGTCACACCAGTCATTCCCCTCGTCGCCACCGATTCCTCTTTCACAAGCTGCGCAGTCGGCCGGCAGCGGCCGTAGCACCGTTATCAGGTTATTCCGAAGAATCAACACGGGCCCTATTCTCGCCTGCACAAATTCCCGGGAAATTCGCCATGTTTTTTTGCGTAAGCACAACGTAAGAAATCAGTGACGTGATGCACGTATAGCTCTGACGACTTGCAGTGTAATTTGACTCTTCACTTAAAGATCATAACCGAGGTATCAGATATTGCCCATAAAAGATATAAAAACTCTTGGCATGTATTATACAATTTAGATGGTAGCTGAGGTTGGCGAGGGAAACACATTTCTGCAGGTCAAAATTGGCGTCAACACCACAAGGCGATCGAGTAACGTTGATCCAAAAGCGACCGAGAGGCGGATGTTGAGCTAAAAAACATCAAACAATTTTTTACCATATCTATTTATTTCTTTCAATCGCTTTTAGTAACATAGTTGGGCTCTCTGCTTCAATGCAAGCTTTGTTGCGTTATCACCTTCCCGGCCGCCACCGACGCCATGGTATCGTCTGCTGCCATGTTACAAGTTTATGGCGGGATAACAGAAAAAGAAGGTCGCAACCATCGCTCGTATGACGCATAAGGGCAGCGAAGCGCTACGCCTGGTAATTGCAGAGCATACCGATGTCGCCAATTCACTCATTCGTCAAGCCTTGACGAATGAGTGAATTGGCGACATCAGTATGCTCAACGCAGTAATGCAAAAAAAAAAAAAAATTGGCCGCGTATCTGCTACTTTTGTTGCAAATGTCGTCAAAAGACGATAGTCTTTATCGGCTTTTGCGAAGTAAATGCCTCCCTTCGCTTTCCCACTCACCTCTCATGTTGTTCCTCTTGCGTCGCGCTCCTCCCAAAATATAGACGCCAAAGGTTTGCTTAAATCATTTTAAATTTCCCGCGTTCCACTGCTCCAAACAGGGTGTCTCGATGCGAACGCTGCCGTACGGCGAAGACGCGCGTTAGTCGAGGCGACCTATTTTAACGTTTATAGAACCGCGTTTCCCTACTCCACGTGCGTTGCAAGCCGAACGTGAAACCTATCTAGTGGAACCTTGCGTAACTGTTGCCGGTTGATTTCTTAAAATGGCGCCAGAAGCTATAGTGGCGCGGGCGACAGCAGGCGACGGCGGAGTGCATTCTTTTTCTGCAGTTGATGAGATATTTAATTTCGCAAAAGTAAACCATGTTTGATTTTTTTATAAAGGAACACTGCAAATATCACTTCTGTATTGATTTGTAGTCTCATATTTGCGTAATGTCTTGTTGTTCTTCAACAATGTTGACAAGCATGAACCTTACACCGGACATAGACGGGTAGATTAGCTGTGGACTATTGCGCAGGCATTGTTTTGCTTTGGCCGGTTGGCTGAATCGAGTCATAGACAGACAGACGGACAGACAGACATACAGACAGACCAAAATTTCTGGGTTTAAGTAGCCCAAGAAAGACTATCGTCTTAAAGAAAAACAGTCACTTTTTTGTTATTTTTTCTTGAATCCGATCATGTGACCCAGCAGCCTACTAGGAGGAGTGTGGACAAATGCCATGCATTTGGTTCAATTTGTGATGGAGAGGCTTGTACTGCCCTCTTATGTTGCTGGTACGCTAAACAAATAATTTTTATTTTATTGTCAAACGTAAAATAAACTACGGCACGTTATTTGTATGCTCCGTGATCGCTGACTTGGAAACAGTCTTAACTATTATTTCTTTCGGTAGGAAACATGCTTTAAACCGCGCGTCATCCGAAACTGGATCTGCTGCAAATTCACCGACAATTCGCGGCGCCGGAGGTAGGGGAAATTTCTTGCCCTATTTCGCGACAAAAGCAGCCGCCATTTGCAAGCTCTTACGTATTACCAGGTCATTTTTACGCAGCTTAAAGCTGCCAATGTGTGACGTATACATCCTATTTAACTGTTTACGTTACGTCACATCTTTTCTGCCAATCACAGAGAAGCCGTGGCCTGCAAGCCATGGTGTTGTTGAATGGCAAAAAAAGGCCTTCGTTGTCATGTCCGTTTTATTTCGTCTAGTTTTTTCTTGCCGGCCAAGAATTGTGCACTTCACGTAGAGAGAAACAAGGCAAACTTTAGAACTGTTGACAGTAAACGTCATGAACGACAAAATGATGAAAGCACACTCAACCGCTGTCAACCGGAAGCACGTGACCAAAATTGGAAGCCAACCGGAAAAGGCTTCCGGCAAATTCCCCAGTTCCCTGGGAATTTGTGCAGTCGAGAGTAGGACCCAGCAGCACGAATGGGTGTAAATGCGCCCGAAAGCCACCGCCACCGCCAATAATGTAGCCGCGGTCGTTGCTGCCTCAAATTCCCCCTTGCGCACTAGCTGCGGGTCTCTGGAAGTTGAAACCAACTTGCCCCGTTGGAACGCCGACGTGAGACATAATTCTTTACCTTGAAAGCCATTCCGAGCGACATTGTCGCGTCGGCAGTCCTCGTAGAATGCTGGTCATAGTTCTTCTGGCGGAAGAATAATAATACATCTTAGCCTGGCCGCATATAAAGTCTTTCTCCCTTCGCCGGTCTATTTTACGCCTAATTATGTGCCAATCCCAGGTTGCCGGTTTAGACGTGCACGGGTTGGGGGTGGAGGGAGGGCCCGGAGGGGGCATGCACGCACAGCAGGGCTGAATGCCGCTACCGATGACGTACCCGCGGTGGTGGTTTGTGATTCAAACGTGAATCATTACTAAACATCGCAACAAAAACACGGACTTTAGCTGAGGTACACAGGACGAGCGCTCGTCCTGTGTACCTCAGCTAAAGTCCGTATTTTTGTTGCGCTGTTTAGTAATGATGGATAACCAACTCGCCCAATACTGCACTTTGCTTAAACGTGAACTTTCATGGCTCAATGCGCCCTTTCAGCTGTCGTCCGCAATCGAGCGGTTCGGGTCTGGGTAGATGGGCTGCACAGATGCCTACGATTGGGCAGCGAAAGAGACACGCACCTGTGTGTCCGCTAGAATAAAGGTAGAGGCCTTCGAGGTGTTAACTCGCTATAGAACGGACGCATGCCGTTTGCTTGGAGGAAGAAAAGCGGAAACTGAAGAGGCGTCAGCCTGAACACAAGCGTGAATGGGCACGAAAACAACGAAAATTTGCCGGCGTTGCCGCCTCAAGTTCCAGCTGTTCGAGTAGCTGCAAATCCCTCCCGGATGAACAGCAACTGGCCCGATATCCCTTGTCCGGCTTAAAGGGGTTTCAAAGGGACATGCTCGACAGTATCTTTCACACCAAGCATCCGATCATGACTGGTTGCCGGTTTATACGTGCACGGGTAGGGAGCGGAGGGACGGGGGTGGGGGAAGGCGGGCACGCGCAGCTATAGGTTTCATGCCCTTACTGATGACATGTCTGTTGTGTTGGCATGAGGTTTAAACGTGCCCGTGAAACAGTCCAATGCGACCTGTCCGGTGTCCTCAGTGGTAAAGGGGATTGGGTTGGCGTGTTACACAAACAGTAAGAAGCCCGCGATGCGGGAGGGAAAGAGACAGCTGTACGTTTGTCTGCTAGGATAAAGCTCGGGCCTTTCCAAATTTCATTCAGGTAATTGGCCAGGAAACATGCTCAGTCGTAATTTACAAACAAAGGTGTTTTGTTTCGTGCAATCAACGAAGGGCGTGCAGCTTCGCAGGTCATCCTTCTTCACAGAGTAGGACAGTAATTTTTTTTTCGCTCACACGGTATGCAATATGCCTGCGCGCAGATGAATAAACTGTCCCTGTAGTAGGCATCATGATGATAATAACTGGATGTTTAATGGAATATTATGCACTGTCCATTGGCCGATGTCTCAGATAGTTGTTATTTTGAGAGAGAGAGAGAGAGAGAGAGAGAGAGAGAGAGAGAGAGAGAGAGAGAGAGAGAGAGAGAGAGAGAGAGAGAGAGAGAGAGAGAGAAAGAGAGAGAGAGAGAGAGAGAGTAACGTGTTTATTGCGAAAAGCAATGGGGAGGAATCCTCAGTCCAAGACCCTTTGAGCGTTCCCAGTCTGAACTGCCCTCGCTGATCATTGAAGTCGGAGCTGGTCAGAGCTCTCTACCTAAGCTCGAAAAGAAGAAAGGGAGGAATTTCGGGAATGTAGTAGGGCGTGGGCGCAGCCACCTACCATATGAAATAGAGTCCCGGGGTCTTCGCAGAAGTGGCATTGCCGGGAATACACGGTGGGGTGCATTTAGTGGGATGGGGAAAGGTATTCGTTTAAAGTGCATGGAGCTGCCGTTCCTCCTCTTCCGTTCGGTGTTTATGCAATGCTGTACCCGCGACCAATGCATACACAATCTTCTGACTAATGTGGCGTGTACCTTTATGAGGGTGGTACGTTAATGGAGATGGTTTTACTCAGCCTCCCTGGCAGAGGCGAGCGTAACGAAGCCCAGCTGGCCAATGATTTAGAAGTTTTACTGGCTTATGCGTGAAAACACGCTCAAATATATGCTAGCCACATAACACTACGAAATTCAAAACTGAGTTTACAACATGCCACGATTAAGACCTAGTCTCTGTGCACACACCGCCCGTAGGTACCGTGGCCGAATTTGTGACAAAAGTTCAATGCGAAGACGCCTGCGTAAACAACGCCGGCGGTGAGTTGGATGATAGTGCAAACAAATCCATTAACGCGACCCTGAGAACCCTCGTGTGACTTCAGAAGGTTGGTCGTGGACGTAGTTTGTCTTCAGTAGCTGAGCAATGCTGGTGACATCCATCATACCTCCCCATGCTTTGAAAGCCAGCGGAAGTGCTTTTTATAGGCATTAACCCATGGCGCACTTACGAAGTTTCCTAGGCCATTAAAGTAAAAGTCGCCGAGACAACTACGCACGCGTGGCTGCACTGCAGACTGCGAGAGAAGGGCCTTTCTATGGCATTATTTCTCCGGAAACATTAGGCCCAGAAGTGCGCTTCGGCCCGCTTTATCCGGGGAGAGTGCGGCCGTTCCGCCTGATTAACGCGGCATGGTTGCAGAGCCAGAGGAGCAAACACGCCGGGCGCAATCTTCGGCTGCCGCGAGAGCCGCTTACGAAGCGGTCGAACAGACCGTGACAGCCTACCCAACGCGGCCACGAAGCCAAGCTGCACTAACAGGCTCGCGCCCTTACGTGCCACTCCTGGCACCTTGCTCCCTTATTTTTAAATGGCACCTTTCCGCACTCGCCGGCAAACTGTCGGTTCAGGCGGCACAGGCTTTATCTAGGCGGCAATGGAAGGAAATTGCAAGGCATAATTGAACCATGCGCGCCGGTTGCCGCGTGGGCGCGCTACTAAGGCAACTTCATTGGCGAGAGATTGACGTGTGGCCGCTGTCCGCTGTGGTCTTTACGGGAAGCTGTTTACTCGGCGTCTATCGTTGGCCTGGTTGGGGCCGTAGTTTGTTGTCTGCACTTCGCGTTACAGGCCGCGGCTTCTTTTCAACCCACCCTCTCTCTCAGGGCGTCCATAGATGAAGGAGCAAAATTAGATGACGTCTCGGGGTACCTTTTTACTCCACCTTGTCGATTTGGCCAGACAACGGCAATGGAAAAAAACACTTGCCTAGCAAACTTCATATCTCCTGCGGAGAGGTCCAACACTATACGGCGTAATGATTGAGATTCACAAAAAAACTAAGGAGACAAAGCTACGAGACACATCTGCTTTAGACAGCGTGCCCATTTATTTCCACTATTTAAACTAGGGGTCAAGTTACCATATAAAGCCAAGGAGTATTAATAATATTTATAGCCCGCATAAACCAACTCTAAATGACTCTCTTGGAATGTATTTGACATATTTACTTTTTCTTAGTTACTACCTCGCATTTCTTGAGAATATCACATTGGCCATAAAACTTTTTAACAGAAGATCCTCTGAGAAAGCACAACGTACTCGTGGAACTTTGCTGTACCACGCACATCCGCTGGGTTTCAGTGTTGAACAGAGCATCGCTTGATCGGTCGCCGTACGACAACATGCACGCGGAGTCCAAGAAAATTGGCAGTAATCGCAACTCACAGTTACCGTGATCCGACATCAACAATGCCTGTCTGAGGGGCTGCTTACCTGCAAGAGAGAGAGAGAGAGAAAGAAGACGAAGTGGAATCAACGTTTGTGTACGTAAAACAGGATCAACATTGGTGAGCATAAATATAACAGCAAACAACTTGTGACGCATCAAATCCACAAAGCAGATACGCCATTCACCCGGGGTGTGTTTATTTCCCGTTCCCAACAGGACACTATGCCCCACACGCAACCTTGTGGTTTATAGATAACTATTTCATCGAGACAGAAGATATGGTCTGCGTTCCCGTGTATAGCCTAATTAGGCGGCTGAGCAGACTATGGGGTTAAAGGCTGATGAAATAAATCTCCTCACAGAACGTGGTCCTTCACTCTTAAAAAAGAAGTTCGGGGCACGCACTAATGAAATACTAACAAGTTACTTGTCCCAGTATACACTAGGTACTTAGTAACTCCAGGTAGTAAATGTGGCACTTGTGAGAATTACTAACCGAAGCAGGCAGTAAGCACCACTACCCCCACTAGTAAAGTCCCAGCGATAGTACTTTTCTGAGCTACATGCGTTTACTAACTGGCCATGCACAACCTAGTCATACGCACGACCTTAATTTAGTACTACCACTTCCTACACTCAGTAAATTTACTAACCATGCAGTTGTTAGTGGCAGAGCCTACGTACAAAACCGCGGGGTAGTAAGGTTCGTAAGGAGTTAGTAAATACGGCCGTTACTACCTTTTTACGACCTTTTTATTAAGAATGTTTGTTTTGGAAATAAACGAACATCAGATATAACGCTGGTGTATTGAGACTTCGGTAAGGTGAGAGCGAGTGAGACATTGGGAGGGGGGGGGGGGTGTAAGCCAGGAGTCAAGAACACCAATGAGGCATAGTGAAAAAGCGTGCAAGTAGGCACTTTAAAATGCTTGAAGGAGAGAAAAAGAAAAAAAGCTGAAACTCGTGCGCCTCGGATTAGACCAGACCTAGAATCTTCCGATTACACTTCTGATGCATTCTAAATTCGGCTATAGGGGCAGCCGTATTTTTCGGAATATCTCTGGATACTTATGTAAATGTAACAGTAGCCTACGCTTGTGGGCGGCAGCCAGCATCCACATCTTCACGCCCAGCAACACAACGGCCTAGCCACTGGTGTATAAAGTGACATGATTTGTTGTTGGCGGGACACACATATTGAAGTACTCAACACCCATGCAGTCACTACCACAGTGCATGCCCTTTGTTACGTTAGCCATGGTTTTGTTTGTGCTACCATGTCATACCAACATATCTTTTCATGAAGATAACATTTTCCCTTACGAGATCCCTTTAAGCAATCCGCCACTGTCGCAGAAGCAGTTTTTTTTTCATATGTTAAGTAAGCGACCTAGCAGAAGGTCAACCGAGGAACCGCACAACAAAATCCCTCTGTTCAGTATATGAAGAGACTTAGCGTAGGCCACCCGTTGCAATTCTCAGAAATATGTACCAGCTAGCCCGCCTACAATCCACGTTCCACAACAGTCTTTGCAAAATGGAAACGGACCGCCATCCAATCCAGCTGCTTGTAACAATGGCCGCCGACGGATTTTCCGCTCTAGAGTGGGGCCAACAATGGTCTCCTATTGTGAAGCTGGTCAGATGTACAATTCGGAAAGGTCGTCTCAATTGCGCGCAGTTTTCGGGTTTGCAGTGACAGCGGCACGCCTTCGACAGTGTTGCACCCCCCGACAGCGTGCCGGACACTGGGTCTCCGAGAAGGGGACAGCCTATGCGCGAGCCACGATTCCCAGGAAACCAGAATGGGCTCAGTTGCGGAACCCGAGACCTCGCTTAAAGACTAGTTAGCATACTTGTCTGCTTTACTCACGTACACGTTAAGAACTGCAATAACTCATGTAGTGTATCACTTCGCCGAAGCGACAGATCCGGATGTCAACGCACGCGCGCGTTTTGAAACGAGATTGCGCTTAATACGTAACACCGTCTGATTTTTCATGCCTAGATTTTTTGCAGTCGCTTCAGGAATTTAAAAGAAGATTAAGCGCAATAAATAAGGAAAACGCTTCATGTTACGTTCACAATACTGGCAGTAAGGCCTTTTTTGCGCCGCGCAGAGTAACAGTAGGCTGCGGTGATGAGGCGCAGGGGTATCTTCCATTCCCGTTCTTAACTTGCACCGGAGTATAGTGGCACGCTGAAAAAATTTATAAAGGTACAGCGTCTTAACATGAAACGGGTGCACAGTTGTACCTTTGAAAACGTTCTCGTATGCCGTAGGGCAATCTGCCGCAAAAAGAAAAAAAAGCACTGGTTTCTCAAGGAAGCGAGCCACAGCTCCTCAAGACGCCAGCTGCACAAGGCAAGATTGAATAATGAGTTAGCGGTTGTCCGGTTCACCCGTCGAAAACCGTCTCTTCCCTTATGTCAACCAACGAATTTGTGGCGTATCATATTAGTTGTAGGGCAGAGAGTGAGGCGGGATTCGCATTTGTTTCAAGTATTAGTTATAACCAAAAGTTATTTTTCTGTCCAATGGTGTCTTAACCCTCTCAAGGCAAACAAGAAAGTGAATTGGAAAAGAAAATGTCGAATAAAAATGTCCCCAAAAGAAGTAGCAGGGAGTAATATAACCGGGGGAAATCTTGTTCGTTGGGTAAAAGAGCGCACGAAACATTTCTGTAGGCTATGAAAACAATAAGCAGCGTAAAAATGAAGAATGAAAGGAGAAACAGTAGGTACAGTCAGAGAATAATACTGACCGGAGAGCGGGAGAATACTGTCCGGAGAGCGAATGCCTGCTGTCTAGGTCAGACGAAGAAAAAGAGAACAAGTGCGCTCCATTGTAGCCATTAGAGAGGCTCTGCTGGCTGTAACCGGAATCACTTTGCAGCCCGGGGCGCGCATCGTGATTCGCCCCGATGCCCTTCAAGCAGCCCGCTTACTGCGGTTTGTTAGTCGTAGCCCTATGCTGGACCAGAATATTTCCAAACTTGCGACGCGAATCGCTCACGAGATTTAAGTTGAATGGGTTCCGCATTACCTACTGACAAGGCGGCCGTACAGCCTGGCTAGCACCCTCCGTTCCATCTCCGACTTCCCCGCTAGAGCTGGATCACGGAACTCTGCTGCTGACGAGAAAGGAACACCTCCGGCGCCGCACTCTCATTCCAACGTGTGCTGTCACCCTCCTCCCGGGTCTTGCCCGATCCGAGGAGATTGCGTCTACGAGGATTCGCGTTGCGAGTGGCCTTAACTCCCACCATGAACTCCCAATAGCCTCACTTCCGAGATTCTTTTGCAAACACCGGTTGCTCAGTTTGCAACCACAGCGATGCAATAGCCGACCTTCACCGCTTGCTGTGGTCGTGCCTTGCATGGCGCCTGACAAGAAGGCACATCTTGCGGCGACGGCCCTCCGTGTAGACGACGCATCCGGGTACATCGTAGTGGATACATGGGCCCCATCATCGTTCCCTCCTAGACTTAATCCACGAGCTAACATTTTCATGTTCGCCTTGTCAACTTTCGTCATCAACTCATACCCCGTCATCTATGCCTTGTGGCAAAATAAATGCCCCTAAAAAAATTACGCTCCAGCTAAAGGAGGAACGTGCCGGGAAACTGCCTAGTGGGCATTACCGCGACAGTGAGGCGCGAGAGGTGAGACGGCCCTTTTCAGGAATTAAAATTTGCATGAGACTAGCGTGAGCGAAAACCTCTGCCTAAATGGGAGCGCCTGCCTTGAAGACGGCGTTGCTGTCACTTAGCTGGCCGTCCTGTCTTTCTTGCAGAAACGCACGCGAAGGGCGTTTTCCTATCCGGAGCGCACACTTCCGCGTTCCTACCTCGTTTCCGCGGGTACAGTTAATCCTGAGGATAGACAACACTACCGATGTGGTTTTAAACCTGTCACTACAAAAAAAGTAAACAAGGTACGCTCATGCCGTCAGAAAGGGTAACAACCTGTGTACTAAAGCGCTTAAAATACGCCATGGAGACGTAAACCTCGTTTCTTGCAAAGGACTAAGGCGCGTCAGCACGAAGCTAACTCTCGATCTCGGGAAGATATTCGCATACCGGGTTCAACCGCAGACAGCAAACATTTCTGCGGCGCTGGTGTGGAAACAGCGGCCGGGCGATCGAAAATACCTGCTCCTGGTCGGATTTAGTCCCATGGACGAACGTACGCAAAATTCTGAGAACGTGTGGATGTTTATACAAATCATTTCCCAAGAGTTTGGCCTGGTATATTAGGAAGGAAACAATTATTCGGGTAAAGCCTTGAGTCCGAGCTAAATCGGTTTTACTTATTTACACCTGGAAGGTAACACTGAGACTCACCCATAACTCTGGTTTCCCTTTTTTATTTCAATGATGAATTGGTTGTTTCACCACTGGTTCTCACGTGTATGTCAATCGCGTCTTCCCCTGACATGAACGCAATGTGTCCGCATATTACGCAAGACTAATTTTATGCTTTTCGATGCTGCTGCAACACTCGGAATAACTGCATTTAACTTCGACGTAGGCGGTGGCTGAAAGCTGCAGATTCAAATCTTCCTTCGCCAATTTACAGCCCGTAACAATCACGCAATTCGTCTGAATCCCAAAGGCAACTCGTTCGTAATGTACTATGACGCATCATTACAAGACGTAGTGTCTGTCCTTCCCAAAATGACAACAAAAATAGGTAGCTGGGTTAGACTCAACTACGGTTAAATTATTAAAAAAGAATTTAAAATTGTAGCACAAATTTCATTCAACGTATTCAGTCCTTCCTGGTGAAGCGCTTGCACAGCCCAACGTAGCAAAGGTTTTCTGTGTCTATAAAGATGGTGATCGCTTTCACCCTCATAGCTATATTGAGGACCATTTCTGTCGTTATTGCTACAAATGATATTAAAAAAAATCAGTATCCTGTGTAGTCTCATGAGAAAATTCTTGGACAAATAAAGCAAACTGTCCCCTTTGCTATATGATTTCTGGTTGAATAATTGAACTTGGACCGCGGTTCCCTGCTTGATAAAACTAATCAACTTAGTTCCGCAGAAGATGAAACGGATCACAATCATTTTTAACAGCGAAGCTGGTCAGCAAAGTGTAATTTTTCATGTCCACAGTTACAAATACCAAGAAATTGCCGCGCGCGCGCACGTGAGCGCGTGCTTCGCGGCGATCGCCCGGCAGTTAATAAAACGAAGAAAGTGCCTAGCGCTCGTGTGTGCGTGCCTCGCGACGACGGCCCAGCATCCCCTGCGCACGTTTGTCGAGCCAAGCATACCCACTCAGGGAAATTGGCCAAGACTGGCAAAAAACAAAACAAAACAAAAGAAAAAACTCCAGCGTTCGCCGTAACAGTGGAAACATTTGCTCGGAACGAGAAAGACTGCAGCGTTCGCCGTAATTGTGGCAACACACGTCATAGCGTACGCCCCTCCAAAGTGATGTCCAATAATTCTCACTTCAAAAAAAAAAAAAAAAAAAAAGAAACCAGCACACACTTATTGAAACAATGATGGAGTAAAGGTTATTGCGGCAGCGAAGAAGAAGCAAAAGCGGCTGCGATTGTGGACTTAAACCTTCATGATGGTCGTGAAGAATGCGTACTGCTTCGCTACCTTCAAGCCTTACGCGTTAGTATGAGCTTCCTTCATTTTTAATCGGTCTACAGAATTCCGATTACGTATATCATAAAGTTCTACTTCAACAAATATACCATATCGGGTTCTAGCATGGTGCTATTGACTATTTTAGCTATTTCTCCAACCGTCAACAAGGCGTGGTAGCGAATAGCTTTTTCGTTCTCGATGCAGCAGATTGCTACAGGTCTGTTAAGGGGATCCGTCTGGGGCCACTGCTATGTTCGTTGTACATTAACAATCAGCAATACAATGAAGCCTGCAGAAAGTTCAGTGCACGCTGCTAATACAGAAAGAATAATTGTAGCAGATAACCTATTTCTCCTACAAGCAAGAGCAAACCTTTAACTTTTTAACTTAGAAATATTTTGAAATGGTTTTGTAAATGACAAGCTCACTATAAATGCCAAAAACACGGAATACGTGCTTTGATTTTTAACAAGAAATGGGTAATGCTCAAAGCGTTAAAATTTCTATTGGTGAATGCGCTTTGACGGATACGTTATGTGACGTAACACGAGAGAAAATATTCCGAAGGTTCAAGGGCGCTCTTTGTTTTAGTAAAGAAAGGGCGGGATTGAAGCTCTCTGTGAAGATTCTCGCTCAAAGATATACGACCGAGCATGGGAAGATGAAAGATAGGGGCAAATCTGCATTAGAATTAGGCTCTCATACATTTGCGATCGCCTTGGCCGGTATAGCATGCATACGACTTCGTCTCCTGGGGGTTTCCTCCGCGGCTCCTTACGTACAAAGCAGAAATTTGCATTTGAGGCGGCTGATTTATGCTTCATTTATGGCGGCTGATTTATGCGAGCTTCTGGCAGTTACCGCCTTGGGACCAGATATATGAAACGAACTTGCCCGCCACGGGAACTAATTGCGCGCCGCGCTGGAGACGTTCAGGATTGGCTCAGTTCGGCGTCTTAGAGAGAACTCTGATCGTGGGTGTTCTAAAATAACCACCCGGATTCACTTTGATTCGTGGCCACCTGCTCACTGCAGTTTTTCTCCTTCATTTTGTTCTCAAACGCCATTCGGGGGTCAATTGTTCCCCGCTGTGCCTGTCTTTATGTTGGACACCCTGGTCTCAAGACTCCTGCGCAGGCTGGCCGAATATGTGGTGGTCTAAATGAATTCGCAGTTTTAGCGCCCCGTAGATTCTGCATTTTTTGTCGCGTAAACATATTCAGATGCTTGTAAAAAATGTCTCTACGCCAGTCTCAAGTTGTCGTGCAAAAGCAACAAACATTCCCGCTTAAGAACCCCACTTCGCGCGTTTGCTACTCTGAGGATACGTAACACTTTTCAAAGCTTCAGAGCGCCCATGGAGGATTCAGTGTACGCGCACATATTTCTTGTGGTCGATTCTCCGAGTGCTCGTGTTCCAAGTCATTGATCAACCAATTTAGTTCAAGCTTAGGCCTCGAATCTCAGGCCTAACGTTTATCTGCTTACCTGCAACAAGGGTTGCAGATAAGCTACTGCCTCCAGTCACACATTGCTTACCTAGTCAAACATATCATTAAGATAGAATGCGTCCATGAAAGGACACGTTTGTAACTTGAAGCTATACGCAGAAAACCCTTAGATCGGCATGTACCGCAAGTACATGCCGACGACGCCGAGAACAGCTCCAGACACGACGCCGAGAACAGCTCCAGACACAATGCAATTTTTCACGGTGTACCTCATCGAAACTCATATGAAAGATATGCCGAAAAGGGAGGTAAAAAAATCAAAGCCCATTTTTTAAAAGAGAAAGATGGTTAAAACGCGCAGCTTCGTCCGATGTAACCCGAGTCAAAGTCGAAACTCCGGACTGCGTCGACCACGTCGGAATGGCGGAATCAGGTAGACGTCGGCTTCATAACGCCACGGACCCAGGTTCGATTTCGACCACGGGAGGCATTTTCTCCTTGAGGCGCATGATTGATTGATTGATTGTAGGGTTTAACGCGCCGACGCAACGCAGGCGATGAGGCGCGCCGTAGTGGAGGGCTCCGGATTAATTTTGACCACCTGGGGATCTTTAACGTGCGCCGAAATCTCGTACACACGGGCGTTTTTGCTTTTCGCCTCCATCAGAAAAGCGGCCGCCGCGGCCGGGAATCGAACCCGCGACCTCGTGCTCAGCAGCGCAACGCCTTAGCCACTGAGCCACCGCGGCGGGTGAGGCGCATGATGTGCCTTCCGTTATCATCATCATCGCTTTGTGAAACCTACTCTGAAAATTTGGCGTTCCTGCAGTGCGTTTTACTCGGTGAGGAATAGAACGCTTCGCTTTAAAAATTAACCGAAGCTCTATTGGCGGATGTTCTGCAACGGGTGTGCCCCTCACCCCTTTCCCTCCCGAACATGAGGTTCAGCCTGATGCACACGCCTTGCTCCGGCCTTAGGTGCTGTTACATTGGCGAAGGAGCCCCCGTACCAAGTTCCGCCACCTCCGTCATGTAGTGGTAGTGTGGTGAACGAGCTGCGAGCAGAAGAAATGCTCCGGTGTTGACGACAAAGATCGGAGGGAAAAATTAATCTGGTTTTACTGCATGGCGACGATACAGGAACAGCACCACCGCCGGCGAGCTTACAGTACAACTCGAACACGCTCCTTACGGAATACAAATGCGCTCTGACATCGTTCACTGAAATTGCTGAATTTATACAAACAAGCATCACCGGCTCCACGGCCTTTCCAGTACTGTACACACGGCCTGAACAAAGTACAGGCACACAAGAATATTCTTTCCCGGTCTCGTGATATAAGGTGCCCGTTGAGTCTAAGAGAGAGCAAAAAGAAAAGGTCTGCAAATGTCATTCTTAATTTACAACAATGACCTCTCAAACTGCTTAACTTCCTGAACCAACTGCCTACTTTACACGGACGATACAACCTTTTAGACCGTTAACGAAAATATCGATAAAATAACAGAACATCTAAACCACGACCTCAGCAACCTCAGTGTGTGGTGCAACAGGAATAAGCTAGCAATTAATATCTGTAAAACACAATTCATGATATTTAGCTCCCGTAACCTCAGGCACAATAATCTGACCACACTCATTAACTCCCACCATATTCCCAAGTGATCAATGGTTGTTTCTCGGTGTACAACTGGACTGCTGCTTTAAGTTTACCGGCCGCATTCAGTACTTGAAAAAGAAGACAGCCCATAGTATCAGAGTTTAAAACGCGTCCGTATTTCAGCTTATCAACGCTCATTTCCCTTTACTTGCGTTCGTTCACAGTCCCATCAACTACTGTATCGTGTCTTGGACCTCTACTTATCATTCGCACGTGACTAGCCTTTCAAGCACATTAAAAAACCAAGCTGTGAGACTGATGCCATGAAGCCAGTACAACGCTCATGCGCCGCCAGTTTTTCGGAACCTAAAACTTCTCACAGTTGACCAACTCGTACTGTATAACCTGGGAACACTTGCTTATCATTTCGCCAAAAGTCCGGAATACTTGTACATAATCAACAGCAAGCAACTTAACAATCCCAACAACACACGTTTCTCACTTCAACACAACCACCTGCTTCTTAGAGTGCGCACAAAATGTGGAAAACGATCAGTAGAGTTTGCTACTACAAAGAACTGGAACAGTCTTCCCCTTGAACTTAAGGATGTGTTACCTCTTTCCTCGCTTAACACTCCCTCAGGTTATTTTTATGTCTAATTCTCCTGCTCTATTTTTCACTGTGGTAACATTGGAAATTTACTATTACACCAATGTTCTTCATGATCAATATAAAAGTTCGTTGCACTGCACAATTATGCATTCTGTGTTTGGAAACATTTCTAGCACACAAACACATACTATTGATTAGCCTTGTTTGTCGTATTTGTCACCTTTACTAGTGTATGCGCGACTGCCTTGTCTGTACCTTTTTATATGAGTTCTCGCATTTACTAACAAGAGGTCCCACTACAGTGTACACTTTGGTACCTCTTTCTGCATATCGTATTTTATGGCATTCACCCGGAACCAACAAAAGAACGCCCAGACACACACCGCAGGCCGTGTCATTTCGTAAATTCAAGTATCAACACGACCCCAGTAGAACCATTTGTTTTGCAATTGCCGCAGGCGCGATTTACCGCAAGCGAGGGCCCAAACGGAGGACACACTACGGCTTGTCGTAACATGTTTGAGGAAGGGGGGCTTTGCTGCCAAGCAAAAGAAAACTTGACCACACTACATGAGCAGCACGCGCGCACAGAGTAGCGGCGCGCTGAATCGTAACAGTGCCTGCAAAAGGGCGCTTTTCGCACGCCCCGAGCCCACCCTGCGATGTCGCGCTCTGAGTTATGTCTCAGTGGTCATTTTCTCTCTTTACAGCTTGATGGGCTGCCTCTCGCTCCTCTTGTGGTCCACGAGTATAGGCATTTCGTCACCACTATACCCATTAATTTCATCGTCTTTTGCCGCCCATTCGGCCATGCAATCCCTGCACACTCTGCGACATCGGGCGACGGGAGCTTCAAACCGTGGGGAACGACCGCCTCCCGAGCAAGGCTTTTAAATGCAGAGCATTTCAGTAACTCACGATGTCACCCGCGTTGTCCCGTCGTAGTCCGCACTGTCGTTGTCCGCACCCCTCCCCCTACACTATATAAAAGAAAATACTATCCGGCGCCTGGTTTCGATCCCTCGACCCTGCGGGCGGAACGAAATGTACATGGTGCTCTACCCACTGCGCCACAAAGCCTACACAGAATGGGACGCTACGAACGCGCCTTATATCGTTGACTCATTCAAATTACTGCTGACGAGCGCTCTCTCGTCAGCAGTTGCCACAAGTGCAACAACATTAACGTAACGCAAACTACTTAACGTCGTGCGCCCCCGGAAATGCTCTGCATTTGATCGTGCCCCTCGCGAGGGGGATGTTTCACTGCGTCGCCATGCGAACAGTTTGCCACGCTTTAGTTTCAGTTCTTTCTTTTTTTTCCTTCGCCGTGATTTCACGTGCGTGGATGGGCCACGAAAATTTGTTTAATGGTATAAAACTGAACACTTCGGTTTTGAAGATGCATGCCTCGTTGCGTGCTTGATTTGTCAACGAAATTTGTCCGCCTTTAAAGTGATGCTACGGACTGTAGATGCGGGTTTACGACTTCGAGCAAATATTTCCAGGAAGAAGTCTCTATACCTGTGCGCGTAACCGGATAATAGAAATTGTACCATGTGTTGCAGTACGGCGGCAGTGCGGAATGCACGAAACACAGCGGGTAAATGTACACAGTCATTGCACACTGTTGCCATTTGGTTTCTTAAAATTCCGCAAGAAGCTATACTGGCGCGAGCGACAGCAGGCGACGAAGTGAATTTTTTTTTATTCTCTTTTCCCGTAGTTATTTGTTTGAAGCCCTGGCAGAAAGGCCTTGGTCATGACGTTTTCAACTCGCGTTGCAATCTGCTATCACTGCAAATTGCTTTTCGTCGCCACACAGGCAGTGATTATCAGTTGTCCCTTTCTCTTATTTAACCAACCCCCACATCTTCACAACAAAAAGTTAAATTATGGAGGATATTATGCATTACTGGAAACCGAGCTACCCGTAATAACATAAAGCGTGACCAATAGGTGAAATCAACACCAATAGTGTAATTCTGATCTATTTTACTTGCACCTTTTTCGCCAGGAGCGTCGTGACGCAAATGGAGCAGGCGTTTTCACTGCCATGCATCGCGACATTCTCGTTGAAATGCGTCTGGGCGGCGACGATTGCAGTACCCTGGCGCCCATGAGTGGCGTATGACTGCACGCCCACGTTCCTTCGCCCTACAAAAGAGGCGTAGTGCGACAGCTCCGTCCGACGTTGATTCCGCGTGGCGGTAAACAGCGCACTTTTCAGGCTCCCAAAGTGACACGCTGCGTGTCCAAAGCAACGCGAAGTGGCACGAGACGCCTCTGCACAAATGTGAAGCGGCACGACACCGGTCCAGTGCTTCCGTCGAGGGGCTCCAAAACGCGCCTCGCACGCGATCGCGTAAGAAGCATGCAACTTCTTTGTTCCCTCCTCAGAAAACAAAGCCGACAATCTCTGGGAAGAACAGTGTATCCGCCAGGCGAGATCCAAACGGGTACTTTGATTTTGTGCGCTATTGACACAGTGCAGTGGAAGCCTCCCGGGGCCGCCTGCACGGTCCTGCTCATGCTTTTCCGTATACGACGGCTTGCTTAGAGACCGCACGCGTCAAAATATTCGGGTAGCCTGTACTGGCCTTCTAACTAGTCGAAGGAAGCCCGCCACGCTGAATGGCTCTTCAAAGGCTTTTCCAGTTTGCAGGTATGTGGGATTCTAAGCTTTTATAATTTTATATTGGGAAATAAACCGTAAAATAGGTCAAGAGAGCGGGGTAACCAACATAACTTTCCATTTGCCATCATGCTATGTGCTTCTCTCAGTCTCCTTTTGCCTGTTACTTCTTCATTGTTTATGGCTCGATCAGAAAAGGCCCATATTGTGGTATGTTTAGATATGCAAGCGACAGTTTCTTTGCTGCCAGACAAGCAAATTTAAAATATATTGCGGCTTGTGTCGGGAAAAGGATGAATGCTTGCGTTTGCCTCCGCCTTCATTGCCCATTCTACGTGCAAACGGAGTAAATATGTTAGGAGTCACTCATTCTGCCGGTGTCCCTTACATTGTAGCCGACCCTCTGATGTACGCTGCCTGAAGAATGAGTATAATTTATGGTTTCGGGATTGTCTTTTCTATTTCCCTTTGGTTTTCCCGTTGTTTTGTTTTCGCTTATTCCATAGCCTCGAGGCTTAGTGGATACGAATCGAGCCCGAACTACATCCAGGAAGCTAGTTTAGCATCCCTGATATAGCCTAGCAAGGAATGGTAGGTTTAGAATATTGCAATTTCCACGTTCTCAGATATTGCTCCTCAGGAAGGCCTAATACAAGTCCACCCTTGTCAACAAAAGGTGCCCGGTTTAAAGAGGAAACCAACCTCAGTTATATTCTCCGCTTTAAGAATGGCGACCGAAATGAAAGAGATTCCGTCTAAGAAAGTTTTTGTCACCCCCCCCCCCCTTTTTTTTTTTCTTGCGCCAGCTGGACAAAATTTGAGCGCAAACCAGGGCCCAATTCAGCGCAACTTCGGCGTGAAGAGCCTTGATAGCCCCTCCCACCATCCCTCCCGCCGAAATGAAAGTTTTGATTTGGACGACTCTGCCCGGCGCTTTTAGCTAAAAATAAATTTGACGGAGCAATTTTAAAACGCGTCCCAACGCTGTACACAAACAGAAAATTATACCGAACGTGTAGCTGCCATAACGCGCAAATTTTTACCAATGAAATAGAAATGCTAGAAAGCAAACAAAAAGAGGACCTAATGTTCCCACTACTTCATTCTTAGACGTTTGTTGTTTTTTGTGTATAAGCGTACCGGATAGTCACAATCAATCAGGACCTGAATACTTTTTTCTGTGTCCTGCTTGGACATCATATTTACTCGATGGCCTCTGCCTCCTGGTCTCCCTTTTCAGAAAATACGACCAGCCTTTTTCCTGCGGTGTTTCGAGCCCTCTTTCGTGGTCTTTCTCAGGCCTAATGCACGAGGAGTGAGCTCACAAGAAAAATGCCCAACCATTGCGGTGAAAGAGCTCGGTCGAGCGCTATTTAAGCTCAGGTTCGATTGAAGAAATGGAGTGCGGGCGGTCCCTACCAGCCACACCTATGATGAGAACCGAAGGTTTGGAAAATGGGCGGTTTGGAGGGAAGAAAAACGCCGGTGATTACTACCTTGATTCTCTGCCCGGGAGCAGGGGGCGTTTCTTGATGCAGCGACACAAAGTGCTAGACGTTCGCCATATGCTTTGACTGGTCGGTCGAAAAACTCCTTTCGGGATCAAAGCAGTACCGACGCTGAGCAGAATGAGTAAATGCTTTTACGTCGAGGCATTCGTTCCATAAGCGCGCAATAACGCTGTATAGAAACATTGCGTCCGAGAATTCTTATCTGTTTCAACACTTCTTGAACTTACCGAAGCTGGCCTTTCGCTCCTTACATATAGCTTATGGAATGCAGCACAGGCAACTTAACTTTGTTTCTTTCCACCTCGAAATCCCACAGCCGGTGTAAGCACCATCATACTTAACTGGCGTATGCTTACACTATCTCACAAACTATTAGAAGCACGATGAAAGATATGAAGCTTGCAGCAGCGGTGTTCTGCTCAGCGCCATAAAGTGTTCCTGCTGCAGGCTTCGTTCCTTGATTCCATCCTTAAATTAGGCGTTTTCGTGCATACGGATGTAATTTAAGACACACAAGAAAGTTTATTGTTGATTGTTTTAAGCTTTCTGTCTTTATTGGTGCAACTTGCTTCTTACTTTCAGCCAGAGAAAAAAGTGCTAGCGCGCACTTGCGCAGTGCTGTAAATAAAGAAGCGTCCAAGAGAGTTGCCGCGCACGCGAGTGATACATTTACGGCGAAGCTGTTGGTGCTACATTGCCACAATTGTTTTGAGGCGTTCTAGTCAGAAAACGCGTGACTAGCATCATCCGTCCTCCTCTAAAGCTAGTTCAAGGACGGGTCGCAGTTGATTCTTCTGTGCCATATCCGCTGCCATAGCTACTACACCTCGCTCGCGTTGCGAGGCCACGCCCTCCTCTTATAAAACAGCAAATACAGGAGTGTGTATACATACATATAAAAAGGACCCACCGAGTAAACGATCTTATAGTAGTTCTTGAAATGCTTCTACGGGTAGGCCACAGTAACTTACGACTCCTGAAGAGCAACAAGATTGTCGTGAGCCGCGAAGGGAACAGAAACACCCATCTGATCGGCGGCGTGCCAAGTAGAATGTACGCAAACTAAATATAAAACATAAATAAAAGACTCCCGATTGAAAGTTTTCAGATGGTGACTAACAAATGCTTCCAGGGCTCATGTTCCCCTGAAATTCAGGTATGTTCAGTATAAAGGCCCAAGGGGTTGAGCCTACGGCCTGCTATATAATGGCTCATACGATCCATGGACAGATTTGTGGAAGTCACCAAAAATACTTACGCTATAAAAATACAAAATCAGTATATAACCTTATGATCGAATTTTCAGTTGGCTGAGCATTCGTCATTTGTCCTTTGCCAAATTATTTTCCGTGACAGTGAGTTCAACAGCTTCGCTGACCCATCATTTGAGGGGGCGATCGATATCAATAAAGGTGTATCTTGAGTACTGTCGCGCACTGAACAGAAGGGGTGGACGGTTGGCTTTCCATCAGAATGCGTATGAGCCATCCTTGGACGTCAAAAATGACTATACACACGCTATCACACGTAGGACACCAGGAAAAAACCGGGTCATCTCCGCTAACATGAAACCTGTGGAGGGGCGAAGAATGCAGTGTACAAGTGTATGATGCAGTTTCGATGATGCGGTTTCGACGTATGATGCGGTTTGGGAGGTATGATGAAGTGTATAATGTGGTTTCGATGCTGAGTGCTCGGCGTCTTAGGCCTTAATGCCTTGGCGGTTTTGTCCACGGAGATGAAACCGTTGGGGGGCAGAGGTATACAGCTTTGCTGTAAAAGCCTTGTGTCTCTGAACAACGAAACGTTGTAGCGCGAGGGGTTGGAAAATGAGTGTCCCGGTGTGTTCATTTTGTACGCGTTACGTTTTCGCGCGAGGCGTAAACGATTGTTCCGGTGTTTTAGTACCGTCACTACATTAGACGCCGACAGTTCGAGCCCCTGAGGTGCTTCGCCCTTAAAACACGATGCACCGTGAAATTCCTGCTTTCGTATCTCCTGTAAAGCGTGCTTTGCCTGCAATGCACGTGTGAGTTTGGACAAAGAGGAAATGCATGAGCAATGCCAATACAAGGTGGTGGTGGTGGTGGGGGTAATCTTGCGCTCCACATTACCGCCTGATAGTCACGTAATTAGGAAAGCCGAAGCGGCCCGCTATGATACAGGGCTACTGCAGGAATATCTTTATTGACCAAAGCTCCAAATATAAATCTATAGACAGGGAGTTCCTTTGCTGTGAATGCTATGAGGATTCGCGCAGTGGAGCCATTTCGAGTGCCGCAAATATAAACAGCGTGTGCAGGCAGGTGAAAAGCAGGACAATGTGCAGGAACAGTATAGAGGGCCCCGATTTCTATTGTTTTTGTTTGAAAGCAACAACGCATTGCTGCACGAACACTCTCCATGCAAAAGCCGCGTTGAGGTGGTCTTACACCTGCTTGTTTGAAGAAGGAATTTACGCAGCGTATAGCACTTTATTCTTCCCGGCTTCAGAGGGTGCGCCTCGAGAGCAACGTTTCAATTTTAAGATAGACTCATCCAGTGCCACAGGGCCGGCTAGACTGAGTCGGCGGCCGCACAGTCGTTTGAGCGCACACTTCGCTAGGATTTCAGGGCACTATCTCAGGCATCCTCCGCTGATCGGCTAACATGCAGCCCGAGAACGCGCCGGGTTCCAAACTAAAAAAACTAACGCAAGCCGTTGTGCGGAATAATTCATTGTGTATAAGCCGATATATGTCGCGGACTCTCCTAGTGTACCTCACAGCAGCAATAACCGCACTTACTTACGATCAGCCCCGAAATTCTTTCTACAACTTGCAATCCAGTAACACAGTGCCTTACTAAACACACTGAAAGAAAACCTGGATCAATCCTACAAGCCGTGAAAAGAAGGGTCACAGGAGTAACGCCTAGTGGGAGAAAACGAGCATCGGGGATAAGAAAAAAACTCTTGTGGAAGATATCCCAGGCTAAAGTAAGACAATGTGGTCCTCTTGGGCGTGTCGTATCATGCGGAAGGCTGAAAACAGGCGGACCAGCTAAGTAACCGAATGACTACCAAGGGAAGGGACTAGAAGTGATACACCACATTGAATTTCTGGAGGCATAACATGAAAAAACTAGAGGCCAAAATTTGATTCGGATAGCGCAGGATAGAAATGGTCGGAAGCCCATGCGACAGGCTTTCAGCGTGGAGAAGTTATAAATAGGCTGACGGTGTGGATGATCATATGCGACGTAACGAATAATTAACCGCAAAGATAACAACAACGTCAAACATACTTACGATAACAAGATGATAGCAAAAAATAAATTACACCTAGTTACCGAATAAGAGCAATGTATGTGCACAGTAACAAGGACATAGGTGCAAAAAACACACTGTACTTATGAACTACTAATCCATTTCATGCGAAGACCTGTACCTTCTACTACTAGCACATCAGAACCGTTTCAGTTACCTCAAAATCTGGCGCGCCTATAAGTCGTTTCTGTAACCCTCTTGTTGACCATGGTACCAACCCTTTCCACAGAGACAGCGATAGGTGTTCCGTCGATTTCGAGGAGCTCGAAGTTGAATGGTTTTTGTGGACTTTGGATGCTTGCACCCTCGAAAATGATGTCGACAATTTCCCCAGTAGGGCAACTGGAGTGCGTTTGTGGAGTCCCGAGCACTGAATCTCGAAACCAAGCATGGACCGTTCTTGCCATTGCGCATGCCGTCCAGTAACTCGCTGTGTTTCTCCCGTCCACGAGCACATCGTCTTTTCCGACTCTCACGCCACGTTTATGCGAATACAAGAACCACTCCCTACCCCCTACACTTCAAGACGAAGTCGAACAAGCGGTCTCGCTCCACAGCCATCCACCGTTTTCCTCCGTTGGGTCCCTGGACATTCCGGGATTGACGGCAGTGAGTTGGCGCATCAACTCGTCCGCGAAACTCTTCACCGGGCAGCGCTGGTCCCCTGGCCCGGACCCTCTGAGGACGGTGGGAGGTACCCCCTGCGCCGCACTGTCAAGGAGGTCTACCTCCAGCTCCGTCTGGACAAACGCCTCCACCCGCCTCCTCATCCATCACTCACCGTAACGGAGGGTCGACTTCGCTGGGAGGGATTATTACTCCCTCCCGCCTATTTCTCTATCACTATCGATCTGATCCCTCTTGCTCCAGCTGTCCCACTGCCTATGCTGATTTAAACTCATTGCCTGTTTGCCCTACTATCCTTCCCCATCCTTTTCTATCACCACCTGGACCATCTGGATTAGCTCTGAAGGGGAAGAAGAACTGCGCAGACTAGTCGCCCAGGCGGTCGACATGCTCGGTCTGTAGCTTCGGCCGGATGAGGTTTTTACTACTACTACTAATACTACTTCTACAAGTACTACTTGCACGTGTTTGCCTACTACGGGAGTGGGGGGGGGTGGGGGTAACGGTCGATATCTATCATGGCAAGATGACTACTATGTTATGCTATCGAAGCTGGCTTTCATAGCCCCAGCCATCACTCTCCGCAAATCGATAAAACGATGCATTTTGAGACGACTTCTTGAAAGAATTAGCAGAGTTCCTTTGCACATTTAAACGCTTTCGGATATTATTTTGAAAGAGCTAGGCAAATGGATGCTGTGTTTCTGAAGGACGGAAAGTTTGAGAAACGTTTTTTAGTACAGTGCAACAAGACATTTGAAAAAGTATAAGGTTCACAAATGATACCATTAATATTAATTCGTTGCATCGCTTCTTTCTTTAGTATTTTTCGTTGGCTCGTTTTTAAAGCGAAGATTTTTACCTCTACTCCCAAGGGTTCTGTCGCGACCGTTAATGTCAACAGAGAACTCCCACGAACAAATAAAATAAGTTACTGGCACCACCAGGAATCAAACCTGGAACGAATAGACAAACGGAGTGAGAGCCCGTTGTCTTACCGATTGAGTTACCAGCCCACGCAGAGACGGGAGATGCAGACGGTCCACTCACCGATAACACCTGCGGGTTTACCCCCTGCGTTCTCGCTGAATGCCACGTGAAAGCGTCACGCGACCTTTCGCACCGCTGTGCGTTGCACGGTACGTTTAGTGGCCGTGTGCGCGCCTTGCGCATTCTTTAGGAGTTGGTAAAAATTAAGGGAAGCTCACACCGATGCATAGCATCCCACTTCTCCGTCTCTGCCACCGATCTCATCGCTTCCGTCAGCGGCGGAAGAGACGGAACGAGAAGTGAGATCACCTAACACCGGGGTTGAGGTACCTTTGATTTTATAAAACAAAAGAGTTTCCACTCAATAAAACTCAACCAGCCACCATTCGCGGATCATGCAATGAATATCTTAGCAAATATTATCTTTTTGAAGTTATAAAGGGTGTGGTTACGCGCATTTCACTCGTCTCTGGTTTCCCTTTTTGTAGAGACACGTGTGTATTTTCAAGTGACGTCGCATGGGTAATCGTAGTTGGTGTCGTTTGGAGCTTCGCTTTCCAACCACCTCCCCAGGGTGAATTGCCGTGCATATGTGTTTTTTTTCTTTCGTTTCTATACAGAGTACCGCTGTTCGGGATTTTTAACCATAGAACGGCGTTCGTGAAAGTCCGTTAAAAAGCGCATTCAGTTTATACGTTCAATAGGCCATACTTGCGAGGTTTATGTCAAGGCGTCCTTTACTCCTTGTAGGCAACTCTGAAATGAAACTTACAACTCACTGAGACTTTGAAAGTAACGACATCCTAAGGCTTTTAGCCGTACTTCGCATCGACTTTCATCTCCCCAGTACGTTCATTTCTTGCGCAACAAGTGTTTGCTTTCAAAGCAGAACTTCATTGATGGGCGCACTTAAAAGAGCAGGGACTAATAAGGGCGTGTGGACTGTCCGAGGGTGAATCTGCGTTTGTGCAACGGTTTTCCCTTACTTTGCAAACTTTGCGCAGATACTGCAGCGCAGCATTCACAGCAAAATAGGATCTTTGTGCGTTTCGTGGAGCCTACATGGTAGGGTCGACAGGCCATTGCAGCACACGGGAAGGAGGTTCATGTTATACAAGGCTTTTCAAAAAGGTGAAAGTCCTAAGCCTTCTTGGTGAAATGCTGACAAACTTGAAATGACCCACGTGGCGGCGAACTCGCTGTGTTGCAAGCCTTTTTCCGCACTGCAGATAATTTAATACGGTTGCAGGCCCTCTCTGAGTCCCATCGTGGCCAATACAGAGCACAGCGTTGGTAGAAGAGTACTGATGGGTGGGCTTTGGTCGCACGTGTATCACTGCACGTAAAAGTTCGCCTCACTCCCGCCAATACGAAGCCTCCCTGGAGAAGCTTGCGTCATATGTCTTGTTTCCGGCAAAGCGGTCGCGGTTCTGCGAGGGATCAATTTATTGAAGCTGCTTACGATGCTACCCCCGGTCATATAAATGCAGGGCGTGTTGTGGGTCGCATGAACATGCTGCCTAAACAATCGGTTTTATGGCGCCATATAAGAAATAGGCATCGCTCCCTCGTTGCCAGCAAGGTCTAGGCAGCAACAATACCGGTGTATTGTTGTGTGTGCCGATGTATGGTTATATACAACTTGTTTTGGAGGCCTAGTTGTGTATGCAGGGCAGACTAAGATGTGCTCTAGTTAGCGACCACCTGCGCAGCCTACGAAAAAAATGGCGATAGTTGCTGGCGCTGGCCCGTTAGAAGTGTTTTATATATTAGAAGTGTTTAGAAGTTGTTTAAGAAGTGTAAATATTAGAAGTGTTTATATACTTAGTGGCGAATGCGTGCAGTAAACCAGCTCAGTTCAAGCGCTTGCTGGCGTCTATCCTCCGTAAAACAGCCCCCACTAGGCGACACATACATATTTTTTGGCCACCATCAACATTTTTTCTCTTTGTATGCATGCGGATTAAGGTGGACGCGTACATTCGGGTGCGTGTGTGCGTGTGTCTGCGTGCGTTCTGTGCGCGCGCGCGTACCCGACCTGTGATCGTGTTGGCCTCGATTACGAGCCAGAGGCTCCACCACCTGGTTCTCGCGTACACGCGATGAACCATCCTCGCTCAGGGTAAACTCCGCGAGCGGGCAAACCTGATTAACTGCGCTGAGAATAACTTGCGCTTTGTTGCGGCAGTCCGACGGTGTCAACAGCGCCCGCACTCCCCGTTCTCTGGCGGCATCCCGATCTGCAACGATTGTTTGTTTAACTGAGCTGGGCCTCTACCCTTTCCGAGGCCCGAGAGCGCTTTGAGTGAGTCGGGAGCCCAGCGTGCATGGCAGATTACGACGCCCTTATTTGCATCCTTGACGCACCGCGACTAACCGTGACCTGCCATATTCCGGTTCACCAAGGTACGCCCAATTCTTGCCGGTGTCGTCGCGAAATACGGGCCACCTAACGCGGAGCCTCGTTAGCCTTCGTCGCATTTGAGTCGGCCCGGAGCGAATATCTCGTCCATTTAGATGCTGGGCCACCGCCATGCCGGCTGCGGAAGAATGCGTGCGCAGCACGAACCGTTATTGTCGGCCGGAAAGTTATGCGCGCCCGGCGGAGAGCTGGCTCCCTTCGGTCACTCGGAACGGTAATTAACGAACGCGCTGCCGGCCGCTGCGGATTGTCACCGCTTACACCCATTAACCCGCCTTGGTGCGCCCATGTTTACGCGTGCGCCTCGACTTGCAGCACGCAGCGTGAGCCTTCATCCGCGGAGGACTAGATTTCGCCGCGAGCTCCCAGTCGCTCTAATCGAGCGCAGTGCACACACCGGTTGTGCGTAAGCCTTCGCCGCTACTTCCCATATAAGTGCCACTCGTGCTGGAAGTCGGCACGCAATAATAATCCTTCGCGCTCCTGTTTGCACGCGTAAGCAAACCCTTTTGCGCCAAATCTGCACCGTGGAGGATGCGGGGCGGGCTTTCCCGGGCTTTCAATGTTAGAAGCTTGTTTGAGGCAGAGAACTTTCAGCTGCAGCATGCGGGTCACAAACAGGTCGGCCTTTCGCTTCCCGCGCGGCCCGCGCCGGTCACCCATTAGTGCTTCTTTGTAATCATCATACTACTCCCGATCTACCCTCTTAAACAGCAAGCTCAATTTCAGAACCTCACCGGACGATTTCAATGCTCCTTTTGCGACAAAGAACCCCCCCCCCCCCCCCCCCCCCTCCGCTAGTTATATTAGCTGCAGGACGTAGTTTTGCTGCGTGGGACCAAGTTAAATTTCATTGCAGAATAATGTTTTTTCACGATGCATATCATAATCGTTTGGTATTGGGCGAGTTGGTTCATATACACTGGGAATTTCAGCTGGACATAATAACCTCCGACAGTAGAAAAGAAAACAGGGACGCAATGCTGCATGTTTTCTTTTCCACCGCCGGAAGTTTTCCGTTCGAGCTGAAATTACCAGGCATAAGATAAACGTCCAGTTAGTGGAAACCCCAAGGAGCTACCCCAGTAAGCTTATTCTTGGGAAACATTTGCAATCCGCTTGAAATACAGCCACGCTGCTACAAAGGAAAGCCTATGATGCACATGAATCATTTGCATACGCATGTATATATGCATATGACACAAGATGCACGCGAAAAATCATAAGAATTCAGTACGTCCAATAAATCCTCCTGCCATTGAAACGTACCGTGCTGATGATGGGAAGGGCCGCCTACGGAAAATTTCTACCGTTGCTGACATTGAGGTACGGGCTACGGCCAGCGTGCGCGCAGTGGACGTGACGAGGGAGCCTCTACAAACCAGAGAATATCTGCGCACTAGGGAGTCCCTACGGAGCAGTAAAATCTGCCCACATGCACGGAGAAGCCTCAGTGGTCGCCGCAGCTACAGTATCAAAATATTCAATAGGATGAATGTGCTGCATGGTGTATCACTTGCATGGCATGTGGGAACAGTATGCACAAAAGGCGTCAGCGCATGGTGCGCCTGCGTGCCCGATGCTCAAACTGTCCCAAACGTGCGCAAACTGTCGCTGCGATATCTCCGTTGCGGTGGATACCATGATCATACGGCCTGTTCTGCTCAAAGTCTTTCCGCCCCAATAGCACCAAAAAGTACAAATCTACACGTCCTTAGTGCTTCATCCGCAGAAATCATTCGAAAATGGTTGTTCTATTTCCATATTAGTCCGAGACCTTAAATTATGCAAAATAAAAGTCGACGAAATACACTCTCCTAAAAGGACGTAGCACTTGGACTACAGAAGTTTAGAAAAAGCAACGGGGGTCACCTTTGATCTCATCTTGCAGAATACCGAGGATGAGTATTCGGCCCAACCAATTCTCCACCATGAGCCACAGTAGCAGCCCTGACAAAATGTTTTCCAGCGGTACGAACAAGTCTGTTTCAAGACATGCAGAAACGCCTGGATCGACAGCGGTGCGTAAGCTGGCAGCAGCTACTCTTCCAGTTCTTGCCAGCGCCGATCCAGAGATCCAGAGGGACCTGACCCTTAGTGCCTGGAAAAAAGCGAAGGAGACTGGATCCCTGGATGAAGAGCCCCAGCTTTCGCCTAACCCTGTTGTACTGCTTAATCTCTCTCTCTCTCTCTCTCTCTCTCTCTCTCTCTCTCTCTCTCTCTCTCTCTCTCTCTCTTCCAGCTCCAGCTGCGTGGACGTTTATGTATGCTTTTATGCCTTTACTGCAAGAACAGCGGGGGATGGAGATGATGGAAGCTTTGTGGGCTTGTGCTCTATGCTATCATCTCTCATGCTGCGTTATGAGCATCTTCTTCGCTCCATCTCATGGTACAGATATAGGCGTTCTTTCATTGACAGTGCTGGACTTGAGTCGTTTTTCTTCGTAACACAAACGGTAGCTTCGGCAAATTCTGCGGTCACAGCCTCCGAAGTGAAGGAAGTCTGGGACAAGGCGACAATCTCAGCGTCAACTCATCCAGGAATCCAACAGTGCAATTGTCGGGGCCTGGCGAACAAAATGGAAGGACTAAAATGTCGCCTGTAATAAACAAGCTACGGAATCAGAAGCTGATCCTACGCGAACACGGTGTATTGCATCTACTGCCTGGCTTTAACGGTCACCATTTCCATATTTAACGCCCAGTCGACACAGGACTGCCGAAAACGCACATACAGGTAATTGCGCTGCCTATGTAACTCTCTCCTCAAGTTTGCTCAAACTGGACTTCTTTGTGAACGCACTCAAGAGCTCCATAGCGAGGTCTAATCGAATACAAAAGGGAGGACTCCCCTACTGAGTTAATGCATCATAATCTCTTCATATCTTGAAAACTCGTGGAAAGATTAGTCCTATTGCCATCTTACACAACTGTCTCTCAGGGCAAATTAAATTAAAGCTACCCGACCATGTAAAACCTCTCGCCATGCGGAGGGGTCGTCACAGCCACCAATATTCATTGGCTCTAATATTCGCAAAAACAAATAACCACAAGTACGGTTTCTTCTCTCAAGCATCAAGCAATTGGAGACTGGAATTCGTTTCCTGCACAATTGTTTCTCTGTTCCAATTTAGTCACTGAATTAGAAAAAACATTTCTCTAAATAAATTCTGGGGACAAAGCATTTATTCATTCTTGTCAATGTGTGACCTTCTTTATGTGTCGCGTATTCGACGTTGCACACACTCCTGCTTGGACCAAATTACTGGCCTGCAGTATGGTCAAACAAATAACGCGTCTGTGTCATAGGTTCCCGGCCACGCCAACACTGCCGGCTATGAGCGCGCTAACACCCTGGAGCATACTTTTCCGGTCCATTCATCACCCGCCCTTCACCTAAATGACTCATTATCATAGGTCGAGAGGATCACTCACGGGAGCGCTTCTCCCCACTCACTCACGCCTGGAGAGTGAGTGAAGAGTGAACACGCCATTTTTCCTTCGTGGTGGCGAGTATTAGTGTGCGGGAATGGCGGCCCCAGTTGAGTGGGGCTAGCGCGACTGTCGATCGCCAGTGTGAGCTCCACTCACAGAAAGCGGCGCCCGTGGTACTATGAGTGGCCAATCGCAGCGTGTGATGCTGGTGCTGACGATTTACCACTCACGCTGACGAGTGGCCAATCAGGGCGACCGCCACTCACATTCGCGAGTGGCGCCAATACTTTCACTATCCATTCAAATACACTTGTTAAGTGCGTAGTTGCCGACTGGCTTCCGTAAAGTGTCGCTGCTAGCGTTTTTCTATTGGACAGTGTGCGATAGACGTGGTAAACAGGATGATCACCAGGATGAGCACAAGGCGGCAAAGTGATGAGCCCTTGTAGAAGTTACTTCAGTTGGGCAAGGTTTGCCGTCAGAGCGGCGGTACACCGTTTACTTTTTTACGCCTTCATTGACCAACAAAGGCGTAGATATTTTTTCAGAGCCCAGGAACTGGGATGCAAACGTGATGACGACGTGCATATATTTCGGGAAGATGCAGGCTTTTATCGATCTTTTAATACGGTCCTGTCCACCGCATCTTACAAGAATGCACTGGACCCGCCACAGTGGCTCAGAGGACGCGGGTTCGATTCCCGTTCGCGGCGGCCGCTTTTCTGATAGAGGCGAAAAGCAAAAACGCCCGTGTGTACGAGATTTCGGCGCACGTTAAAATTCCGAGGTGGTCAAAATCAGTGTTGTACGGAACTTCGTTCCAAGGAACGGCGTTCCTGGAACTAGTTCCTTTTTGGAGGAACAGAATAACGCCACCGTTCCATTAAGGATCGCTGGAACTGTAACGGTAACTCGTTAGGTTTTTGAAGGAGCGGCAGTTACGGCATTCCTCCTGCAAACGTTACACCGCTAGGATTTGGCTTTTTTGATGCCAAGGCTCGTGTACAAAAATCCACAAGTCGGCACTGTGTTTCTCTTCCTGTAAGCTGGCCAATTTCCCCACCCTTCAGCGGAACGTGCTTCCTCGCAGGTCAAAGGCATGATAACCACGCAGCGGGCCGCAGCTTGTGCATTCTTTCGTGCTGGTTGAGCTTACGCGGCGTTCGGCGGGTGAATAGCGCAGCCGCGAGAATGCTCTTCACCTGGAAGGCCAGGATGCGCGTCTGGCCTATAGAACTGTTCCATACTGGGGAAAGTTTGCCTAAGTCCGTGCGGCGCTGCAGGCACCTTGTGAAACCACCGCATCTTTACATTGTCAGGTGTAGTAACCGCATCAATGCGCACGAGGCTTGGGTGCGTTGTTGTAAGGACAGTTGCGCTCGCTGTGAGGTCATTCGAAGGGTCACCGGCTATCAATAGAGCTGGGCGCGCCGCAGTGTCTCGGGATGTTGTACTGCTCGAAGTTAGAGTGCGCGCGCAGTTCGTCACGGCGCGGTATGTCGCCAATCTGGCGGGTATCGGTCGACGGTAGGGCCAGGTCCTTTTTGTATTGCGCGCGACGCGTTGACAAAGGACAGGAATTTCGTCATTGTTGGGCCTAATTACGTCGCGTGCCGTATGGACAATACTTGAGAGAAGCCGCCCGAAGGTTGACGGCCAGCTAGCGTTCAGAGTTTCTTATCAAATAATGTTTGTGACAATCTTCACAATTTTTTGTAGATTTGTCTTGTTTTTTTTTTTTTTTCGTTTTCGCGCGTGCGCAAAGGTATGCTCTCTGTGTTCGTGTATGTTTCTGTGTTGAATAATAGTTGCGGGTCGGCACCGGTCCTTGTGCGTGGTGTGTGGTGTCTTCCTTAGCGCAGCTTCCACCTTTTGATATATATGTGCACCGACTCGCCCAACAACACCTCCGTCTAAAGTACTTACTTGCCTCGGATTCTGATGTCAATGTTACCTAAAATAGAGATACACTTTTTCTTTAAAAGGTAATTTCGTTTTGTTTTAAAACAGTGAAAGTTTAAAAATATTCTGGACGCATTTACGTTGTTATCTTGCAATTCTGCGATTTTTTTAATCGCCACTGCTATCATCACCGAACGGCATTTTTTCGCCATGTTCACCCGCACGGCAAAAGCGAATGTTATTTATAGCTAATGTCGTTCACGTTCAATGACATTAAAGATTTATGTATAGTGCCTTTCGACGCGGTTTCTTATGCAAGAAATTTAATTATGTTCCTGCATGTGAGTAACTTTCTATTTTCCCATTTGAAGCGCAGTAACCTTACAGCGCATTTGACAGACCGAAGTGGAAAGTGCCATATGTGTTGTGCCCATAATAGACGAGCACCAAAGTCGCAGTTAGACATGTCCGGAGTTTGTCTGGTGCTCCCTGAAAAAATTTGTCTAGGAGCTTTTCTTTGGATTTTGTTTGTCTCGAGATAGTCCGATGCTGGCGGTGTTCATATTCGTATAACATACGTACTTCGACATGAGCTTTAAATTTCTCACTTTATTTCGCCTCAGCATTTTCCGACACCATATTCTACTTTAAAAAAATGAAATGTAACGTTAATGTAACGACACGTTCCAATGTTCGAAGTGGAACTGAAACGCGTTCCTTTCGTAATAAAGGAACTTGTAACGGGAACTTGTAACGGGAACCCTACAATCAATCAACCAATATTACACCCGGGACGCTAAGCTGGGCTCCTGGGCTCAATTCCCTTCTTTTAAACGAGGCCCTTAGGCTATGGACTCACCGTACTCACAACTGTCCCTATAAACTATTGAAAGTCTCGGTCAAAGCCGCTACCCGGGACACTTATTTCGTGAACCAATTGTACTGATTTTATAAGTGCAGGATAAACTACAGACGCCATTCGACAGCGCAGCTGTTGGTTCGATCCTCACCCAGCTTTTTAGGCCACCTGTTTATAGCTGCGCAGAACCGTACGTGCAGCGCTGCTTCCGGTGTACGCAGGCTCAATTAAGAGCGACACCACTCAACAAACACCCGCCGCTATTTTCGTCACGCTGCATTTACGGTCTCCACGCTTCCCAGCAATACGGCGCACCCGCGTTCTGTAAGCCAGCGTCCGTTAGAGGGAGTGCCAGGCGTCCCATTCTGGAAGAAACGAAGCCAGATGGAGTCTGGCCGTATATAATACGGCCGTGAAACACGCTGCCTATACGTTTCCCTGCACCCCTGGCTGCGGCAGGGAGCGCGACAGTTCTAATTAGCTGTTGCCGCACCCGAGGATCAAGGAATGACACCGGCGAAATGAATGACCGGACGGGTAATTTGTCGCGACCGGAAGGAACGGCGCGTTCTCGAGCTAGCGCTTGAAAGACATCTCCCGCTAGAGGATTCGCCGCTAGCACTGCGCTCAGCTTAAGAGGCTTTCTTGGCGATATTTAGACGCGCTAAAAGAAGAGCAAGTCAGAAAAGGAGAGGCCTGATTTTCGAAGAGCACAAAGTTTGCGGGAAGTTTGGAAAGACTGAGCGTTAAAAGAATCCCAGACCAAGAAGTGCCGAAGTGCTTAAAGGGGCCATGCCGACAAAACACAAGTTTGTTCTATTCGAAAGATTTAGTGTTTTATAGTGGCCTCAGCGCTTGTGCGGCAGCAAACAATGCTTTGTTTATTGAGAAATTGAACATTTCAAGACAAAATTTTAATTCTCCCGCCAAATCGTGCATTTTCATGACGTCGAGAATGACGTACCCAGAGCAGGGCCTTAAAACTAAAGATGGCCTGCTGACCAGGGCTGCTACCACCTCACAGACGGCCGTGGATGCAGAACACGCACTGAAAATACAAGCGCGTTATATCGAACACCGTCGTGACGAAATACGTCCTCACTTGGATGAGGACTAAACATTTGTAATACAATCGCGAAACACCGATCGTCGGAGAGAACCAAGGGATCAAATGTACGATGAACAAAACCAGGCCACACGCATCCATGACGCACAATGCTACCGCCAACAACGCGACCCCGCCAGTCATCACAAATAGCAGCCAGAGCACCCTCGAGACGGGTACTTTACAGAGATATTTGCCACTAGTGGACGGTATCAGAGTAAGAACACGCCTTTTATTCGTTCTTAAAAAAAATACCATCTATATACCAAAGACTACAGCGCCTTGTGAGCCTCGGAATATCTCTGGACTCGGCGTCTTTAGCTGAACAGTTATTGTATCAAACCTTTCCTGGCTTTGTTCATGCTATAAAAACAACGACAAATCCAAATTTTCTGCTCCAGTGTGCACTTTTACCCACCCCATTAAATTCTTCACCTATGCAATACGTCCGAGAGCCCGCACAAATCTTACGCAAGCGTTGCCATAGCCTACCAACATAATTACAAAAAATTCAAGACGGGGTTTGGGGATTTTTGCTTACTAAGTATACGTACGGTGGGCTATGGGATTTTTGCTTACTAAGTATACATGCGGTGGGCTACATGCACTGCATTGTACCAAAAGCACCTATTCAAAGAGATCCCCTTTGTGCTCGTTGCATTTAAGAATAAAGGGCCTCGACGACGGTTGGGCGGTTTCGTCCGCTATTAACCCAGTGCCCTGTAATGAACTCGGGCGAAATAGCTATGCCAGCAGCGCGAGCTTTTACTGTTACGGTCTCCGGAACTCCTTTCATGGGATTGACCTATCGCATTTGAGTACTGCAATTTTGCTGGAAGATTCATGTGATTCTGCCGGCCAATTGAGCTACCACGTCGCACGACCCATTCGTCGGTGCTTGCCTGTTACGAGATTTCCTCGGGGCAACCTCCGGGCCTTTTCGTGCCCGTTGAACGCTTCGCTTGGCCGCCCCGAATTTCCCCTTCTCCGGGAGCTGGGACTTCAATCAGACGGTTCAGGCTTCCTGTCTTACAAAAGACGACCCCGCTTCGTGTTCTGAGAAGAAGTTTTCGCCCTGTTAGTTCGGTGCAGCCCTAATAGAGCAGGCGCAATCCTCCGTCCAGTGACAAGGGCGATTACATTGGCGCCCCGGTCCATTGCACTGTCATGCTTCACTACCGTGAAGACATTTTATGAATCACCAATATCGAAACCTGGATCAATCTAACGGTGGCAATGCCTTTTATTCGTCTTGTGAAATAGGTGCAGTAGGGCAGGCTCGTCGACGTAATTGCCAAGAGGCATTCTGACGCGAAAGAAACAAAAGAGGGTGGCTGAAATCTGCGTAACGTGAGCAATATCAGCAAGACACCAACCCAATTAAAAAATTATGATATAATTTGTGCAGAGTCTGTTTCCCCTTCCCCACTTCATACTGAGCACAAAGCACAGCAATAGCACGTCAGCACTTCAAGTATAGATGGTATTCATTGAAACGTTGAGCTGTCAATTTCTTCGCTTGGCAACACTCGAAACGGTCCCAGACATGGCCGATGAACCACGGACCTGGCGCGGCTTGTGCCACTGCACCCGCACGCCGAAGAAACAAAAACACTGGCGTGCGTCGTCAGCTCCGTTTCAACCCGATTCTCAACGGTGGCTCAACAGAGATGTTACTAATCGCCCTCACATCGGACTCGAGGCATTGCTTTGCGTTCGGTGGGGTAGAGTTTGGAAAGTCCAACACAAGTCACGTGCTTAGCACGGGCAAATACCGCCATCCCGCGGAGCCCGATGTAACCAGTAACGGCGCACTCATATGGTTGCCTGCGTGCGTGCCTCACCAGTGAATACAAGCCGTACGTTTGCACAAACGACATTATATGCCCCCTCGGTTACCAACCTATGGCGATAGTGTATCCCCAGGATTAGTTAAATTATCGCTAAATTTTCAATTTTGAGTGGAGAATGGGCGCAAGGATAACCCCTAAGATTTATGGCTAGCGTTCACCTTGTAGTTGAAATTCACTTACCGCAGCACTTAATTGCGTCGGCCTACTGTGCTCCTTCATGCAACACTGCGCGGGGTTTGCACAAATAAAGACACAATGCGATCTAGTTGGTGCGCGATTACAAGTTACAGGTTTCGCCAGTAGCGGAGAGCGGAATAGGCGGGAACACAGAAGGCACAGGAGGCGTTAGCCACGGCAACTGCTTATTGTCAGTGGCGTATCAGCCCATTCAAAATATCCAATCCAATCCTATTATGTACTAACAAGGGCGCAATGCATTCGTCACGAGCGAGCCACATCGATTTTAGACAACCATTAAAAGAAATCCAGTTCTTCGTGGCGATTTGGAAGCGAAAATAGCTTTTTAATTAAGGAAAACTATGAGTTCTCCTCAGTTTCGCCTACCTAAGCTTTATATTTCGATATGAGAGTGACAGGATGTAACTTCTCACTTGTCGCCCAGTTACGTCACCGAGTCCAGCGTCGCTGAAAGTACGATGTTGCGAAACACCCGAGACCACAAACCGGCAATCAGTTCACCTGTTCATCGCTGCCTTTTCTCATTCCCTCATTTAACAGCGAAGCTGTTTAAAACCGTCCGCAGTTAAAAATACCAAGAAAATGCCGAGCGCACGTGAGCGCGCATGTGAGCCCGTGCGTTGCGGCGACCGCCCTGTAGTTAAAAAAAAAAACGAAGAAAATGCAGAGTGCTCGGGTGTGCGTGCCTCGCGGCTACCGCACAGCGTCACCGGTGCACGTTTGTCAATCCAGGCATAAGCACATAAGGATACTGGCCTAGATTGACCGAAAAAAAAGGAAGAAAAAACTCCAGCGTCCGCCTTTAATCGTGGCAACACTTGCTCGGAACGAGAAAGACACGTCAGGGCGGACGCCCCTGCAAGGTGGTGTCTAATGATTATAACTTTAAAAAAAATGAAGGAAGCTTACATTTACAGCAACAATGGTGAAAAAGGTCGTTGCGGCCGCGAAGAAGAAGCAAATCGGCTGCAATCGTGGACTTGTCGTGAAGGTTGCGTACAGCTTCCCTACCTTCAAGTCTTACGCGTTAGGGTGAGGTTCCTTAATTTTTTCTCTTTTGTGTCTTCACCGCCTCTCCGTTAGACTGAGGGCGTTGGCCAATCGTACTCGTTAGTACTGCATTCAGCTGTAGCGTCATGTCTCCTTAACGTTGATCCTATAACGACGCGCTAGGCAATGAGAAACTCCCAGTCCGTCAAGCTGCGGGTACCGGTTGACGATGCTTTGCCCTAAAGCCCGGCAGCTGGGCTAAAAATGGACCATCGGACAGCCGCGCGTCCTCCGCCCTCCCTCTTCTGCGCGAGGCCGACACATACCCGCGTTTGCAGCCACATGACGCCTCGCAGCCAATGGGCTAGGCGAGTGCATAGCCGCACTGGACGTCCACTGCAATTTTGACGACGGATTTTCGACTTCAGCCAGCCAATGGGGATTTTGACGTCAGGTCAATCAATTTCACCGTAGGTGAACATCGACAACTATGTCAAGTATAATGCTCACGCATTAAAATGCTTTATTTATCTCTCTTATGTTATCTGCTGAGAATGCAGCTCTGGATACCTTATAGATAAGTGGACAAGTGGACGTCTCCTTCGTATTTGCCAGCTGTGATGTGAGCTTTCGGTATGGGCTCACTTTAAATGTACTGCTGCTGGGCTAATAAGAAGTAGACAGTTAGAACGCAGTGTGTCTCCACGGTTCTTTCGTGTAACTATGGCCAAAACGTGCCGCTCGTCACAATTGCATATCCGCTAGCGTGATCCATAAGGAGATTTAGAGAAAGAAACCACCTATTAACCACAAAACATAACTTTGCTGCTGTTTATCTCTCAATTTGTTCAATTGTAAACACACTGAAGGTGATAACGACAACCAATAGTAAAGTCTACTAACAGGGAACCGGAAAAAAGGAATTCAAGATGGATTTAAGTTCGGTGTGTTTTACGTCCGAACTGTACTCCAGGGAAACTTTTTTATTCGCACTGTTCAGGGTGTACTGAGCAGTGCGAATCAAGAGAACTTTTGATCTGGTAGCTACCGTATTTACTCGTATAAGGATCGTACTCGCGTAATGATCACACCCATGAAGTTTGTCGTCAAAGATCGATTTTTTTTTATTTCCCGCTCAATGAACGCACCCTGAACTAGCCGCAGCAATGCGTCGTCGTATGTGTGCCAAGTCTAGCTGATGATGGTCGTGCGTACCTCCGTTTCCTTCCCTTTCAAAGAGGACATGGCTACGTTATTGTGGCAGACTTCATGACAGTAGCGATAACGGCAAGCATGCGTTCAATATTGATGAGGAAAGAACTCTCACTTAATGCATATAATGTACTCACAAGACAGAGGAAAAAAGGCGCTCAGGTTGCTGTTTTGATGTGCCGCACTGTGACAGCGGCAGCCACTTATTGGCCGAACTGTTCTCACCTCGGAGCAAACTCCTTCCGGCGCGTTCCATCATTCATGAAAACTCTGCATTTTGCGTCACTTTGCAAAGCGGCTTCCGGCGGTGTGCAGAGTTTTTATTGTGTTTTTATTTATTATTCTTATTATGTTCATGAGACCTATCATAAAAATTTTTTACCCACAACTTGCTTGCGTTTTCTGTGCTTAAAAAGTTTCTCCAAAAATTTTACCCCGCCTAATGAACGCACCCCTAAATTTGCATAAAATTTTTTGAAAAAAAAGTGCGATCATTACGCGAGTAAATACGGTATTACTGCGGTGAATAGGAAGCAATACATGCCCCGTATTAGTGGAGCAGCTAATGCAGCACTCACTGACTTATTAACGAAGTCCACCCAAAGGTAATGATACAAAAACAAAAAGGGGATGCTAGGGAAGCGACGACTTAAACATCGCTAAATGTTTAAATAAGTAAACGCTCTATCAACGTGTCCCCAACTAAAAGTACCTAAGTTTGAAGGAAAAAATCCCCAATAACCCCAAAACACTTTATACGAATTCCGAATGCGAAAGCATTATTGTCGAATTGAGCCCGTCAACCTCACGTTATCGCAGGGATTCGTCCTCTTGCCGGTGTAGACGCCTTACTTCCCGACCCGCTTCCGCTTTTCAGTTGCTTCGATCTGTCTTCTGCGAGTTGCACCGCTGTTTGTTCCTGCCACCATGTAATGGCAGAGTTGACGACAATGGTGGATGTCGGTGCCCGTGTCTTCGCTTGATGGGCTGAATTCTTCCGCTACCTCACTTCACCCGTGTTGTATGGACGCCCCCCTTTCGGTACTTGCGAGTTATGGAATGCCCCCCCCCCCCCCCCCCCCCCCCGCGCTATGGAGCGTTTCAGAGAAATGCGGGTTCGGAGCCATTTCAGAAGTTCCGGCGCCGACGCTAGCTTTTTCACTCAACGGGCCGTTTAGTGCTTGCGCGTTAAAAGGTAGACAGGCGATCAGTCAACGTTACGCAGTTTTCGGCTTCAGTCGTTAAGGTTCCGCGAAATGGTTTCCGCAATGGTGATAATCGGCCTCGCGAGCCCGTACCGCGAGGTCCCAGCGGGGCGATCGCATGCATTCTGCCGTTCGAGTTGCAATCGATTCCACGCGCGTTCGCGTGGCACGTTTCGCGCCGTCACCTCCAAGTGTCGCACCGCAATCGTGAAAACTTCCCTGGTGAAAGCGGTTTTCTGCGACAGACGACTAGATGTCCATGAACTTCCTCTTAACTGCTGACGCTGCAAGAAAAAGAAAAACAAACGCAGGACTGACTTTATTGCAGCGCAACCAAGCTCTGTATGAACTCGGCGAGCGGAAGCAGTCATTTTCAGCTGCGGTGTGAGCACTTCCGATGTACGGGAGTGCTGCGCATGTTTATATATTCCTTAATTACGCGCCCTTAAGTTTTAATGTGTTGGGCAATACATTTAGAGCGTAAAAAAAAATTGGCCGCGTATCTGCTCCTTTCGTTGCAAATGTCGTCAAAAGACGATAGTCTTTATCGGCTATTGCGAAGTAAATGCCTCCCTTCGCTTTGCCGCTCACCTCTCGTGTTGTTCCTCTTGCGTCGCGCTCCTCCCAAGGCAAAGACGCCAAAGGTTTGCTTAAATCATTTTAAATTTCCCGCGTTCCAACTTCCACTGCTCCAAACGGGGTGTCTCGATGCGAACGCTGCTGTACGGCGGAGACGCGCGTTAATCGAGGCGCCCTACTTCAACGTTTATAGAACCGCGTTTCCCTACTCCACGTGCGTTGCAAGCAGAACGTGGAACCTATCTAGTGGAACCTTGCGTAACTGTTGCCGGTTGATTTCTTAAAATGGCGCAAGAAGCTATAGTGGCGCGGGCGACAGTAGGCGACGGCGAAGTGAATTCTTTTTCTGCAGTTGATGAAGTATTTAATTTCGCAAAAGCAAGCATGTTTGATTTTTTTATAAAGGAACACTGCAAATATCACTTCTGTATTGATTTGCTGTCTCATATTTGCGTAATGTCTTGTTCTTCTTCAACAATGTCGACAAGTATGAACCTTACACCGGACATAGACGGGTAGATTTAGCTGTGACTATATAAGACTAATGGGCAGGCATTGTTTTGCTTTGGCCGCGTGGCTGAATCGAGTCACAGACAGACAGACGGACAGACATACAGACATACGGACAGACCAAAATTTCTGGGTTTAAGGAGCCCAAGAAAGACTATCGTCTTTAAAAAGCAAATCGCAGTACAACGGCTTCCAGCGTAGACCACAGCCCACCAGTAGCGGACCTCGAAAGCGACAGTAGAACGCACGGTCGTTAATGTGGAGGTGAGCAAGCTGACATGCGGTTGTTCGTTTTTGCACTGCAGCTCGGTCGTGTTCGCTGGTTTCGCTGGATTAACTAGGCTCTCTTTATTTCTTGCTCAACTGAACTCGCACAAGGATATGAGGCCGGTTTTCTTGCTTAGATTGGACACTTCGCTCAGAAAAGCGAACGATCTGTTTCTGCTGCCGCCGGCTTCACAACGCCAAGACGAGGTTTGATTCGAAGAAAAGGTAACTCGAAATTGGTAGCGGGCCCCTGCTCCTAAAGAATGAGAACGCCTGTGTAGATACCCACTCAAGGGACCTGGCATAAAACAACGCGAAAAAAAGAATCAGAGGTACAAAAAAGGACGCAGGAGAGCAAAATGCATTACTAGGCTGACTACCTTTCTCAGACCGTTTCTTGGTCGTACGGTTACTGGAAAACCAGCCGGACAGGCGGTTTTAGGGAAATTCCAGTGGTATAGGCTAACCGATACCCAGTCTTCGGATAAAAGAGAGCCCGTACAATGCGCCGTTGAATCGGCGACACGGGTGGGCGCACTTTAACGACGGACAGGGGGTAACGTATGTGAATGGAAGGAAAACACAGAGAGCGAGAGACGGACAGCGGTCAAGCCCGCAGTAGAACGAAGCGCATTTCCTCGCTCCATGGCTGACCAGCGCGCTCTAATTGGCCACGTGGCCACGGGAGTGCGGCCGTTCTTCCTCGCTGCTCGAGTGATCGTCATTGTGCGCTTTGGTCCATCTTTCAGCCTTCGGCTTCCCGCTCAGTTTACGGGGCCGATTTTTGAAACGAGCTTCGCGAAAGAGAATTCGGAAAGGGGGCACTCAGTTCGGATGGTAATGAAATAATGCCCACGAACGAGACTCGGCAGCGGCGGATATAACGAGTAGCCCAACCGGATTTTGATTCGCCCTGTTATATCGGGTGTATCGTGTGAGACACAAACTAAAAACTGACACCGACCACGAGTGCTTATAAAACGAAAAAAGACGTTTCGACAGTGGCAACTCTTCTCTTTTCTCTGTTTACCTACCTATTTTTTCTCTACCCTATTCTATTAACCCCCTTCTACATTCCCAACCCCCCCGGACTGGGTTGTATGTAGGAGAGCCCCCAGATGGGCTCAAAATTATCCCCAGTCCATATCTTTTCCTTTTCCAAACAAAACCACCCCCACTGCTACTACTACTACTTGTACGGGAGCCTTGTTCACAATGAGCTGAGGGGGTGAACGCGATCTGGTTATGTTGGATTCAAGGTATGACGTAGGCAACGTGCGTACACATGTGGGAAGTTGCCTTCATTGCGATTAAGTGTGTGCTCCGTGATCTCCGTGCTCCGTGGACCACAGCGACCAAGGATGTATTGCTCGCTTTCTTACTGCCAGCGAAAAGAAAATTTCACAGGCGATTCCCTTACTTTCGCAAATTGAAGAGGAAGCAGGCAACGTTTGTTTCCTCACATGTCTCGCGGTGTGAGACGTGTTTGTTTACGAGATAACAAAAACCGTTGGTTGGCTGGTACAGGGCGACAAGGTGTTGTAGGCGCTGGGCTTACGCGTGCTTCCTCATCGTCCATCACCAACGCAGAGAACAAT
>NW_027526361.1:10088475-10140992 GCF_048455015.1 Haemaphysalis longicornis | reverse complement strand
ATTGCAGGAAAGACGCCCGGCAGTGGCGCGGTGCCGTCTTGGGTTGACTACTGGATAGTTAAATATAAAAAAACTGAATTGCACCCACCACGTCTGCAGTTGGCGTTAGGTCGTCTTGAGTGGACTTATGGTTGCAAAATTGTGTTTTCAGAGTTTTCCTGTTGTCTGCTTATTGTTAATATTATTTTGTGCTGTCAATTTCTTTTTAGATGTTGAAAAAACAGTGATAACGATACATTTCTTGTCCGAAGGCTGTAGCTTGCGAGGTCAGACAAACATAAGCAAAGATACAGAGACTGTACTTGAAATCCAGGTTGCTCTTGTTTGTAACTGCTCAGGCTTACCTGGGGAAGGAGCAAACTGCGGCCACCACGGACACTGACGGCTATCTAACAATTCCATGCGCGGTGTGGTTGCAAGGGTAACTTTTATACAGTATCAATCAGTTGTTTTTTTTTAAACCCTTGCTAGTCATCGTCCAGTATTCCTTGAGACCTGGCGGCTATCTGATCTTGTTTGACGATAGGCCGTTCGGTATCTAGGTTTGAGCTGAGCATCATAGCCCCACAGGTGAGCGTTGTGTGTGTGCCGTCTGATATCTGTGGCCACGTCCACATCATATGGACGGAAAATCTCGCTCGCCACAAAGCGTGACGGCGCTTTTCTTCTGAAGTAGCACGGTCTTCGGACAGCTTACGACGTCGGTGCGTAAGGCGTCATCAGGAACGAGTTGTAAGCGTACCGCCGTTGAGACGTTGTTGCGGACTGCTAGGTAATCTTCGATGTCGCTGCTCAAAGTCTCGCATGCGGCTATTACGCAGCCGCACTGGTTAAGCTTTTCCCGGTCTGCCTAGTGCAGGCAGACAGGATTTCTCAACACGGCTTCCTCAGCCACTGTTGCGCAAAATTGCAGTTTCCGGCTCCCCATTGACATTCGCAGTATACAAGGCATGCGGAGATCCCTAAACCATGCGGTGTTTTCCACGCTTGAGACGGATCTCATATACGTACACAGCCACGGCCGCTCGATGACATCGAGGTCCTTTCCATAGAGCGGCCGTGGTACAGCACTGTACGCGTGGCGCTAGCATTCTGTCACGACCACGCGGGAGCGGCCTTCTCTCGGAGATGTGGGGCCACTCTCCTGCAAGGCGCACATTCTTTCCCAGCCGACTGACTTCGGCCTGCTTGTAATTGTCGGCGTCCGCTATAGCGGCTACAGCCCAGCGGCTGTTTCTGAAGCCTGCATCGGCCTATCCTCCTCGAATCTTCAGTTTCTCGTTCAAGTTCTGGTCGAATTCAATTCTCGCAACTACTAATGTCGAGCAATAGGTCTTTAAATCAGTGCCCGTTTCCCATATGTCGCAACTCAACTGTCTCGACACGAGCGTCATGAGTGTCTTTATTCTGGTCATTATACGTTAGTCTCAAACGTACACGCATTTTTGCTTGGGCACTTTTGGAGGATAGCGTGTCTCGTAGGGTTCCCCTTTTTGCCGACTACGCGTCCTCCACTGCTGTGCCCCAAAAGACGAAGCAACGTAGGTGTCACAAAATCGCAACAGGTTTTACAACCCTGCTGTGAAGTGACAATTCACAAGGCAAACGCGTAAGTGTACGCAGATATAAAGTCGTCGTACCTAAGAAAATGTGGTATATGTTAGTTTTGGATGTCTGCACTTCAACGCAAGTCGCAGCCGCTTCCTGGGACAACAATCCTGCTCGCTTATGCCCAACAGTGGAATTCGTTTCGAATTCCAGAACTGTGATTGCAAATAGTCCACGCTAACGAATGTGATTTAAGCCGGGGAGGTTATAAAGTCGTCTAAGCGCTTTATAACCCGTTCACAGCCGCTCTTCGATACCATACTGGGGTAACTGGTAGCTGCATATTGGTACCGCCGAGGTCATTATGGCCTGTTCATATTCCTGTGCATACACAGTTTAGTTTTTAATTTTATAAAAAAAAAAGATTAGAAATATGAAGCACGGTGAAAATGCAATAATTGAGGGTGCGCAGTTACGGAGCAACCTGGGACCAACTTCGATATTGTTGTTAGGCTGATGCGATTGAGGTTTTAGTGCCTGCAACGCAGTGGTTAGAAATTCCGAAAACGCTAAATCCGAATGAATTCTTTGGGCAAACCGGTTGCTTCGTTTATACGCTTTTTGGGGATTGTATAGTGGCTAAAGGTACTTCTTCTCTACGAAATAACTACTAAGGGCGGAATTTGCTCAAGTAAAAAGAGATTGGACGCGCACCAGAATTTTTTGAAGCACCTACTCGCGTCATGGAAAATGTAGTTGAAAGGCGATAGCCTTCGTCCACCCCTGCCCCGTAAACGTCTCTACTGTCTCATCCGCCCACCTTTCCCGCCGGTCCCTTCCTGGCTCGGTCCACCCATTGGAGCTTTCTGAGTCCCATTTTGCAGCGACCGCACTGCTGCGCCATCTGTTGGGGCTGTTGGGACCTAGCGCGCTAACCATGACCGCGAAACTCGGGGTCAGCAGCGTGCATTTCGTGATGAACACTGTTTTCGCCGCGTTTCTTCAAATTTCCTCTCGTAAAAATCAAACACACGTCTCTTTAAAAGAGATCAGTGCAAAGATTAGTCATACATTGCCATTCTTCCTGAAATAAGTCTAAGATCAGTGCAAAGATTAGTCATACATTGCCATTCTTCCTGAAATAAGTCTAATATTATGTTTTAAAGACGAATGTCTTTCTTGGGCTCCTTAAACGCAGAAATTTTGGTCTGTCCGTATGTATGTTTGTCTGTCTGTGTGTCTGTCTGTGTGTCTGTCTGTCTGTCTGTCCGTCTGTCTGTCTGTCTGTGACCCGATTCAGCCACCCGGCCAAAGTGAAATACAATCTACGCAATAGTCTTATATACTCACATTGAAATCTAAACGACTAAGCCCGGTGTCAGTGTACATACTAGTTAACATTGTTGAACAATAACAAGACATTACGCCAATATAAGGCAGAAAACCAATAAATCAGTGGTATTTACAGTGTTCCTTTATTTAAAAATTAATGGATGCTTGGTTTTTGCGATAGCAAATGAAATACTACTCAACGGCAGAAAACCGTCACCAGTTGTTACCAGCGCTACCTCCTGGCTGCAAAGGGCAATAGCAACGAAAGGTTCCACTAGGTGGGATTCACGTTCCGCTTGGAACACTCGTGCATGTTGTAGTAGAGGGCCTCAATTCACGCGCGTACAGCAACGCTGGCATCAAGGTACCCGAGGAGGAACTGATTTGAACAATGAGCAGTTAAAGATCATCGCTGATAGAATGGAAGATGAAATCAATAAATACCCAGACAAAAATTGGGATTAACACGAAATGATCCCGTTCATAAAGGGTAAGATGAATGAAGCAAAGCAACGAAACCGATGGAAAGGGAAGAGAAAGCCGAGAAGCTGGTGGAAAAAGTAAATAAAAGCGGCTATTGACCAGCGAAGAAAGGCGTCGAGAGAACATAGAGAAGCAAAAAGAACTGGTGTGGAAACGGAGGTAGTGAAGGAGAAATGGGATATCTACCGGGGGAAAAAACTAGAAGTGCCGAAAATGGTGCAGGCAAAAATCAAGCAGAAAAGCGGAAAATAGATGCCAGAAATACACAAGAAGGACAAAAGCGCACCCAAAACGTTTTGGAACCATGTAAAATAACTAAGCTCAAAAAACGATCTCCATCAAAAATTCTTGATTGATGAGGAGGGGGAGACACCTAGAAGGAGAGAACGCGTTGGCGCATATTCATGGAGTGATTAGTGAGAAGTTTAGTGCAGTAGTGGTAGGGAAGCCTGTATCGATAACATCAGCGCCACAGAAGACGGCGAAAAGGGAAATAAGTGTGGGCAACCTTGATTGGAAAAAAGCAAAGCAAAAGGTCCCCCCCCCCCCCTCCAGACAGCAGTGGGCGCTGACGGAATACCAATGTAACCTGCTTGGACCTAAAAGTAAGGAATCGTTTATGAGGGAAATAGACAAGCTGATGCAAACCTAACAAATACCAGCGGACTGGCTACAACGTAGGATGAATTTAATATATAAAGGCAGAGGCAACAAAGCCAGTATTGATTCATACAGACCACTGACAGTAACGTCAGTGGTGTATAGATTCGTAATGCAGGCAATAAAATCAGAAATTCAACCATGGATGAAAGAAAATGAAATACTCGGGGAACTGCGGAATGGATTTAGACAAAACAGGCGATTGGATGATAATTTGTTCGTGATAACGCAATGGATTGAAATTGCGAAAGCGCAGAATAGACCACCATGGATTACGTTCTTGGACATTAAAGGGGCATATGACAACGTAAACAGAGAACGGCTGTGGAGAACGGCTGTGTTAGGCTTCCTGAAGCCCCAGGATTTAAGGGTAGCACAGAGGAAGTTAACTTCAAGGCTGTCGAGGGGACGAAAAGAAGATTAGAATGCTGGTGGACGAAAAGCAGAGAGGGGAATATTGCCTAGGACAGTTACCACCTGTAACAAGAAAAAAAAAGTATTTTGTGTTTAATAAGCTTTTGTGCCTGCCCTAAGCAGCGCTAGTATTAAACCAAGAGTGTAAAACATGGGTGAATTAGTCCTTTTTGGTAAGATGACATGTCATCACCCCGCTACAAAGGGGAAACCAATAGCAAGCATTATCATCATCATCATCATCATCATCGACTTGAAGGAGTAGAACGCGGCAAATTTAAATTGACTTGAGCAAACCTCTAGCGTGTTGTCTTGGGAGGAACGCGAAGGAAGAGGAACAGCATGAGAGGTGAGCGAGAAAGAGAAGGGAGGCCTTTACTTGGCAGGGGCGCAAGTCGGCTATCGTCTTTCGTCGACATTTGCAAAGAAAGGAGCAGATACGCGACCCTTTTTTTGCTAAACGATGCTAACAAATACAGGGCACATTTCTAGATTTATTAGATTGAAAATGTTCAGCCTGTATAAATAACTCAACAACTGATTTTAACTTTTGGCCTGCCCCTAAAATCGAGGGACAGACAGACAGACAGACAGACAGACAGACAGACAGACATGCAAACATGCATACATTCATTACATACATTACATACATACATACATACATACATGCATACATGCATACATGCATACATGCATACATAAATACATACATACATACATACATACATACATACATACATACATACATACATACATACAGACAGACAGACAGAGACAGACAGACCGAAATTTCCGCGTTTGAGCAGCCCAAGGAAGACTATCGTCTATAAAACAGCTTCGGCCGAAGAACCTTCCCGACTCCGCACTCCCAATTAACAAGAGCAGAAGCCACCACCCTTCGAAGACTACAGACAAATACGTACCCCCACAGAACCCTACTCCATGCGATTTACCCTACCCAATACCCGTCTACTTGCAATTTCTGTCCAACTCCCGGTACACTGTACCACCAGATTTGGGAGTGCCAGAAGACCCCAGGACTTGCCCCAATAACCTCCCCCTCCTACAAGCAGTGGGTGAACCGCCTGACGAGCCCGGACCTTGGGATCCAGCGTGAACTGGTGAAGAGGGCCTGGACCGCCAGCCGAGCTCAGGGTATCCCGGAATAGGGAAGCCCCCCACCGGGCGGGTGCCCTAACATCTGCACCAGCTTGACAAATAAACATTTATTCATCATCATCATCATCATTTTGATGCCTCTTCACGTGACGTGAAGTGAACAAGATAGCGGAATAGTGAGCGAAACAGCGGTTCAATATGGCGGCAATTTTAAAGTTGCTCGATCCATTGCCTGTGCATGTAAATAAATCACAGTGCCAATGTTGTAGAATTTGTTCTACTGAAACCGGTTTGTGCCGGGATCTGTAGACATTTCGTTGTACTATCTAAAAAAAAGAACCAGTAAACATTAGTTCAATAACCCTAACTCCAATGTTTTTGTTAAACTAGCGGTGAAGATACATCATCACGAATGTCAACTGGTCTTTACGAAGAGTTCCTTAAAGCATACTAGTAGAAGAGCAAGTTCGAAGAACTACACGCCGAGCTCAAGGAGTAAATATTGAGGAAGTTTATGGGGGTTCGGCCATGAGTTTAGGCTTAAGGAATAACCAGTGAACTTCAAACTAGTCAGACTCTCTCCCTCGCATCAAAAAATCGCAAATTACACCTCTTCAAGCCCTGCTGGAATGACACACTATGACACACTAAAACCACTATAGTGGTTTTGCAAGCCTTTTCCGGTGACAACATGCTTTCCATTCAAACGAATAGCGTTTACGAACGTCTACTTTAATTCTTTACAACATGTAATTTGGATTTGGCGAATGAACCACAGTCAAGGAAAAACGGCCCCACTGCTATAGCTCCAGCTAGTGAATGGAAGACCACTAGGACCCTTCTCGTGAAGCAGGCTCGGCCTCCATGCCCTCATCGCGCGCAGCTCACCCATATGCAAGACGACAGGCTCTGCAATGGCTGCTGGTCGCACGACGAGGGAGCACAGCAGCTCAGACGACGCCCTCAAATCACGCACCGCTCGCCGGGTGATATGTAGCTTTGCCGATTCGGCCGCCCGCGCCACTCACGGGGTCAGAGCGAACGCCTCGAGGCAGATTTCCATTTGTGAGTCGGCTGACGGTATCAGTGGGCTCAGGACTGAATGCCTGGCTGGTTGGCCAGATCCCCGGGCGCGGCAGCCACGACGTCATTCATCATCTGCTGCGAACAAGCGCCGCGCCGCCTTCCTTCATTTTAAGGGCCCCACGACGAGTGCGCGCGCTTCGGCTTGAGCCACTCGTTGAGATTAAACCAGCGCGCGGCGAGCCGCGAATGATGTGCGAACGTCGCGCCCTTCACGCCACATGACGCGGCTCTTGGAGCTGGCTCCGCTCTCCTCGAAGCGTCCGCTCGAGCGCGCTTGCCTTCTCGGCCGCCTCTTCGGGTAATCTCGGTAAAAGTGCGCCTTTTGCGCAGCTAACCGCCCCGGAGAGAATTGGCTGTCCAAAAAGCGCGACAAAAAGAGCAGAAGGAAGGGAAGAAAGATTTCGCCGAGGGGACCAATGAAATAAACCCCAGCTGTCCTGAAAGCAGAGATGTTGACCTCGATTAGCGTACATTGAGATCATTAGGAGCTAGAAGACACGCGCATCGGAGGTCACACATTCCGCGCAACATTCCATTTTCTTCAAAAAAAAAACATCCGGGGCAGCCAACAGATGCTGGAGTCTCCGTGAGCCTGGCACTACAATTGTGCGGTTAGCACTTAATCGATAATGCCACGCTGCAGACGCCTTGGATCTGCAAGAAGCGAGCGGGGACATTTCGCTTCTGAAAGCCCACTTCGTCGCAGAAAGAAGCAAAAGCCCGAAGCAGGCGATGAATCGGAGCGCCAGCGGTTTCAGATTCCTGCGTGAAAAGGCACGTTATCCGAGCCCGACGATCACGCTTGTTTGCCACGCTCTCGGGAGAAATTAATGCGCTAACGAAGCAGCCACGGCTCCCACGAGTGCCGTCATCTTCATTACGGGCCGATTATTTTTCGCTCGCGAATCGCTCACCCCAGCAGGCATTCCTCGCCCCAACAGCAGGGGGAAGAGCTGCGGGCTAATGGCCTGGAAAGATACCACGTGGCTCCCAGTATTTCTCACTGATTGCCGCCTGCCTTTGCTACCAGCTTTATCAATCCGCCACCACGCTCCCTTTCTTTCTACCCGTGCAGCCGCGCTCCATCGCCTGTAAACGACAAGGCTGCAAGCACGCCGGCGCCCAGGGGGGTATATACTAAGCGACGGGTTCACGCGGGTTCAGCGGGCGAGCTGTCGCAATCAGCGAACCCTTGTCTTCTCCCAGAGCAGCCGATCAAAGCGATACGCTCGCTCATTTCCCGTATGTTTCAGTGCCCGAGCTTGGAGGCGGCTCAAATGATTTAGCGGCGCGCCTCCACCCTTCGGCGCAGCTGTCGTGCCCTCGGCCAATCAAAATGGATCAGGGAACTTGTAGGGTGAAGTGTAGCGGAGGCTAGAGAGGAGCAGTTGATCTGAAGACAGGGACCGAAACTCGAACTGCGTTGAAAGCCAGAGTGTGGACAAACAACTGTGGGAGTCCTCTGAACAATTAGTTTTGTACTACTAGGCTATTGCTTCGCAGCAGCGCCGTCACAGCGGCATAAAGGGCGGTGGCTGATCAATCACCCACGTTAAGTTCTGTAGAGTGAGGCCCACAAAAGGTATCAACTTAAAAACAGTGAAAGGTGACTGGCACGAGAATAAAAGTCGCTCAATAAAAAATTCCCCGCATTTCCCTGAGGGGAAGAATGTGAAAGTGCGAATGCACGAGTTGAATTTGCGCGGTTCGGTAATGTTCGCGAAAGAGAGATCACACACACACACACACAACTACAAAGAAAGAAAGATGCATCTATTCACAGACACCTATTTGTGTTGTCGTTGTACTTGATTGCTAGAGCGGATCTCAGCTTTGAAATTTCGTGTCAGTACTCCTTTAAGCAGGTGCATTAGCCCTTCTCACGCCCGATTCTCGGCCAATCCCTCACGTGGGTATGTGCCATGTCAGCGGCCAGGCAGCGCGCGCCCATCTCCCCCCGTTGCCAAGGAAGACGAGGAGATTCCTGGCCAATCCCCCACGTGGGTATGTGCCATGTCAGCGGCCAGGCTGCGCGCGCCCATCTCCACGTGCGCGGACATCGCCGGTGGACGCAGGTTCAGGGTCGCTTAAGAAGTGCACTTAAAATACTTAATTGTGGCGGCTTCTGCCCGCGGTCCTTGATATGCACTGAAATTACAGAGCTCAAATCGTGGGATCGGAAATTACTTATTTTCATTCAGCTATCGGTTCTGCTCATAGTTAGATACTGGCTTCAACGAACAACAAAATCCCTCTAGACCGATCTTTGCAACGCCCCCTGCAACCGACAACCAGGGGTCTGTCTTCAGGAGTCGCTAATAGCAGCAACAATGGCCAGTATCAGGGGGGTCTGTTTTCCTCCTTGGCTTGTCAGCCAAATTCTTTATTCGTTGAAACATTCACGACCTATCGTTATTTGGGCTTGTTTGTACAGGCAGTAAGGTAAGTAAGTGGTCACAATAGCGTACGTCAATGAGCAACCTCATTTGATAGCATCTCGAAAGCAAAGAAAAAAAAAACCTCTTCTTCAGCTGATTGGTTGCTAGCAAGCTGGCATTTAGGCAATGAGCACTGTTCGCGCCTAGTTCACCAATCAATGAATTCCCCACGTTATAGCCCATCCTAGTTCTTGTACCTAAGCATAACGCTGCGTAAAATCTTGGTTGAGCTGGGCCTTTGCCTCTTCCGCCTCTTCCATTCTGAAATGCTCACCTGAATGTTTTCATTGCACGTCTTCCTGCCCAAGCCACGACGTATAGTAATCCCGGCTGACCTCTTTTAAGGTAAGTCTGGAAGTCACGTACAATGACACCAAAAAATGAAAGACAAGCTAGATGTAAAAGCACCACTGACGCTAGCCAATACAAACATTCCACCAGCCTAACTATAACAGATTGGCTCTTGTGGTGTACGCTTTAGGTGGGTATACATGACCTGAAGGGTTTGCGAATATATTCGCCAGCTCAGGTGTTCTCCCTTTGGTCTCATTGTCAACTTGTCTTTCGTTTTTCCCCCTTGCTAGATACACCATATACCAAGGTTCAAAAAAGCGTATATAGCGCGCAGATCTTAAGCAGCCAAAACAAGGTTATTAGATAAAAGGGGATTACTTATTATTACATGATAATGGTCCGAGCAAACCAGATAACAATTTGCCGCGTCAGAAACACTTTCTCACCATTAACGGGATAGATTCGCGGAGTACCTGGTATTTTCGCATGGAATAATTATATTGTACTTAAGTGGGAGGCGGCTAAAGTAAATAAAAATACCACCACCTTTTCTCCGCTTTAAATTAATGCGAAAGGGATATCGCACGTGAGGAAGACGGGTGGCACGGAGAACTACAGAGCCGACAGACACCTACTATAATGAAACGACACGCTGTGTAGCACTGCCCCGCCCGCCCATGTCCCAATTAAGGCTGCGTAGCTGAAGGAGCACTGCAGCAACGGCTGTGAATCCCACCGCATGACCCCCTACGCAATTACACTGGGTACCCTGAGTCCGAACACAGGCCATACATAAAATGGGCCCCGCGAACCATCTATAACCCCTCTTCCCATTACCAAGATAGACAGACGTAAAGTTACGAAGTAAGCGCAGTGAATTACCGTGTTGATGCGCCCGTAGCGAACAAAAGCAGTGCACACGCAACACTCACCGCCGCTTCCATACCCTACGTCACTCATTTGCCATTCAACGCGCCAGTCGTGAAAACATGCACACGAAGAACTTCGGGGACACATGAGCACTTAGCATGAGCTGTGAATACAAAAGCAATAATGTGCGAACCGAGCGCACTTTTCACACCGCTATTGCACATCCTGTGTATAGCATGCTACATAATATGGATAGTATGCACATAATCTGGAGCCTGGAACCAAAGACTGCCATCGCTCTCTTCAGTAACGCCATTGCTCGTCTCCTCTTGAGATGATGAACCACAATTTTTCCAGCCGCGTGAGCAGGAGGGACACAGACGCCGGCTTTTCGCAAAATGGGTCAGCTAATGCTGTCGCATTAAAATGCGGGTGATTTTGAACCGAGGCTTTAGGTACTGACTAAGCAAATCGCCCACCCATTGAGGAATACACTATCTCTTTAGGAGAACGACACGAGCGTTCCTGCGATTCTAGATGATTTCCACAAAACGGGGAGCCGTCCAGTTCGCGATGGAGGCCCTCCAACGCCAGCAGTCATAGATGCTGCCTCCCCTACAGGAGGCTGGTATCTGCGACTAATTTAGCCGGCCAATAAAAATGTTGTTCTCTCTCTCTCTTAAACAACTTGGAACCTATCGGAACCAAAAAAATACACAACAAAAGTTTTCATACACGAAGTTCCCACTGCCAAGATAGCAGAATAACAAGCGCATCTCCAACACTCACGGAAATTTCCTGCAGTCATTCCTAAAAGGGCGGCAGCCCACTACGCCGTGAACTGCTGTTGAACGTTCGGTTGAACCGCGCGGTCACGTCCGTCCCCACTTGACAGCCCCCTGGACAGCGCCCTCCAGAACTCGTTCCATTCACATGCCACCGCCAGGAGCGTCCTGTTTGCCCCTTTTGGCAGTGGCGTAACTGGAAATATTTTTCGACGGATAAGCCGCCCTCAAAAAAGAAATCCCAAAAGGAAAGACAGCCGGTGCGCAAACATCATTTTCATTTACTTATCTCATTTTCTAATTTTGTTTTTACATCCTAATGTACGGATGCGGAAAGGCCGAAATGCGGGGAGTACAGACGAGGGAATGCACCACTGAGATAAATTTTGGGGGTGTTCCGACACCAACACACCCCCCTGGCTACGCCCCGTCTCCCGGTGCCTTCCCCACTGAAGGCAGCGGGCTACGCTTTCCCGGCGCGCCCTCCCCGGCAAGCGCTCCGATTTTTTGTGCAATTATGCGCACCCCACAACAGTTTTTGTACTTCGCGTGATCCACTAAAATATAGGTCTGGGGCTTTCGCCTTAAAAATACAAGCCACGTCTTCCTCCACCCAAATAAAGTTCCCCGGGATAACTAGGACACGTTTTTCTAGTTGAGTCAAAACTCTTATGCGGCTGGAAACATGAACGGGGTGCTAAACGCATTTAAAGGACTGTTCTTTTGTATGTTGTTCATGTCTTTTGCGGCACCTGATTCGCCTTCAAAAGTTTCTCCATGCGTGCGTGCGTACCTGCGTGCATGCGCGCGTGTGTGCGAGTGTACGTGCGTGTGTGCATACATGTGTGTATGCGAGAGAGAGAGAGAGAGAGAGAGAGAGAGAGAGAGAGAGAGAGAGAGAGAGAGAGAGAGAGAGAGAGAGAGAGAGAGAGAGAGAGAGAGAGAGAGAGAGAGGAGAGAGAGAGAGAGAGAGAGAGAGAGAGAGAGAGAGAGAGAGAGGTCTTTAATTCAAATGGCACTGTCAGCGAAGCAAAAATGCTTGCGATGCCAGATGAATGGGATGATGAAGAAGATGATATGGCGATCATTGTGATGTGCACGCAGTCTTTCAGTTATTCACAAGGTCTGGGTGCTGGGGTTCGTATCTTATTCCGTTACACGCCACGTTTGAGGCATAAGCGCAAGGCGGAGCGAGTAACGGCTGACAGTTTCGTGGCGTTCAGAAAACAGGACAGCCGCGGTCTCCTACCAAAATGAATAAAAATAGGGGCCACGAAAAGTAAAAAGTTGTGCGCACGTGTTATGAATGCTGGCTTCTTTGCTGGCCTGCTTTCTCGCCTTCGTACTTTTATGACTACCCGGTTCGAAAGTTCCTTGTCGTATCCCACGCACTCAGCGACTCCCGCCCAGAATGGAAGTCCGCCACAGTTTGGCAACTTCATATAAAATTATTTTTTATACTTTTAGTGGGGCGTTTACAAAAGGTATTTGATATATAAGGAAACGGATTAGATATAGCCTTCACTTTTAACACGAAAGTGTTTTATTCCAAGATACACAAAGATTTCACTTACGTCGTATCCGTCACGGAAGTGACGCCAGTTCAACGAAGCAAGCGGTCTGTAAATGGTGCACCCCTGCACACATTGGCTTCTTGTGGGGAAGCAACCTTTAGTGCTAAGAATACGTGATACTTGGGGTTGTTCATTTTCGGGTTTTATATTTTACACGAAAGTGTTTTATGCCGGGATACACCAAAATTTCACTGACGTCCTATCCGTCACGGAAATGACGCCAGTATACCATTGCCGAAGCGACGCGCCAGCAGGACGTCGCTCGCCAAGCACACCGACAAGACAGCCGCCGACCCGCAACTCATGGTCAGCTGCATATTTCGCTGCACGTTTCACTTTCGTGTTTTACCGGTTCCCATGACAGAGGAACCAACCACATTTTTTTCGGAATTTTCAATTTGTAGGCACCAGAAAGCTAAGTACTCGCTACGCATCTATATCAAAAAGCGCGTACTTTTCGTGGAGGCGCGAAATTCCTCAGATTCTCCTCCGGCCTTCACCGTTCGACGGTGCTGCACCGAATTAGTGAGGTGCGGCGCTAGACGGCTCGCCTAGCCAAAGCGAGCCCGACGCCTAAATCACAATATAGTTCCGCCGAAGAAAAACAGCCGCCTCCCCGAGAAACCGCTCCCAGCGCGCCGCGACGGCTGCAACGAAGGAGACGCCATAATTTCCTATCTCCCCGCGCCGCTTCTGCCAGTATAGGGACATCGTCGGCATGCGATCCAATTTCCGCGTCGGTCGATGGTCACGGCTGCGTCGTCCCTGCTGCTCCGGTTTTTCGTCCAAGAGCCGGGATGGCCACGAACCCGGCCGACCTGGCGTCTTCGTTTCTCCTTCGAGGTGACTACGCCGCAACGCGTCCCGCTCTGCGGGGGCGGCCGCTGTAGTGTTTGCTTCCGTCGGGCAGAAATTTCATATTCTCCTTCCCGTTATCTCCACAGCGTCGCTCCGGCCGTCACTGTCGCTTCAGCTGGTCTCCATTCGTTAGTCGAGCTAGGTGTGGGGCATTTTTGTGGTCCTCCGTCGAGGCTGCAGGAAGGGTGCAACCTCGACGCAAAGATCTGGCATTTGCTGCTCAAGATCCCGCTCGGTGATGTAGTCAAGGTACTTTTATCATCCCTCGTGCATGCCACGCCCTGCGCCTTATTGTGCACGAGCCGCGGCAGTACGGCCGCCTTTAGGTCGAACAGCTTTCGGGGAACGAATACGTCTTTATTACTTAACTCCGCCAGTAACTGTGGAGGCCTTAGCAACGTCTAGGAAAATAGCCGTCAGCTCCGTTACGACCGTGAACGCAGGCAGTAAGATATGCTGTGCTGAGTACGGTTGCTTTTTTTGTTCTTATTCTAAAGAATTCGGCGCCACGTGATTGACCAGCGAAGCTGTTAACATGGCATAGTTGGAAGGGGAACGGTGTTTACCAGCCTTATTTTCTCGTTTAAGCATCTCTTAGTACAAAGGTTTCAGATCCATTCATGCGTGAACGCAATGGATTGCAATAGCATCAGAAGTCATGACGTGGACGTATCTAGTCATGACGTCAATCCCAGTCCCGGCGTCACCTAGGGCGACAAGATGGACTGTGATGACACTTGCGGTTAGAATGACACCGGGGTGACTAGGATACAGTGTCACGTCACGAAAGTGAACCCGAAAAAAAACAGGAAGGTTTATTTGGTTGTGGTGTTTAACGCGCCGAAGCTACACCTAAAATACGAGCCGCGCCGTAGTGGAGGGCTCCGTATTAGTCTAGACCACCTGGGGGTATAGATAACGTACGCCAAAATCACTATACGCGGGCGTTTACGCTTTTCGCCTCCATTCGAAGCAAATAAAAAGGTCGGTCCCATCGAGCGCGTGGCAGTTGTGAAGTTCAGGAAAACAATCTGGTGAATTTCGTCTGCTCAGAATCCGCGCCAACTTACCGTGTAGGGCGGGCTTAAGCAGATATGGTTTATGCACGAGCACAGCGGCCGCATTAGGAAAATGTTGCGTGGCAAGTTGCAAGGCTAAGAAATACCCTCCTCCATCCCCTTTTGTCCCCTTTTGTCCAAAGCTTAATTTTGGGCTCTGCATTGTTATGTGCAACGAATAAGTGTGCTAAAAAACATACCTCTCGCATGTTTTGTGAATGGTAGGAAGCTCATTATGGTTCCTTACACTTTAACTTTAACTCCACTTTAACTTTAACTTTAACTTTAAACTCCACTGAGCAAATTAATTGTGGAGCGCGATCATTTTCACCTGTATAGCCTGGTCGAGGGGATGAGCGGGACAGTTTTCTGGAAGAGAGCACCTGAACTGAAGTTTTCAGCTCCCCATCCCTTTTGTAGCACAAGGCACTGCTGATATGATTACGCCATTAGGGGGCACACACACAAATATATTGCAGAAATGATTAAGATGAGAAGAAAGCTGTACGAATTAGGTACAGCATACGATACGCGTGCTGGATGGATAAAGACACTGACGCAAATGTCTAAAGGAAAAAATATGCGTATAGGCCTCCTGCGCTGCCCAGGGGGCGCTGCGCAAGCGGCTTCCGGGCAGTACTTCCGGGTAGTACAAAGCTGCGCGGGTCCCATAGGATCCCGTGTTGACAGAAGTAAAATGAGCTCGATGCTCGCGATTGTTTTGCGACATGATCACCTGCCCATTCCCCACGGGTCCGATCTCTTCTGGCGATCAACATGGTATTAGGGGACAAAGCTTTGCAGCGCTAAATACGTTTACAGCGCCGACGAAAGTGCCGGAACGGTGACGGCGCTCTGCCACTCTCTGGTTCACCGATCGATGGTCGTATGAAGTGAAATTTGAAGTGAAACTTCTAGTTTAAACTACTTACTACTCTAGGTGACAAGGACTTTTCAACAGCCGATCAAAAAAGAAGAGTGACGCAATCGGCGATGACGGCGCTTTAAAAGCCAGCGAGTCCGGCGGACCACTGGCTCGCCTGCGGCGTTGCGCCGCTCTTTTGCGTACCTGCGCACTATGCGTGCGCTTTCATTAAATAGTGCTCGTTTGCGTCGCCGTTACGAATACATAGTGCAGTGTTAGCTTGCCGTTTTGTTGCGTATCTCAGTGACAAAATTCAACGAGCGTAAGAAGCGTGAAATCTGTTTTGTGATTCCGAAATTAGTGGCCGTAAAACAAAGTGGTCGGGCGAACCGAGAGGCCGCTCACTTTCCTTGTTTGCGCTCACTTTACTTAATTACGCTCTTGCATCATATATTCCCAGTTCGCACTTAATAGGCTAGAATGAGGGTCAGCAACGTTTTGAAGTGTAGGGCCGAGTTGCATGCAGCCGACACGGCGGAGGGCTGGACGGTAAATCAGGTGGGAGGGGGAGGGGGGCTTTGAATGCAAAGCGAAAAAATTCAGCGAATCGCCAATAATATTTGGCAATAATCTGGCGAAGTGTGAAGATGGGGGGCAATTCAACTGGAAGTGACCAATTTTCTCTTCGTGGCAAACTGGCATGTCGTCGTTCAGATTGTTAGCGACGAAGATAACCAACAGAGTCAGTGATGATCGCATGTAAATATTTGAGGCCGCACGCCGTGTATACGGCTGTGTTATGTTATGTTATGTTATGCAAAAAAAGTACACATTTCTGCAGGCAGCGGGCGTGCGATTTGGTGATTGTTTTTCGTCCTTTAACAGCACTTAATTTGTTGATTTGACGCAATGCCTCACCTACTCGCTAGTATACATGGACCCTGCCGTTCGTAAATCGTGCGGCGTAAAACGTTACGCAATGACTATTTAGTTTGCGAAAATACGAAACAAAATTTCCAGCCATTTTCATAGCGGTGCCAGGCCAGCAGTGTCAGCTGAGTCGGCTGCGCAATTCTTGGGTTCGCTTGCATGGTCCCGCTAAAGCAACCTTTTGCAGTTACCTCAGGCCATAGGATGAGCAGCGTTCCGTGTTTATGCTACTCGTGAACTTTCCTTTGTCGACCGCACGCAAGAAGAACGAACGGTAATCGTCGTCAGGAAGTTAGACCACCCGAACTGGCGATACTGTCCCACGCCGCGACGACTGCGACAGCTCGCTGAAAAGAAAGCCGATAAATCGGCTTGTTTGAGCGGGATATTATTTTGTTTAGCCTCTACAACTACTTTAAGGGCTATTTCATACAGTATGCAGTCATTTAAATGCGCCACAAAGCGATTAAACTAAGTACACCCAAGTTCCACTCTGCCTAGTAATTGAAAACGCATAGAGGGCGGCGAGGGTCGTCTGCTTTTGTACTACCCAGAGGCGTCGGCCACTAGGGGCGCTGCATGTCGCCAAAACTCCAGCGCAGGAGGCCTATAGAAACTTACAACGTTTCGAAACTAGGTCACGAGAGTACCTCCGGGTTGGAAGCAAGCATAGATGTTCTGGCATTTCAGGGAGTACCACCATTCTCAGCAATTTCCTAGAGCGCCTGTGTTTCACGACCCTCTTTTTTTCTCCTGCCATCTGAGGTGAAATGTCCAAAAGCCTGGTTGCTTTCTCGATCCTCGGAAACTTCCTTTGCTCCGCTTCCCTTCACCTTCAGGCGTCAGTGTTGGTCCTTCCGTGCTTAAACTGATTTCATCCTGAAGTCGCCGCCGCGAACGTGAGAGAGGGAGAGAGAGAGAGAGATGTACCTTACTCAATGTCTAGCAGCGGAGTAAGACGCCTTTCTCTCGCAAAGTCGGGTTTCACCAAGCCTGACAGCAACGTTGCTGTACGCACCCAAAATCGCGAGAAAGCGTCTTGAGTATGCACGAATGCGCCCTCAGTTTCTCGAACGACCAAAATTTCTCCGTTTCATTCATTCTTTTCTTCTTTTTTGGTAGAATAGAGTCTGAAAACTCTGTACTGTTGATCGAAGTATGCAGTCGCGAAGCGCTGGTGTTGTTGGATCCATTCTTTTTCTCTCGTCCTTGTCTGTAACGCGCGGTACACATTTGTATTGTGTTGAACACATAAATCGAAGGAACGCTCGAAAAGCGCGAGAAGCAAAAGCAACAAGGTTGCGCGTACAAAAGGCAATGGCGATGGTAGCATTACAAGAAACCAGTGAACTTCTCGTAAGACGCCACCAACGAAAAGAGACAAGAAGTGTAGGGCATGGTGTCTATTTCTTTCTTAGCTGCTTGTGATGCAAAGCAGATGACGCGCATGTGCGCACACACGCCCGAACGCTCCTATAATGAAGAAAAAAAAAGGAATGCTAACCAGACACAGGCGAAAGGGAAATGTGAAATATGAAATAAAAAATGTGAAATAAGAAAGAAAGAGGGGGGGGGATGCGGTAGAGGCTTCGACATAGTGACAGCATTAACGCGCTAGAAATTAAAGTGCAGTGGGAACCACTACACCCTTTCTTAGATGGTTGGCAGCTCGTAGGAAGTCCAAGAGCGTCTCTGTCGTCTTGTACGGCGACGACAGAAAATGCCGATGTGCCACGATATTCTTTTCGTGGAACTGCCGATGAGGATGTAGTTTCGTCAACGTTGAAGAGAGCATCCTGTTTCAAAGATCAAACTTCGGGATCACCAGTCTTCAAAATACTAACAAGCAGTGAAGTTGAACAGTACTGATATTTAAAACAATTTTAATTACTATTGTTGTTCCTAAATAGCGATTTGTAGTTTTGTTAAGTTTTTTAGTTGTGGAATTAATGCGGGGTTGTCCGTCCTGAGACGAAGAAACGAGTGCGCGAAATTAAATCACGATCATTCTTAGTATGCGATTAAGCATAATCGATACAATAGCCTAATGATACATCAAAGGAGTGCACCTTTGTACCGGCGGAAACGCAGACAGCGCATACATTTCGTTTCCCTAGTGGTATTACCAACACCAGCTGAATCAGCTAGAATGGCTTTGGGAGCGTCGTGATTGTTTTCTTTCCATTTAGAAGATGGCTGCCATTTTTTATCCATGGTACGGACCAATGAAGAAGTCGCCACAGTCATTTAGTCGTTTTGGTTGTATAAGGCTATGAAAATGAGCCACGCATCTGCTCCTTTGGCTGCAAATATCGTCGAGAGACGACAGTCTTCCGCCAGCCCTGCCACGCAATGCCTCTCTTCTTCCTTCCGTCCACCTCTCACGTTCTTTTCCTCCCGTCTCTCTCCTGCCAGGATAAACGCGCAGGAGGTTTGCTCAAGTGAATTCAATTTTCCCGGGTTCCACTGCTCTTGCGCCATCTATTGGATCTTTTCTGTGATGTTGGACTTATATCCGCCACGAGGTCTGGCATCGGGCGCGAGCTCTTTTTGTTATTTTGGGTCGAAATACTGTTTTAAACGCGTATGTTTTATTTGGCATCATAAATGGCGCGAACACATCCATTTTCAGTTAGAAGGACCTTGCTTAGTATCAGTTATGTATTAATGTTTTCCCTCAAAAATGGTTAATGATTTCTTTTGCTCAACAATGTAACAAACATGAAGTATGGTACCAGATTTAGTGGTTTGGAAAGGTTTTGCATATATAAGCCTCTCGTTTAAGAGTTTTCTAACCTTTCGGTCGGGTGGCTGAATCGAGGAACGGACGGGTGGACGAACAGGCAGACCAAAACTTTGTGTTTACGTAGCCCAACAAAGAGTAGCGCCCTTAAAATTTGTTTGCCAATAGTTCTCGGGCGGAACATGAACCACGGCTGTGTTCATACACCAAACTCCTCTCGAATCTCTCGTATCGAGAGCGGATAGAAACTCAAAACGTTCACATGCATTCATGAATGTATCCTCCTCAGTCATTTGCTTGTTCATCAAACGCTTCATAATAAAAAAGGTTAAGGGAAGGGGAAGAAAGAAAGGCCAAGGGCTGCCACCGCGACCTTGGCTCGGTTCCTCTGTCAAGGAGAGCAAAAAAAAAAGTATGTCTTGGAAGAAAGAATGCAAGGGGCAGATGTGGCGCAGGGTGCTTATACAGGCGCATTTAAACACACGCATATACTCCATTTCGACGAACTCGTTTTCTATGCAAGTGTATGATGACCTCTAGCGTAGTCCGTACGTGATAGCGGAATGTGTGCCGTCGCTGCGCTTTTATGTGCAAAGCGGGCGGCAGCCACCTAGCCTTCATTACCGATACCTCTACGATTGGCAATGTCACGACCCGCCTGTGCGGCACCAACGGGAATGCACTTTACGCAATTTACGAAGAAATATCCATTCCGAACCCAGGGACTTCCTTTTTAACCAGAGGAATGATTAAGACTCACTGAACAGCGAAAACTATCTTTGCGCCCCTGACGAAATAGGATGGGTTTGCGGTAGGGGCGAGGGTACCAGGGTCGTCTGTGAATTGCAGATGAGGTCTTGCGAAGAAGGCTTGATTTGCGTCTGAGAGCTCGAGCCAACGATGTGGTGCCGGCGACGGATGACGTGCTTCCGATGTCGTTCACGGAATACCGGCCCCCTTCGTGAGCCATGCTGGCCTCCGAAAAGCCGACTAGATCGGGAGGATCCCTCAGTAATGCTCCATAACTCAGAAGCCACGCTGCTAACGCGAGAAGCGAAGCCGCACGGAGAAAGAAAAAGGACCGATAAAGCCTGCCGCTGGAAGTAGGGGTCGGCAGCATCCGTGGAATATTTCGAGTGAAAACGGCTAGGCGTGAGTTCTTCGCTCTTTCTGTTGCGTTACCGCGGTTCGTGGAGGCGCGGTTCGAGAAGACGCGGAAACTAAGAAGACACAAAGTTACCTTCCCAGTATCCGAACGCCTGTCTTGAACGGCTTTTCCTCTTCAGATGCCGCACGCAACGAAGTGCATGCATTACGAAGAACTAGGAGTGACAAGAAGCAAAAAGTGCAAGATTTATTTTCTTGATTATTTTTTTACGTAGCAAAAAGGCACTGGTGAAGAACGAAACGAAGAAATACTACAGGAAACCTAAGGAAAGACACATGCTGTGCCTGTCATAGCGGGGCGTTGCCGTGCTTAACAGGGAAAGCCGACATTTACGCCGAAGCCACTCATCTGAGAACTGTATGATACAGTTATCGTAACCCAGACTTTACGAACGCGAGTTAAACTTGCGCTATGAAGCGCACCGTAGCGAATGGTTACCAATAATTACACATCATTTTTAAAGTGCAGAGCACAGAGCACTTTCGTGTCCCGCCTTGTAGTAGCAGCTCGTTCGCTGATACCATGTCTAGCCACCGCTGCAATCAGGCGAAATAGCGACATAACGGACTGAAACAGAGCCCCACGGCGTAATGGCGTAACAAAGAAGCTTCGAAAATCAAGTGGTTTATATAGTCATAACCGTTCGAAACTCCTGAACCGCTGCAACTTGTGATACAGCTCCCCATTATTTAGCGCAAAAAAAACTGCAAATGCATTTGAGGCGAAATCTGTGTAATTAACCGGCAGTCCCCGCGTTCATTTCATTAGGAACGATTGTTGGGTTGGTTTTTCCGATAGTAAGCGAAAAAAAGTGGCCGCGTATCTGCTCCTTTCGTTGCAAATGTCGTCAAAAGACGATAGTCTTTCTAGACATTTGCCAAGGAAATGCCCCCCCCCCCCCCCTTTGCTTTCCCGCTCCCCTTTCATACTGTTTCTGTACCGTCGCGCTCATCCCAAGGTAAACACACTAAAGGTTTGCGCAAGGCGATTTGAATTTACCGCGTTCCACTGCTACAGGCCGGGTTCCTCGATGCCAGCGCTGCAGTACCGTGGAGACGCGCGTGAATGCAGGCGGCCGACTAGAAGGTTTATAGAACCGCGTGGCCGTGCTCCACGTGCGTTCCAAGCAGAACGTGGAACCTAGCTCGTGGAACCTTTCGTTGCTGTTGCCGCGTGATTTTTCATATGCCGCCAGGAGGCGGCGGTTTTCTTCAGTAGATGTGGAATATCATTTTTTATCGAAAAACCAAACATCCATGAATTTTTTAATAAAGGAACACTGTAAATATCCCTTGTGTACTAATTTCCTGTCTTATATATGCGTAATGTCTTGTTCTTGTTCAACAAAGTTAACAAGTATGAACGTATAAACCAGGCTTAGACGTTTGCATTTGGCTGTGAGTATTATTGCGCAGCAATCAAGGTACTTTGGCCGGGTGGCTGAATCGAGTTACAGACAGACAGACGGACAGACAGACATACAGACAGACCAAAATTTCTGGGTTTAAGTAGCCCAAGAAAGACTATCGTCTTTAAAAAGAGGCCGCGTAAAAGACGCGTTCAAAACTTCACAGTAAGGCTCCGGCACATGCGAGATGAAAGGAAGCACAACAAGAGCAGAACTCCGCTCGTGCCGTTGCAGGGAGGGTGCGAGCTATACACTTTGAAGGCGGGAAATTTGAATTGTGTTGGACAAACCTCTGTTCAATTCATCAACAGAGGAGCGAGACAGAGAGGGGTAGAGCGTTAGCGGTGGTAGCAGTGAGCGGATAACGGCGCCACAGCCTCTCTGGCGAATCACTGCTCTGCACTTCCGACCGCTTTCACGTTGAGTGGAACTGATTTAATTCTTTTCTATTTGTGCATCATAGCAAGAGTTTCCTCGTCGAGTCCTTTGCACTCAATACCTCTAGTTCAACGTACCAAACTTACGTAGCACAATATCACGTATAGAGCCCGCGTAGTGAAGACAAGTGGAGTATATCCTGTATCTCATCCTTTTATAAGTAATCCATCAATTACCAATGTTACGACATCCATTATTACGACTGACGGCTTTCTATTCCCATCGCGAATGCTTAAAGGGACATTAAGAATGGAAACAAGTTGGCCTGTATCAATAGATTACGGTGCAGAGAATCTAAACACACCATTCTCGCAAGCAGCTCTTTACTACAGCAGAAAATGCTATAAACATAAAATCAAGGGACGACGCCCCGTACGCTTTTGGGTACTACGGTTTGTGACGTCACAAAAGTGGCGAACGGCGAAAGCTCATTGGAGATGCATCTATAAGATCTTTGCCTGAAATAAACAGTTCCCAAGTGGTTGAGCACGTGAAATTAACGTAAATCAAAGCGTCTCGTGAGCTCACCTGAACTAAAAAAAAAAAACAGAGACTACAGCTTTCATACACTGCTAGACAGGCTGCTTCCCTCACTACTTAGTCAGCCATCAGATTTCAGATTCGTTTTCGAAAAGCATGGGTGCGCAGTTAGCGAAGCCAACAACCCACGACGGTGAGCGCATGAGTTTTTGCAAGCAAAATGCAATATACCCGGCAGGAAGCAATGAAAGTCTCTTCATTAGAAGTGGCAAAAGGAACAAAATGCACTGCAGGCGGTTAAAGCGACCCGCCTGACCTTATCTCCCATTCTCCGCGCGCGGAGGAGGAAGAGTAGGGGGAGGAGTAATACAATTGGCCACTTTTTTTTTCTATCTCAAAGCAGCTCTGAGCAGTTCTGAGCAGCCTCAAGCAGCTCCGTATTTTATTTACCCATAGAACGTCTATGGGGAGAGCAGTTTTGTGCTGCTTGGGGCTGCTAAGAGCTGCTCCGAGCAGGCAAAAAGAAGAGACGTTTTATTTTAAATGTTGCTATCGGTCAAGCGTGCCCGGTTCGAAAATAATCGCCTGTGCAATGAACTTACTGCGCGTCGTTAGCTGATCAATCCTCCCGTTCGCCTGGAGCCGCCGTTGATAATCCGCAAAGCGTGCGTCGCTCTGCCCTTGCCACGAGCCGCCGTGCCCTTGCTATGTTTGAGCGCTGCCAAGGGGAGCGCTGCCCGAAACGACTAGTGGACACGGCTGTCGTGAAGAGTGTTTATTCACGGCCGCTCGATCCGTGGTTTATTTCAAGCAAGGTTCACGCCGCGCGAGAGAAGACAATGAGGTGGCAGTGATGGGAAGACGTGGTGAAGTGAAGGCGCCCTCCTGAACGGCCACAGCAGGGATCCCAGGACGCCGCGCTCGATATTCGAAACAGCGCATGTTGTTTCAAAAGCGGCCTTGCCGCAGCCACTCCCGCTCGCAGGCGGCTTGATGGGTCTGGGACGCAGGAGTAAGCAGGCACACCGGCCACTAGAGCATTTCAACGCGTTTCTTATTCCGTCGGTGAAAAATAATAAAAGTCCACACCACCTCCTTGGACAGAGAAACGTTGCCGTAGTAGGCTATGGCTTGGAGATGTAAAAGCTACCCATACCAGCGTTTACGCTAGACCGCTCCGGGGCTTCGCTCCTATTTTGTGAAGCAAAGTCTCCGTCCCCAAAAAATGAAAGGGAAGCGGGTGAGGAAATGTCGGCTTTATTTACTTGTTTCTCAGCAAATGACGCATCGCTGCTCGTCGAACAAACGCCGAGGGAGCTAAGCAACGTATGATCTTTGAGTTACACGCGAAATTTCATCCGAAAAAAATGTTGCTCGAAATCTGGCTTTCAAACGCCATGCAAGTGTGTTTAACAGTTTTCTTACTTGTCCCTTTCATCGCACGGTTTTTTCTGCGCCTCTACTACTTAATCTCTGCCGCCTTGGCCGGCAATTTCAGTTCGCCGAATTGTGCAAACATTAAGCATCAGTGTCCGAATCCTACAATGTTTTAGTTTTACCAACAGCGCGCCTGCGCAACGCTGCCTATCGCGTCAGCTGGACATGGGGCAACAGCCACTTTCCTGTAGCTCTGCCCTGCCCTTTATACTGCTCCCGCCTCGGGCAATTTCCCGCTTGGCAACGTTCTCTTGCGGAAACTATAAGAAACGATTTGCAGGGTTTGTTGAACCTTTTGAGGTAGCATTCTTACGGGTTCATGTTTTCTCAGTGTCTGCCTGTTAAGCTGCGCGCCAAGCTCAAGCGGTGACGTAAAGCGGGACATCCGCTTCTACGCGCCACACCACAGATCAGCCGTCGAACTAGGCGTATCTGTCCCCATTATTACTCAGACGGCGCTGGTTTCGCCGAGACCGTGTTACCATCGCCCAGGGTGCACACGCTCATTTAGACCAACGTCGTATGGATTACGGTGCGTGAGCATGGAACGATAAAGGTAACGCTGGTAGGCAGATGGCGCGGTTCCATTGGTCTCTGTCTAAAATGACATCAGCTACATACCGGGCGGCGCACGATGAGAAGCACGAAATCTGCCTGCTACAGTGACGTTTTTCTTTTAGCAGAAGGGCCATTTAGGCCGAGCTTTGTCCGTCTGTTGAACCTCTGTAACCGGAGCATGGAAGGGGCCTTTAATGCGAACTGGTCTGCTGACCGAGGGAACTTGATGAGCCCTTGTAACCTTCAGTCTTGGGGGCGAGAGTGCAGAGCCACTGGGAGTTCCTCAGAGGATCCCTTTTATCCCGAAAGATGGTATTTGTGGAGCAACTATGACTCTCTTGGCTAGGGGAAGTAGCAAGCCCCTGTAATCCAGTGTGGGAGGAGGCCAAAGGCTGCGGGTGGTAACGCGCCCCTGTAATCCAGCGTGAGAGGAAGCCAGCGGGTTAATGTTGCGACGTAATCACTGCGCTCAAGCGGTACAGTTCGCACGTAGTGTTGGCGTACCATTGCTGAAGCAATGGGTAGACAGGGTTTCGAACCGGAATTTTTTCGGGTTCGGTTCGGGTTCGGGTTCAAGCCTTTCGGGTTCGGTTCGGGTTCAGTTCCAGAGCACCATTCCGTTCCGGTTCGAACCGGTTCGAACCCGTTCGAACCGGTTCAAACGGGTTCAAACGGGTTCGAAGAAAAAAAAAAGCAGGCGTGTTTTTTTCTGTTAGTTTTTTGTGCTCGTTTTTTGTTTCCTTATCAAATCGGCATAGCAACAAATTCATAATGAAGGTTTCTTTGTTCAAATATTTTGTCTTCGCCAAACTAAAGCGACCCTGCAACACGTTTTTCAACTTTTGTCTAAATCTTGAGTGCTTGCAGAAAGTAGTCAACCAACGCATTATACTATGGGGTCGTAATGTGCCTGAGCCAAAAATTAGTGCTCTCCCCTCGTCAGATAACATAGAAACTTGCTCAAAATATTTTTCTCTCCTTCCCGGTCTTCGCGTTCTTCGACCGCTGAATGACGTCATTACAGCGGTGTAGCGGCTGTTTGCCGGCTTTCCGTAAGTTTCAGAATAGAACGCATTTGATACCCATCTAAAAAAAGCCACAAAAGCGGAGCAGAAACGGAAGGTGTATCCGCAGCGACGAGCAAATCACGCAATGTTGCTCTGTGCTGATAATAGCTATAGTTTTCGCAGTGCTTCCAGATGCGAAGAAGATTGAAAGCGTTTTCGAAAGTGTTTATTTATTTATTTACGGCTTTTTATTTGTTTATTTATTTATTTATTTACCTAGTTATATTTATTTATTTATTTATTTATTTATTTACTGTTGGGTTTAACGCACCGTCGCAACGCCGATGACAAGGCGCGCCATAGTGGATGGCTCCAGATTAATTTTGACCACCTGGGGATATTTACGTGCGACGAAATTTCGGACACACGGACGTTTTCGCTTTTCGCTTCCATCAGAAAAGCGGCCGCCGCGACCGGGAATCTAAACCGCGTCTGTGTGCTCATCAGCGCTACTCCTTAGCCACTGAGCCACCGCGGCGAGTTTATCTAAGGTGTTGAAGAGCTCCTTTAACTGTACCCGCAAAATGTTTTTTATGGTAGTGTGACGAGTATGTGGCGCCGACTGCCAAGCGTGGCAGGTGGCATTTAGAAAAATTTCCTACTGCTCATTTTTTATCTGCTAACAGAGCTGTTTGAAAGAAAGAATGGCTCTAAAGACTCATTGGACGGCGGGTATAGGACGACATTGGATAGGGAACCACTGGAGATAGGAACTTGCTAATGGTCCTTCAGCGACTGGTGACAGCGATTGGGCTCTAGGAAAGATGATAGCCAAGTGAAGTCACAAGCAGCAGTAATGTTCACTTGTAGAGGGAGAGAGAGACTGAAAATGAAGTTTAATTCAATCGAGGCAATGTTTAAGAGCGGCGTCCTCATTCGAGGGGGCCGAATCGACAGCCGTTTCCATCAAGAACAACTGATCTTCCAGGCCGCAGCTGGCCATGGCTGTCTCCCAATTCTCTATGGAAACGTGAAGGTTGGATGGATCTACGGCACACTAGTCGCAGCCGCCTACTATGTGTATGAGGTTCCCAGGCTCTCCACAGAAGCAACGCAATGGAGAGAGTTGTGTCCCGTCAAAGAGGTGAAGTCTGGCGTTGTGTGGGAAGGTGTATGCCCACAGGGTGCGGAGTAATGTTTCCTGGTTAATCGGTAGCGATTTGTGCGGGGAGGAGTACGTTCTATGGAAGAGGCCGGAGTGCTGAGTAACTTCTTGGTCTGTGACTGCAGGATGCATGCACTCGGGCCGGGCTTCATTAGCGCCGGCTAAGCGAGTCAAATCTCGAACCACGAGGTTGGTGATCTTGTTTGCCGTGGATGCCAGTATGAGCTGGCGCCCATACAATCGTGACTGGTCTCGTTGGTGGTCTCTGATTGATCATCGGAAGTGTTGTAACATGCAATCGACCGTTGGCAAAGTTGGGCCACGCCTGCTAAGGGTCTGTTATGAGAGTTTTGACACCGCTTTGGCTACGCGCACGTGCTGTCGCCGCTTCCTCAGCTTAGAGGGGGCTGTGTTCGGCGGTTGAGATGTTACACATGTGGGAGGCTGCAGAACGGTAACAAAAAGAGAAGGTACTGAAGAATGCTATCGGGCGGCTCTTGCATCAAACCAGTTGATCGTCCCTCCCTTTTTTTCTTGCAGTTTAGTTTCTTTCCAACTGTCTCCCCTCATATATACACACGTTTTGAAAACTCTTTGATGAATATACAATATGCATTAGGCAATTGTCAATTTTAATATAGCAACAACATAATAGCGCAATACGGGCATAAAGAAAGACCTTTCCCCCTGAAACGTTCCGTATATACGGAATTATGGGAATGCGGAGTGCATTCTTAGCATGACACAAAGCCGCCACAAAACAAGAAAGACTTTTGAGAAGCATAAGAAAATGAAAGAGCGCATGCATATTGAAAAAATTTGACACCTATTTTAAGTCCGTATGATCACTACAACCGCGAAATTATTGTCCGTATGAATTCCGTATATACGGAGTATACGGAAATCATACGGAGTGTGATTTTGCTTATTATGGAAGATAAAAACACGAAAACCGTGTCAAACGTGCATATTATGCGAACTCATATAATCCCCGTGTTTGTGGAAATAATATCTATATTCATTACGCTTGGGGGCGTAACTCTCCGTATGAACTCCGTAGTCTCATAATTCCGTATATACGGAACTTTTCAGTAGGGTTTTATAGCATTCATGCGGTCTTCACATAACTTTGCGGCTACTTTGTGCGTGACAAAATTTCCTGATTGGTCGAGAACGAGAACGCTGCAAAATTTCCAAATGCCAAGGACCCCAAATATATCATGTTTGGTCCGACCGTCGAATCCGCCTTCACTGACCCGCTAATTCTTTTAATCAAAATTAATCAACACACCAGTCCCAATAATTTACATTAGCTCATTCACTCAACTAACTAATTTGAACTTCAACTTCAACTTTATTGAGCATTTTGTACATAGAAATGCGAGGACAAACACAAAAAACTGCAAAACTGCAGCTTGACGAGGTGTTTGCACCTTACGGTTTGCGTGGCAGAGCAGAAACAGGAGTTTAAAGCATACGCACAGGAAATAATCCCAAGAAAATAAATCTCGCCTTAACATGTTGATATTACATACAAACATAAAACAAAGCATTAAAACGCACTATAGCTCACAGTCTGTAAAAGATACTTATTAAATGATATACATACACGCATATAGGCACTCATAGGTATATACATACATATAAAGGTTACAAAACAAAACAGGGAACACAGGTACATAAAAAGAGAAATATTGGATATGTACGGAACCTGTGTAGACACAAAATAAGCAAAAGACAAAACTTGAAGAAAAAGTCGTGTTATATACACGTATGCATACACTCATCAAAATCTGCAACACAGAAGTATCCACATAAATAAATACACACAATATTGGCAAAAATCAGTGTACGGTACTTTTTAGATGCTCAAGTTTGCAGGGAATGAAGACAATGCCAATAAAACGCTTGAAAAATATTACAAGTAATTTTGGCTAAACCAAGGTTGCCACGAGAGACAACGCTTAATAGATTGTCAGTTAAAAATGTTCTATAATCAGCAGTAAACGATTCCTTAAGTCTCACTTAGAAATTGTATTTATAGCTACGCCACTCTCGGCTAGGTTATTTAAAAGGCGGGCAGTTCGGGATTGCAACCATTCATTGTCCTAATTCGTTCTTGAAAACGGCACGAACCATGTACTCCTTCCCCTAATTTCGTACGGTACGTCCAACGGTTTTCTTAAACTACATAGACTTAGATATGCTGCACCGTTGTGTTGCAAGCTATTTTTATACTTTGTTAGAAGATTAAAGTTGTAGATACGTTGGACAGGAAGCCAATTATACTGCAGAAATAGTTCGTTGGTGTGAGAGTCATATGGTACAGTTGCGATATGTCGAATGGCCTTTTTCTGAAATAAATGCAGCTTATTAATATTTTTTGCGGAACTGGTTAACCGTACGAGGCTGCAGTAATTGATGTGAGCTGTGAATATAGCATGATAAAGAATAAGTTTAATAGTTGATGTAACCACAGGCCGTAACCTACAAAGCACCCCACACGCTCGAGATAAATTAGTGCAGACGTGATCGACATGGGCATCCCATTTTAAATGTTCATTAAAAACAATGCCTAATGTTTTTTATTTCACCAACTATACAAATCTTTTCATATCCGATGTACAAACTGAGGTTTCTGTCAAGAGATCTTTGAGCTGGTGAAAATAACACCGCTTTAGTTTTCTTAGTATTTATTTTTAACGAGTTTGCTTTAGTCCATTTGTGAAGCTTTTGGAGGGTTATATTTGCTAAATGCAAAAGCTGAGTAGTATCACACGATTGAAAGAAAATGCTGGTATCATCTGCGTAAATAATAAAATGTGCAATGTCAGTAATTTCTACGATATCATTCATATAAATATTGATCAGGATTGGCCCTAGAAGACTGCCTTGCGGACTCCAGCCCTTACTTCTTGTGAAGAATTGCGTTCCTTTATTGCTACGACCTGTTGCCGGTTACTTAAATAAGATTGAAAAAGAGTAAAGCCCCCGGAATCCATAATGTTGTAATTTTTAAAGCAATGTTAAATGACTAATTCTATCAAATCCTTTGAAAAAGTCTATAAATATAACTAAAGTTACCTTCTTTTCTTCAAATCCCTGGATTATTAATTATTTTTGCGTTAGTAAAGCTAATTCGTCGACATATGTTTACGAAAACCGAACTGTTTTGATGATATAATAGAGTGTTTGTCACAGAAGGACACAAGGTGTTTCGCGATTACTTTTTATAGCCTTTTAAAATAACTGGAAGTACAGAAACCAGTCTATAATTGGAAAAATTGATTTTTTCCCCGGATTTAAACAGTAGCGTGACCTTAGCTTGCTGCATCTTTTTTGGAAAAACACCAGTAGTAAGGCATAAGTTATATATATGGCTAAGCGGCGATACAAGAAGGTCCAGTACAAACTTAATAGGCCGAATCTGAAGCCTATCGTTGTCTATGGCCTTGCTATTTTTTAGTGACAAGAAAATCGACGATATTTCCTGAGGCGTTACCGGAGAAAAAAAGGCTCTGTGGGGGTAAGAATCCTTTAGGAAGCTCATAGCGTTTTCATTGTGGGAGCATTGCATAAGATTCGTTAAATAGTGATTAAACCTGGTTGCCAGTTCTTGACCCTTGAGCGGTTTATTATCTACCCTCAATTCAAAGTCGTCGTTACGGGGGGCAAGTGGGTGCAAAAGTTTATTCAATTCCCGCCACATGACATAACGCCGGGAGGAAGCCTCAGAAAACACATGTTCGAAGTACATTTTTTTAGTATAGCGTGAGAACTTTGTCACAAAGTTTCGGTACTTTTTAAAGGCTACAAAATCGTCCCTGTTCTTTGTTTTTACAAACTTATGGTACAAAGATCTTTTTTACGGATCATCTTCAGACATTCGTCTGTAATCCATGGTTTCCGTATATTCTTATTTTTCTTGACCATCTTAAGAGGAAAAGGCTTTTTATATGCATCTTTATATATTCTAGAAAAGTATCGTAGGCATCATCTGCAGTGGTGCACAGAAGTAAAGGGTTCGACCAAATAGAGGGAATCTTCTGACGAAAAGTAGTCAAAGTATTCTGATTAATATCGTGAAAAGCGAAAGATTCGGGGCATTGCTTACATCTTAGTATTTCTGTGTGCATTGAGAACATATATATAGGTAAATGGTCACCTATATGTACACCAATCACACCGGACATGGTGCTGCTACTTGTATCACTGGTTATAAATACATCAATAAGACTTTGGGAAAGACGGCCCATATGAGTCGGTTCTTTGATCACGTTCATGCAGCCGAAATAACCGAAAAAAGCTCTAGATCACGCGAATGTGCGCTTGCCTGTAATATGTTAATGTTAAAGTCCCCACCAATAGTTATTTGTAAACCATAAGACGAAACAAAATTGAGAAGGTCTTCTAAAAATGCGAAACAATTTTCGAGTTTTCCATCAGGGGGGCGGTACACAACAACAAAAATAGCATTTTTACATTGCACCGTTACAGCTTCATAATCTGTCGTAACTGTCGAAAATTCGTTCATTGTACTACAAGAAAGCTGTGTAGACACGAGCTGTAACACACCCCCACCTCGCGGTGGGACCTATTTAGAAAGAACGTGTTGAAGCCCGAAAGGCGCAGCACTTCTGTGTCACTCGTATACCAGGTTTCCGTTATCATGACAACGTCGAACTTGAAACTTTCAAAGCTGCGTTTTCTTTTCTTGTAGTTTCACATTCTTCTTTCATTTCCTCGTAGCTTTTGTTGAAGAATTCGCAGCTTTTTTGCATTTCCACATTTTATTTCCTAGTGGTTTCTTATTCTTTTTTAATTTCCTCGTAGATTTTCTGCATTTCCCTTACTTATTTTCGAAATTCACGCTGAAGATCAGCGATCTCGCGTCTTAGGTCAGCAATGTCATTTTTCATGACCAAAGCAATGCGGGATTATACACAAGGGCGCACAATAGCAATGACACTGGGTGGTTGGCACCAGAGGCAACAGAAAAAGTCACTGAGTAAGCGAACAAAGATTACTGCAGAATATTCAAACCTGTGAAATAGGAAGGCGACTATCAGGCGACCGTTCTGTTCGCTGCCTCCGTGCCAAGTGATGCTGAGGTGGACGGAGCGTTCTTTTAAAGGATGCACATCGTGACGAAAGCCACACGTGGTCCACGAAACAGGGGGTGTGGGGAGGCGATGTGGCGAGGGGGTGTGGCGAGTCTACCCGCTAACCCGCATTAATCGACTTTAATCCATCCGCCTCTTAAGTTTAAGGTTGAGGAGATTCAAGATGACATGAAAATGCTATCAAATATACTTTAAAAGTGGAAATTAGGATCCCCCATTTTTTTATATCTCATGTTCTCTTAGAGCACTAACCAAAGGACACAACGGCACTGTATACAAGAAAAAGTGACGTTAACTTTCAGAACTACGAGTGTTTGTGTCTCAGTGATGTTTGTATATAACTGTGCATTCAAACTAAAATAAGTGGAAGATATGGATTTATTGTTGGTTTCCCTGAAGGCCCTCACAAGCGGACAGGGATGCATGCGAATTAACAGCACATTGAAAACTTTACACGATTTTAAACACCATGCAGATAGAAACCATGAAGAATATTCCATGATATGTTGCCTCGGAATATGCGTTCTAAATTAAGTTATGCCAAATGTAAAAGATAATTGGGAGAGATGGGCAGTGCCTAACGCAAACTGATAGTATATACGGACAACTTTACATTAAATTGAGGGAAATAATTAGAAGAGAACATGATGGGCCTTGGGAACTGCAGACTACGCAAAATATTTCATGGTTCTGTCTGGGGAGTGGCAAAATATCTTCAGACGCAAGGTAGGGTACCGAACTGGAAAACTAGAAATCACATTTTTGAAGCCCGGAACCGGTTCGGAACGGTTCCTTCGATTCGTTCCGGTTCGGGTTCAGTTCCAAAATGGCGGAAAAAATACGGTTCCGGTTCAGTTCCGGTTCCGGGCAAAAATTCGGGTTCGGTTCCGGTTTTCGGTTCGGTTCCGGTTCCGGTTCGACACCCTGTGGGTAGACCACTACCGAGCCGGGGGCGTGCACAACCCTGTAACCATAGCTTGGGGCTCGTTCTGTTGAACTTGCGAGCTGGTCTGCAGGCCGGGGGTTGTGACAAACCCTTGTAACCTAATGTCATAGGGGACAGAGCGTGGAAGTACGGTAATTCCACGGGACCTCCTCGAGGAATCGGGGAGGCCGCACAATCCCTGCCCAAGGAGCGTGCAAAACGGCCGCCACAGCGGAGGTTCCTGGTCAACTGGAATCAGGTCCTACGCGGAGGTCGGGCGGTCGGGTGTCAGCCCGGCACTTGGCAATGCGGTTGAAGCAGGAAGACGTGTCGAGATCGATCAACTATGACTTTCTATGGCCGGGGGAAGTAACGCACCCCTGTAATCCAGCGTGAGAGGAGGCAGGCAAGTCAAGTTGCAAAAGTAGCAAGTGCTGGTGAGCGTACAGTCGTTTGTATTGGGAATACCGATTAAATTCGGGAAACCATTACGGGCCGGGGGACTGGCGACCCTTGTAACCGCAAGCTTTGGCGGGGCCAGCGACCTGATCGCAATATGTCGAGGGGAGTGACAGACCCCTGTAACCGAACGTCAAGGGGGCTAGATGTTGTACAGTCCGTATGGGGCCGGGGGGGGGGGGGGGGGGGGTCGCGCCCCCCTGTAACCTTGCTGCGAGGGGCCTATAGACTGATCTTCTCTAGCTGAGGCGCTTGCGAACCTCGTCACCCAAATGCCACTGGGACGTACTTTCACGAGCTACTTGGTGTCCCGCACGGGGAAAACGGGGAAAGGTGAGGTTAGTACACCGACCGGGGAAACTCTCCTGGCTTAGTAACGGCTAGTAGGCCCGGACCGATCTCCTCTGCCGAGCCGTCAACACCGCGGCAATGCCAAAAGACTCTTGTTCCATTGAGCGAAAGAGTAGGCACAGAGGAGGACATAAGTACATGGCTCTCATAACCGCTCCCGTGGGAGCCTGGCGAACGTGGATTTCAGTTAACGTTCGCATATAAACTTCCGGAGTCCGGAGACCGTGAAAAGCAGGTGTTGCAAGTACCCGTGTATAGTGGAAAGCTTCACTGGTGATCCGTGAGTACCTGGTGCGGGTCCGTCGGTCAAGGACGTTAGTACGCATCGGCCGCTGAGCTGGGGGTCGGGAGGGGGCCCGTCCGTCGCCACCAAATAAGGTACTTCCTGTCTCCAACAGTTGGGGCCCAGTTATCGGACCCTATGGGTGAGCGGTACGTAACCCGTGGCAGGGACCGCATATTTGGCAATTGGCACTGTCTGATGCCCTCGCTGAGCAATCAGTCTTGGAAGAGAGTCAGACAAAAGAATTGGAGCAAAATTGCTTCCCTCATTCCCACCCTTCTTCCCATAACCCATCCCGATGTCCAAGTTCCCGTTCCCAGCAACCCACCCTATCCGGCTTTTTCCTAGGGGGGACAAGAGGGGTCTCCCCGTGCTCGTCCCCCTGGCGGTGGGTCGCAAGAAAGTCTTTCCCGTTAATTTCTCTCCACCTTCGTGTGGACAAAATTCTCTTTGCCGGTTGGCCTGTTTTCGTACTGTTGCAATTGGGTATAACCGGTTGTACTTCGTGTGGTACCGGGGAGCTATTGAAATCTCCATTTACTCGATGTTCAGCCGGGTTCAAACTGTTGTCACAACTGTCGTAATATCTTTAAATAATGACGGTATTTGACATCTCTGCCAACCGAAGTAAGTGAAACGACGTTTCTTGTTACGTCGGTTGTCTGAACATGTATTCGTTGCACCGAAAAACCTCGAAGCCTTAAGACAAAAGCGTGCTTAGGGAGGTCCCGGGGATCTAACCCGGGTCGTTTACTCGGTAAAGCCATGAAGCCAAGAAGCCGGCCACCTAACCACTGGGCCACCCCAAAAGGCCCGAGGGGTACGGGGTTTACAGCGGCGGGGAACAATGACATGTGCAGCTTATGGAAAGTAAAAAACGCTACCCGAGGTTGGAGGCGAACACGGGTCCTTCGCGGTAGGAAACCGGCGTCTATCCGACTGAGCTATCATCGCATTCCGGGCGCACAGCTTTTCCTTTGGGTTCGTAGCGCGGGCGTTGGCTTTGGACTTGGCCGCGGGTTCTAGCGCGTGCTAATGCGGTCTTCTTTGGGAGAGATGTGAAAGCCTGCGGACGAAACTATCCGGGCCTGCCAGTCATGGAGAACTTTCAGCTGCAATGTCGGAAATCCGTGTGAGGTGCAACAGCCGTGTCTCCGACGAAGAAAGAGGGGCCGCCAGCTCTGCTGTTTCTCCAGCCTTGCGCCGCTAGTGCAAGCTGCGTTATTTTTTTTTTCTGAGCGAAATACTGAAAATCGTGGTCTTAAACAAAGTAGCATACTAGTAGTGCGTCAACACGATGGGTTACATTTATGCGTTCAGCTCCATTTCTGGGTCAGCCTCCGTCTCAAACAATAATGAGCATGGTAGATATGTTCATGGACTCTTGTCTATTCAAGCAACGCCTCAACGAAGGAGTGGAGGCTAGCCGATTAATCGACTACATCCAACCCCTTTTCTACGTGTGCACGCCACCGCACCGCTTGGCAACCAAGTCGCACACAGCCGGGAGAGGTAGAGGGGGGCGCTCGGACATGCTCTGGAGCCCGCGACTCCTAGGTCTATGGAAGCTGACTCTGCTGCCGCCGCTTTGTTGTATGTATATCTCAATCCAATTACTCTGTACAGTTTGTGAATATATCCCCCGCTGCCACGGCTGGGGCTTACGATTTTTGAACGTTCCATGCGTGATATTACGTAGCACAGCGACCAAGCCCCGAGCATTAAGGCCCAACAGAGGTGGTATTTTTTTTTAAAACGTTTATTTTGCCACAGGGCATATATATGGGATTATGAGGTGATGGTGATTAGATGAAAATGAAAGTGTTCGCTCCGCGGATGAAGTCAAGGAGTGAACGATGATGGCGCCCATGTCTCCATGCGGCGTATGCGGAGGCGTCGTCTGCGCGGAGGTGGTATCGGTATGTTAAGGCGCCATTGAGACAAAACAAAAATGTTTTGTATTAAAGAGACTGCCTTGCCCCGATAATAACGATACGAATTTTACCGCAAACTTCAAGCAAATGATTCCTACACACACACAAAATAGGTCCACGTCGCCGAGAAGTGGCGACCGCCAAGCCACTTTCCGGCTGTTTCTGTATGACAGAATCTTGTTTGCGCGATTGGCGGCCGCGCACCAAAGCCAACGCCAAGAAACATGACCGGGCAATTGTAGTGGGGTATCTAGTTCCGTTTAATCGCATCACTTGAGTGCTAACGGGTAATTAAAACGATGATAACTATGCTTTTAGTTCTGTCCAATATGACTTCATTCCTGCCAGTTGTACGGCCCTGTAATGGAAAGGATTTTAACATTTTCTGCGTTTCCCTTTTGTTAAAAAGGTCTCGAATTACTGGGATGGAGCTAAGTGAGTCATCAAACGCTGGTTCTTTGAAATAAAACAAAAGTTGTATTTTGTCTTCGTGGCCCCTTATAAAGGGCCCCTGCAACACTTTCGATAAGTGCTTTCACTCTTACCTTCGCGTCTAGAATCACCGCGAAAGTTATAGTTATCGGCAGCACGGAGCGACACTGCGTGATTTGCTCGTAGCACTAGATACGCCTTCCATTTCTGCTCTGTTTTGTGGATTCATTTTTATATGTTCCTATCGAAAAGCGTTCATTGCTGCAACTGAAGGGAAACCGGCCAGAACCCACTACATGGCCTCAGTGACGTTATTCTGGCCGTCAAAGAACGTCAAGACCGGGAAACAGAGCAAAATCTTTTGAGCGAGGGAGGAGGAGGAGGAATTCCTTTAATGAATGAAGAGAAGTCAGCCTGGCAGCGAGCTTGGCTTGCTACTCCACATGAACATGAGATTTGCGAAAGTGAAGGGAAACGAAGACACAAAAACTCATACAGCCACTACGTTTCCAAGTTATCTGATGGGCACAGAGCAGTAATTTTCGGCCAAGGAACTTTGCGACCCCCTAATCTAAGTACTGCGTGTGCTGGGCGACTACGTTCTGCAAGCATTTGTGATTTCAGAAAAAGTTGAAAAAGTGTTGCAAGGTCCCTTTATTGCAGCAACAAAAGCTGCGCAGAGTTAAAACTGGAAGTACTGACTGACCAACATACTACAGTTAAACCTGGATGTAACCAAGTTGAAAAAAGCTCGCAATTTTTCGTTACACGGAGGTTTTCGTTACACGCAGGTTTGGAGTTGTGGCTCACGGGAATGAAGCAGAAACGAAGCCAAAATACTACGCGTCAGTGAAGGTGAACTCCCCATGCAGGAATTTATTTCACGGCGAAAAACTGCACGAGTTGCGCCTGCAGCTTTCGCACGAGCTCAGGAACTGCCCGGCGCTTCAAAGAAACAATGTCACTTACTCCCATAACAAATGTAACTTAGGTATCGCGTCTGCCTTTTAAACATTTTTGGCGCCTTAACGCGTTTCAACAAACAAACGTGTGCTGAAAGGGTGCCTTTTTTGTGAGCCTGATGCTCTTTACCGCACTCCAAATTGTTAGGCGGGTGCTATACTGTACCACGCGGCGATATTCTTATTTCTCGCCGGCGCAGACGGCATTTGAAATTGTGTGCTTGTCTTGAAAAGACACAGCTTTTCGTTTTCTGGCAGCAGAATTCATCATCGACGTACCTATGCCACAGATAGCAGTGGAGACGTGCGACTATACGCCGATAGGGCAGCCTAGAATGTCAAACGAAGCTGACAAAAGGTCGCAATTTTCGAACCGACACCGCACTCACACGTGGTCACTCTGTCACTCTGTCACTTTGGTGTCGTGTCACGCTACACAAGTAAAACCAGAAATGGATGCTACGTTAGCCACGGGACAACGCAAGCCGGTCCGTTCATCATCATCATCATCATCATCATCATCATAATTTCGAATTTGATTTTGAAACAATTCCAGACGTTTTCGTTGCTGCTTGCTCCTTACAGGAGTTCTAGCATTTGCTAAATTAGTTCATTTCTCCGGGCAATGTTTTGAGTGAAAGTGCAAAAAACAAAAGACTGATCAGCTTCCGACTTCGTTACAAGAAGGTTACCCGCCGCAACTTTTCGTCACGTAGAGGTCGCGAACACATGGGCTGCAATGGGGCTTGCAATGGGGAATTGAATAACTTCGTTAAATCCGGTAATTCGTTACATCTAGATTCGTTACACCCAGGTTTAAGTGCACTTACAAGAAACATTTTGTCAAATACTTTCCCAGTTACTTTAGAGATATCCGCTACAGATGAACGCTTGAAAATTTCCCATTTCCACTTGAATGTCCTCCGTGCACAACTTGGTTTCCCAGAAAGTTTCGCGTCTGTCTCCGTTTTGTTCGCGGGAAGAGTTGGCCGTTGATGTGTTCCCGTGCTTTAGTGCGACTGCCCTCTAAGTGCTCTGCAGGGAATGCGTTAGCTGGAGGTTATTCCATAAGGCACGCGCCGCAGGCAGCTCTCAAGCCCGTCATTGCCGCTGTCACAACCCTGCGGTAGCAGGGCAGGCACTTTGCCTAAACTGGGAACGCAGTGCGCGCGCCCAATGTGGTCAACACGAGGTCGGAGAATGGGCACGGAACTGCAAAAACACGTAAAGCAACACATTTTCAGCGGGGCTTCCACTAAGCGATAAGAACGTGCCCATAGCGACAAAAACAAGGCGCGGATTAATTAAAAAAAAGGGGGGGGGGGAGGGGGGGGGGGGGGCGGTGAGCAGCTTTTGTCGTAACCACATCAGAACCGGGACCTCTGTAGCAACATTAAAATTGCGTGGTGTGTAATCAAGGGCGGAGGCCGGAATCGCGCATTTCGGTGCAAGAACGGCTAACGACGCCCCAATCTGCATATGCTGAGCGGAGTTCGGAGCAAAAGCAAAAAACAGAAGAGTCAATTTGGACCCAGAATGGCCACGCGCAGGACGCGAATCTGCGGGTGCTGGCTTAGGAACATTGGGGAGGGGCGGGCAGGAGAAGACCCGACTTTGTAACCACGAGCTTTGGCTCTGTGGTTTCACACAGTTGAGTCAGTATATGTGAATGAGCATTTGCGCCCTGGAAATGAAGTTTTGCTTGGAAATGTTGCAGAGACGAAGCTGGAGAAAGGTTAGAAGCTTGAATTGCTCTCTGACGGAACGTTGCGAATATCGGGAAAACTCGGCGGTCACGTGCCTGGCTCGCAAAGATGACCTCAGAAAGGCATCGCGATGAATCACAAAGAACTAATTTGTCCCTCTTACGCGATGCCGTTTGCAGAGAAACAGGTTGGACAAATTTTAGCTCGTCTGTGCGTGTGCGTATGTGTCTGTTCGTGTGTCGCAGGGTCGTTTTACGCGCGCACACATTCGCAAACGCACACACAAACGTGTGTGCGTTTGCGAATGTGTGCGCGCGTAAAACGACCCTGCATTTTTCCGTAAAACGTCGGTCCTATGTTGTCCTATAAATATTGAGACATTGGTTTTAAGAATTAATAAGAACTGTGTATCATGGCTGGCGTGATTCCACGAAATCACGATGAAACTGTACGGATTACACAAACACGTATAATTCCGACATGATTTACGACGATGATGTCAGCACTGAATCGTCAAACCTAACTGTTACTGTTACACTGACCTTAGCTAATCAAGTTGAGTGTGTGATTCGGATCGGTGTCGATACACCAAGAATCGACCGGCTTACCTCACATGGGGCTTTGACGGCTACGTCGACCTTGAGGCACAAATAAATAAATGCAATCTTCCGAAACGCCACAAGTTTCGCGGGCGTACACCGATGCATTCCTATATTTGGGTAGCCCGCCAGCCGAGATTTGAGAAGGGAAGATCCTTGTACATGCGATACGTATTCGTATACACGTATTATGGCTTCATCGCCTTAGTGAAAATACTAAAGCTTAAGCAGTAGCTATATACATGTCTTCCATAAAAACTTACATAACATTCTAGGCGTGGTTTAAAGGAAATTTTCAGTTGTATCATGAGAGATAGAACTGTGAGACTTAGACACAAGCTGTCCGTTGAATTTTAACAAAACGAACCTATTTAACGAATGCCTATATTGAAGCATCGGATGTGCTGCTTCAGTGAACCAAACAATTTCTCGTCGCGCAAGAGCAAAGAAGCGATCGTTGAACAACTTTGATAAAGGCTTTACATAGTGGTAAGAGCGGCACACTCCAAGTTTACATGCGCAAAATGAGCAGGGAATGTATAAATGCAGCGATCCACATGTGCGGTACTTATTGGTCAATTTTTATTCACGATGCCAGTTGTTCATGGAGTCCAGAAGAAAGTATAATATACATGTTTACCTCACGTGTGCAGCCAGGTGAGGAAGGGTATCACGATTAGTAGAGGGTTTGAGGGCATACCATCTTGTCAGGAAACATGTTTGAAATGGCTTGCCGGTCACTGATTATGACGTCTCGGGGGGCTACAGCTCCCAGAATGTGAACAAGGGAGTCATAGCGCTCCCGAAACGTCATTTGTATTTTTTGGTTTTAGTCAGTGAGCAGCAAACCATTTCAAGTATCACGATTAATTCAATGAACGCTGGTTAGGAAGTGCTAAGTGCCAACGGTTGTCAACCGCGGATTGCGCAGCCAAACGGTCCTTTAACTACGGAGCAGTATACCTCTACCCAGCCAAGGAAATTTTCGCGTCCGCGTCAGCAGAAAACTCCCAGGCTGGTACTGGCTACACAAGCAAACATCCCAGGCTACTACTGGCTACTGCTTACACCCATGTCTACATAAAACAAACTACTATGTAGCACCACCAGGGATCGACCCTGGGCCCACATTGAGAAGGGGAGCGAGAGCCCGCCGTCTTGCCGACTCAGACAGCGGTTTGAAATCAGCGCTTGGGGAAGTGGATGCCCTCGCTCTTTGTCGGGGACTCATTAAAGAAGAGTGAGGGGGAAGCAGTGAGAGAGTTGACACCAAAGATGCGCATGTCGTCCTCCTCCTCACCCTTCAAAAGACGCTAAAAGTGGCCGCCAGAGACGCGGCGTTTCAAATAAGGCGCCGGCACGGACGACATGAAAGCAAGGAAAAAAAGAACAGAGAGAGAGAGAGAGAGAAAGCACTTTAATGAGTGTTGCGCGGTTAGAAGGCTGTTGTGGCTGCCGGTTTATGCCGGGAAGCGACGTCGGCGGCTCTGGTGACCAGGGGGATTGGGGTCTCCTGGTCTGAGCTCGCCAGTGCCTCCTCCCACTGCTCGTTGGAGGAAATGAGGGGGGGGGGGGGGGGGGGGGGAAGGTCTTTGATGCATCTCCATATGATGTGGGGAAGGGTCACGAGGGCTCCGCATGCTTTGCAGTTTGGTGAGGGGTAGAGGGAAGGGTGGATGAGGTTGAGCTTGGCCGGGTTAGAACTCCCGCTTGCGCTGTTCAGGCTGGGGGCGAGCGGGCACTGCGAAGGTGGGAAATTTGAATTGCCCTCTTTAACCTCTGTTCAATTCATCAAGAGAGGAGTGAGACAGGGAGGCGAAGAGTGTGATGGGTGGTAGCAGTGAGCGGATACCACGTGTGTGAATTCAAGTGACACCACATGGGTAATCGTTTACAGCTCCGCAGTCCAACCACCGCCTTCACAGCGTGGATTGGAGCCATTTTTTTGTTTAGCGTAGAATACCCTCCTTGCGCAGAACAATTGTTAAGCCAATGTACAGCATAGTAAAAAAAAATGGCCCCGCTTGCAGTAGTGCTGCAAGGCTGAAGAAACAGCGGAGCTGGGGGTCGACCTAGCTTCTTCCGATTTGGCTAAGTTTTGTTAGGTTTTCTGATGTTCTTGCTAGGCAAGGCTACGCTAAGAGGGGAAGCCATGTTTAGCCGGTCGGCATCCCACACTGAAAGCGTATCTCAGAGCGGGAGAAGCTAGGTCGAGCTCCAGTTCCACGGTTTCTCCAGCCTTGCACCAGTTAACGAGCCGGGTCGTTCCGCCGGCGATTCCGCTTGAAGTCCAAATCACGAGCGCGGTCCTCGGTATCTTCCGCTCTTCGCCTTCGTTTAGGCGCGGCGGCTTCAGCGCGATACTCGGGGTTGGGCCGCAGCGGTATCATACCGCTATGTTCCCGAGCAGCGACACAACGGAGTTCGCGCTGCACTTCTTCCTAGGGAGTTACGTACTTCTTCCACCGACCCATGTTTTGCGGGAGTGTAAACGATGTGCTCGACGCGGAGTCACAAGGCTCTGTGAGACGCCGACGCGGCGACCGCAGTGACTCACAGCCAGGCGAGGCTTGGCTCCGTCTACGAATTGCGCGAAAGTCGTGCCACACGCTTCGCGCCCGATGAGTTTTTTTTCCTGGTATTTTTCTTGCTAACGCCACTGGACCAAGCTGAAGCTTGAACAGCTCCGCTGTTAAAAATTAGAACTCAGCTAGAATTAGAACTTAAAAATCAGAATTAGATCTTTGAAAATTTAGAACTTAATTAGAACTTAATGCACGAAGTTTTATATTTAATGCTACTAATTCCACAAATTTTATGCTGCGCTTATACAATAAAACGCGCTAATGAAAATTTATAAGCGTATACACCTGCTCCACCGTTAGCAGACGCCGTTCAGGAAATCCCAGAAATCTTAAGTTTCGTATTTTTGTCAGTGTTTCGTTCTCACCGCTAGTAACATTTGTACAATGGCTCCAAATAGCCTGAACCAACTTTTTTTTTTTTTGAAGACGATGTGGTAGCCGGAAACTTTCATCGCGAAGTTTTTCGAGCTCGAACGGAAAACGGCGTGGATGCAGGCGACTACAGTTCCAGTGTTTGCGCAAAGAGTTGCCCCGTTACTTCGGTGTTCTCGCGTGTTGCCTCCTTCGGTGTTGCCTCCTTCGTGTTTTTCCTCTCCAGATGGCATCGACGTCACGGCTTCTGGCATGCTTTCAATGAGGGCCAGGCGCGCTGTAAAAAGCGAGGTAAGGCGGACGCAGCGCTGAATGCCTAGATTCCAGCTCAGGACGAGTGAGATACACAGGATCTGCATTAGGCTGAAACGGGTGGCTGCTAAAAGTTCTGAAATCCCGGAGCACCTACATGGAAATTTCATACGAGACGACGAAGATAGAGAGAGAAAAAGAAAAGAGCCCTGAAAACTTCTCAGTCAACTTCTGGCAGCTTACGTAATCACTGCCGCGCCTTCACGAAGAATACAAAACTTTGTTGCTCCCCATCCCCAGGTCTAGAGCTGTTTTACATATAGTAATTTTTTATTTTTTCGAGCACGTGGTGGAAACATTTGATGATGCCGCAGGATTGAGGCCAGAGTTACTTGTATGGCGTGCGCAGTACCGTGTTCTATTAGACCGCTGCAACAAATGACTCTGTCATATCAATACGCTTTATAACGTATTACGTATCCCGTACGAAACAACGTGGCACACCCGAGGGAAAAATGTAAAACATAAAAACCACACGGAGAAGGGTGATGAAATGTTCGCATGCAACCGCAAACATAGCTCTTTGATAACTATTGTGTGAAAAGTGGATACCTGGTCCCATTTGCGTGCTTTCTGGACGTACTTGTCGGCATAAACTTGGAACGGTTCTTAATTCGAAGGTGCTACGGTGGAGTCATTTACTACGCTCTTATTATGATAAGCCTGTTTGTGTACACAAACTTGCTAAAGAATTTTTAACAACGGAGCTTTTCAATCACTGGCTTTGAAGACAGTATCTGCTGGTATCGTGTCTGGTTTCGTGTCTCTGCAGCAGGTTTCTCCGTTCCCAGTATAGAAAAATTCAGAAAAAATAACAATGTCCAAGGCCTTCATATTCTGATACAAAACGGCTTATCTTGTCCCTAAAAATGTCTTCCCACCATTGCATTTGTGCGTAGAGGGGAAGCCGACGTTAAAGAGATCGGTGTAATCTTGGTCTTTGTAAGCCGGCTTTCCCAGATTGCCTGTTGAGCAGCGAAGCGCGGCCATCTGCGGAAGGACTATGGCTACAGGAAACGGCTGTAAATATTGTTTTACCGGAACTGCCTGGAAACATAATATGACCATTAGCCGCTAAGGCGACTCAAACACTTCGCACCAAAAAGAAGCCGAAGCTAAACGGAATATTCGTGAAGACAACCCACAGATCTGGTGTTTCAGAAGATCTCACATGGGTAGCACTGGGTTCAGGGGCGTAGCCAGGAATTTTTCCCGGGGGGGGGGGGGGGGGGGGCGCGGTCGACCAAAATATGGGAGGGGGAAATATGTAGGCAAGGCTTCTTGCGCGTTGTTTTTCCAACGAAGCTCGAAATAACTGACTTAAACATGCGATTTGTGTATGCTGAACTTTAACAGTAAATCCCACTTTATGAGCTTAGGTGATGATGATTATGACGACCTAAATACCCGTTCGCCGGTCTATGGGTAGGTCACGGGTGATTCGTTCGTCCATAGAGCAGGCGGTTATGCGGGCACGCGGTCGTTAGCGTGATCATGGGTGTGCTCGTGAGTAGCGCGCAGTCCCTGAAGTTCGTCAAGCGGAAGTGGAGGCTAACACTGGGTGTTTGCTATCAAGATTCGCGTGTTTAGATTTTACTTTAGGAAAGAGACTAATAAGTTTTCTTGTCAGCTATGAAGTACAGTCGAGCACGATTTGAAGGTTATCGCGCGAGCATCGAGCGGCCAAGCGTGCTACTTGCCTACGGTTTCGTTTCGGAACCATGAAAATCAAGATTTTGCACTCTTCTCTCCCTTGTTGGCTGTTCCATGCTACAAAAATGGGCCGCACGACTGACTTGCCACCCTTTAGGTTTCAAGCTTAACATTCGTTGTTATCAAGCACAGACTTGGTTGCTTTTTATCTACGCTGACGATTACGAAACTGGCATCAGTGGCACGGAAGGTTTGCTAAAGCTGGTGTTCTGTCAGCTTCATTTGAAAGAGTAGCTTTCCCGCAATAACCTTCGAATTGCACTGGACTGTACGTGCGGCGCATTCGCATATTATGGAAGTGAATAGTAAACTTACGCTTAGCGGAAAACCTTACTGCACTGCTGTTGAATGTTGAGCTTGTTGCACGAAGTTTAACAGCGCAGGGACGGGACTGAGTGTCGAGGTGACAAACACGGGCGCTGTCGCCTCTGCACTCAGTCCCGTCCCTGCGCTGTCCAACTTTACGGAATTAACGAACTAGCCCAGTTGCAAACCCTCCTTGCTGCGCGCTTCTTGAATTTCTTTCTATTTCTAGCCGTTAAATCGAACAGACATGGCTTCAGAAAAATTCCGGTTAAGCAAATACGGAATGCTGATTCTAACCAAGAGGAAGGTCAAGGAAACAATGGAATAGTGACAAAAAGACAAAGCTCTGCAGTAAAGAGAATTGTACAGTTTTGTTAATGTGGAGGAAATACAAGATGGGCAAAGCAATGCTTTTCATACAGCAGAAATTATGGAACCGGAATAGTCAATGAAATGCGATATAGGTAAAAAAATAAAGATATCCAGGATTGATAGTTCACTGAACAAAATACAGTGACATGCTTTGTCATGTTATTACACTTTGTACCACTGTAAAGACAAGGAATGACACGCTAAAGTCCAGACCACATGTATGCCTATATGAGGCTTTTCTTGCTGTTCCGCCATTACCCGGCCGTGCTGTTCCGCCAGCGAAGCAGCGGGACTGCCTCGATCGGCTCGCGGCAGGTTCCCGGCGCAGCTCGGAGTATCCGGCGCGAAATGCAGCCGGGCTGTATATGTTGACATGTACAGCATCCGGAGCGGGCAAAGGGATCAGACGTTGACGTAGCCCTTTTTCTCAGCTTTTTATGAACAAGAATGTCCTTAAAACTGCAGCTTCCGCACCTGCAGGCGACATCAGGCGGTTCTTCAGGCTACTTGAACCGCACCCCAGCCTGGCACGAAACATTTCCGGGGGGGCACAAGCCCGGTGTGCCCCCCCCCCCTTCCCCCTGGCTACGCACCTGACTGGGTTCACTTTTGTTATTTCATCCCTTCAGCGAGTTAACTATCTTCGTTCCAGTCCAGCCTCTCGGTAATCATTCTGTTACGCTGCTGGCTCCTTCAGTTCTCCGCTCTGCACGCCCAGCCCACGTCCACTTCTCCCCCTGAATTCGTGCTGTGGAATCTTCCAGCCGAGTTTGTTCTCTGATACGGGATGCTTGCTGCCTATTCACGAGTGTTATTTTTTATCTTCCCTATTTGTAGTCTCCCCCAGCCGAACATATTGGTTGCATACCCTTCTCTGCAGCGGCAGAGGTAGCCTACTTTTCATTATTGCCAAATCCCCCCCCCCCCCCCACCCCATCTGCCCCAGAGCTTACCAAAGCGGTTCAGAAGTGATAATTGAACCCGACCAGAACAACAAAATAAAGGCACTCCAATCCGAACGAAACCGGTATTTTTTTACTTGGAGGTTCCGATTGGAAGCTTTTCAGGGCGAAAATTTGAGACGATAACTCAGTATGAACCTTACCCCAAAATAGAACTGCCGTATATAACCGTATATAAGCAACAATTTTATTTGCGTCTAGCGATTTTCTTTTTTTATCAAGTTAACACTTCCGCTAGATTATTTTTATCTCGCAGTAATCTTAGGCACCCATTTATACTGAAGGTCCTAAACTTTACCCTCGAAGACAAAAAAGAACGTTCCCGCTAGAGGGAAGTGCACAACAGCGAGGAAAGCTACGAAAGTGTCTTTGAGTCGTAAAGAGCCGAGTAGCTGAAACCGCGTTGGTTAGTTTCTTTGGAGAAAAACTCGACATCATCTTTCTGATTTAATGAAAAGAAAACACTGGGGGCGCTCTTCTCGCCGCGGTCTATCTCCAGGTGCCTTCAGGTTTCTGAAAGCCGAGGCATAACAGAGGCGCACGCGAGGATCATACCGGCTGGCTCCGAGGCGATAAGAAGGCGTCGAAAGCAAGCAGACAGCAAGCTGAAAAAAAAAGTGAGTATTCAGCAGAGGACGCGACAGCGTCGGCAGGCTCTCCACTGAGCGACACCTAGAGAGAAAAAAACAAGATTACAGCGACGTAAGGGATGCAGCAGGAGAGATGAAAAAAGAAGAGGCGGCTTCTGGGCATCACGTTCTGTCACTTTACCTTTTCCCTCTACGGCAGCGACTGTTGCCGTTTGGCGTTCTGTCTTTCTATGCTTAGTCATTCCCAGCTGCCGCACGCGCGTATATGCACGCCTAATCTGCACGAGTGCAGGCACGCGGAGAACAAGGATGCAAGGCGGGAGCTTCCCTGCTGCCAGATTCGATCCCGCACACCGGGCGTGCATGATTATCAAATATTGGCACTGCCGAGGGCTTCTCCGGAGTTGGGCGAAAAATACAAAGGCGTGGTTCCTGCAGTAGTTCTTGCATACCTTTAGCTCAGTTGGTGTCTGCTTTGTGACAAAATGTGCATGCACCCCGATAATCGCCGAGTATGGGCTTACTCGCTGACGGTGTAGGTCGTGAATACTGCGCCGCTTCTGCTATACAGTTGTGAAGTAAAGAGGCGCCTTCCATGGGACCCCGTATATTCGTGCTGTTAAGAGTGGGTGTTATTGAAGACGCGTGAATTTATGGATACATATCAATCCAAACAAATGCCGTTCACGCCTGGCTGCGCTGTATTAAAGAATTGACTTTGAAGGGACTCTGTCGGAACGCGCCGTACCGTACGTTCATGGATGGCGGTGGTAAAATGTCTTTTTGAACAAACGAGGGAGAGGGAAAGGGAAGAACCTACGTTACAATAAAAATGAACATCACTCTTTGTGTCTGGCTCCCTGCCTAAACCATGGGGTGTGAACCACGTGCTGAACATGTTCCCCTATGAGCTACAAGTGCAACATACCCGCCGCGGTGACTCAGTGGCTAAGGCGTTGCGCTGCTGAGCACGAGGTCGCGGGTTCGATTCCCGGCCGCGGCGGCCGCTTTTCTGATAGAGGCGAAAAGCAAAAACGCCCGTGTGTACGAGATTTCGGCGCACGTTAAAGATCCCCAGGTGGTCCAAATTAATCCGGAGACCTCCACTATGGCGTGCCTCATCGCCTGCGTTGCGTCGGCGCGTTAAACCCTACAATCAATCAATCAATACAAGGGAAACTTCTAGGGGCACCAATGGCAGCCACCTAGAGGCACGTTTAGAAAGGAACCACGGTCACTGCGGCCGACTTTGCATTGCCATGTCAGCTATATATATATAGCTCTTAACAAAAAAAGGTAGTAAAAGGGTAGTAACGGCTGTATCTACTAACTCCTTATGAACTTTACTACCCCGCAGAACGGTACGCAGGTTCTGCCACTAAGTATGGACCCTAAATGTTATCGTTACTAGTCTAGACCGTGCACTTAGTAACTGCTGCTTGTTTGATACTAACATTCACTAGTACTAACAAAATTTATGACGTATTGGACATAATAACCACAACACTTTTCCCACTCCCCCTCCCGATTAGAAGGTTTTGGAAAGCCACATGCTGACTTGCATATGTTCACATTAAAATGAATAATTCGAAATTTCTTGCAAAAATTTTTTTATTTTTGCGACAAGCCCCCCGACTCTATCAGTGGGCTTTCCGCTGCTGGCTATAAAAGCAAGAAGAGCAAATGTATTTTCAAGGTAATTAAGTTATACTCGCTGTCCCCATACATACCGTTGGTTTTTTCGCTGAATTTATTTGTGTTCATATGTGATATGTGCGTGTTGAATGTAGCTCTAGGTCACGCTGCACGCTCAGCCGATCCACATTGCCATTCGTAGCTGCGATGCCCACACTCTAACTTTAGGGTATTCACCAGCACACCATTTTTCCATCCTTACGCACTTTCTTTAGTTAAAACACCTTTGAAAGGTGTGTGCCATCGGTCAAGATTTTTACACCCTTTTCAGCCATGAAGTGTGTAAAGAAAGTTCAGCCTGTACACACTAGATTAAGGTCGTGATTTTAGCTCGGTTACGCAAGACGAGTTAGTAAAAGCATGTAACCAAGGGGACTGTTATTCACTAGGACATTCCTGCTGAAGATAGTGGTGCTTACTAACTGCTTCAGCTAGTAAACTTACTAGTGCTACTATTTATCAGTCACAGTTACTCCAGTTACAATGTACCTAGTGAATGCTGTGACAAGTAACTGGGCAGTGTTCTGTTAGTAAATGCCACCACCTTTATTTTTAAAGAGTGACGTACATGCCGCGGCTGCGATTGCCCGCTTGTATGAGTTAGAGATTAAATTTTGTGCGGACCAGTGACCGCGTTCGCAAATGACGCGAGTGCAGGTATTTCTGATGCGACTGCAGTGTAGCACAACCGGGCTGTTCACGCGCCCTGTGTGTGTCACAGACCGGCGTCGCAGAGCCGGCGTGTGAGTGGAGCTGCTTGTGATTCCTCTACCCTAAAACTTTCCAGCAATACCTATTTGATGTGTTTTTTAAGGATGATAGTCCTGCTTGGGCCCGCCCGTCCGTCCGTCCGTCCGTCCGTCCGTCCGTCCGTCTGTCCGTCCGTCTGTCTGTCTGTCTGTCTGTCTGTCTGTCTGTCTGTCTGTCTGTCTGTCTGTCTGTCTGTCCATCTGTCTGACGAGTCGATCGAAACAACTCGCAAAAAAGAAGTTTATACATGCAGGACCGTCCCAAACAACTAAAACTGCTGCCGTTAGCCGTACATGTCCCCATTATTTAGCGCCGAGGAAACCTTAGGCGCTTTGGAGGCAAAATGACAAGCAGCAGCCGCGTTAATTTAGTCAAGAATGCACACCGGGGTGGTTTTTACGATAGCAAGAGATGAAAACAACGCGCTAAAAATGGCGTATAAAGGCGAGATAAAAGCAAGCTCATACAGAACAAAGCATCCGCCCGTTCTGTTCCAGGCAGAAAAAAAAAAAGAAAAAAAAAAAGAGATGCGCTCTGTCCCATGAGATGCCCCACGAGAAGTGCGGAGTCGGGAAAATTGATTTGCATTGTATTCATCCCTAGAAGTCCGAGAAGGGAGGGAAAGGGAAGAGGTGAGCGGTGAGCAGGGGAGGAGTTACGTTGCAGGTACGGCAGACGAGACTATCGCTATTCGACGACAGTGGAGTGAAGCAAACAGGTGCGCGGGCGATTTTTTTCGTAGTGTCTTATTTGTGAGGCTCGTTCGCTACGTCCTTGGGCTGCGCTGCGGCGCCTCCTCTTCCGCTCCGCCGCGCGTTCGCTCTCTCACTGCTCCCACTGCAACCGATGCTCGCTTCTCCGTCCAAGCTCGGTGGCCTCTGACATCACCTCGCCAATTTCACAGAAGGGCCACTTCGGCTAGCGCGCAGAAACAAGCAACAGAAGGCTAAAGGGCCTCATGAACTCAAATTAACTATGCACCGGTGTCCGGCTGACGCCGCTGAGACGTGGCAACAGGCAGCTCAACAAATCCAGCGCTCAGGGTAGGGTGCTGCCCGCGTGCGCGATAAATGCGAGAAAATTATTATAGAAACAGGAACGTTATTTAAACTGACCCACCCAAAATGCGTCCGAAATTAGTTGCGCAATTTACAACACCTGCTTTATTTATTTATTTATTTATTTATTTATTTATTTATTTATTTATTTATTTATTTATTTATTTATTTATTTATTTATTTATTTATTTATTTATTTATTTATTTATTTATTTATTTATTTATTTATTTATTTATTTATTTATTTATTTATTTATTTATTTATTTATTTATTTATTTATTTATTTATTTATTTATTTATTTATTTATTTATTTATTTATTTATTTATTTATTTATTTATTTATTTATTTATTTATTTATTTATTTATTTATTTATTTATTTATTTATTTATTTATTTATTTATTTATTTATTTATTTATTTATTTATTTATTTATTTATTTATTTATTTATTTATTTATTTATTTATTTATTTATTTATTTATTTATTTATTTATTTATTTATTTATTTATTTATTTATTTATTTATTTATTTATTTATTTATTTATTTATTTATTTATTTATTTATTTATTTATTTCACCCACCCTCAAGTGACTAGACACCGTAGAAGGGAGGGACTAAAATACGGCTTGCAGAAAAAGTGTGAGTAAAAAACATCTTACCGGAAATGTCGATTCAGTACAAAATTAAGATATACTCTATTTGCGCGATTCTAAGCACCCCTAAGCGATTCTAAGCACTGCAGTTTAGTCATTTAAAAGAAATGTTTGACGGAACAAAAGACAACATGCTGTGGGACACTGTGAGCAGCGGTTCAAGCGGTGCTACAGCCTCGAGTGGTATTGAGAGTGACTGAGTGCAAGACGGCAACGGTGAGTTCACTCTCTGTGCCGACTTTTTTAATGTTTGCTGTATAAAACATTATTCCTTGGGCTTGTTTCACCTAGCTACTGCCGCTAAGAGTGCTGTGTGTGTGTGTGCGTGTGTGTGTGTGTGTGTGTGTGTGCGTGTGTGTGCGCGTGTGCGTGTGGGCATGTGTGCGTGTGTGTGTGTGTGTGTGTGTGTGTGTGAGAGAGAGAGAGAGAGAGAGAGAGAGAGAGAGAGAGAGAGAGAGAGAGAGAGAGAGAGAGAGAGAGAGAGAGAGAGAGATGGGGGGGTTTCATTATAGGATTTTCGAATCTAAGCACCCCCCCCCCCCCCCCCCTGAGTTTGGGCGTTGCGATCTTTGAAAAATGGGGGTGCTTAGAATCGAGTAAACACGGTAGTTTAAACACGGTCGAAAAGCCGCTCCAATCGTGGTCGCACACAGCGCATAGAAGGCGAGAACATTCAGGAAAGCAAATGCCAGGGGGAAGACAAGAAACGATATTACAAGCTACATCACAAATTATGAGAAAAAATGACGCCACATACACTGATATGAAGAGCCCAGGCAGCTAGAATAAGAACTCTACGCAAGCATTCTATGCTAGAGCGGACAGTGTCTTCCTATTTTTCATGCAGCTGCTTGGCCGGAGCCATGTTCAACGACGCAGCCATACGCGATACCTTGGTCGGCAGCCGCTCCCAATCTACTCGGGGTAAGCAAACAGTTCGCCATCGGCACGCATCGCAGCCACCGCTGGTGGGCGATAGCGCTGATGCGTTCGCGTGCACTGATGACCTGGACTTGGCAGCCTGACATCGCCTCCAATTCATCGTGCCCCGCGGCCATGTGACATCGCCGACGGACAGCGTGACGTTCCCGGCCACGTGGAAGTTCCCGACATCAATAGAACACGGCTCTTGACGTACTTTAAACATAAGCAGCAAGGTGCGAAGAGGGCAACAAACCATAGAACAAGGACGGAGCCCCGCTTTACGCGCTCACGGATGACATGCCCGTTGTGCTGGTGGGAGATTTGAGCGTGGACGTCTCACGGCCAGATGCGTCCTCACGGCGTCCTCCTAGGTCGAACTGGGTGGTGTGTTACACCGACAGTGTGATGCTGACGACGCGGGAGGGACACGGACAGCTCCGTGTTCGTCCGCTGGAAGAAAAATTTAGCCCTTCCAAGTTTCATTGAGCTAATTAGCTAGGAAGTATGCTCAACCGTTAATCACAAGCAAACGTGTTTTGTTTCGCGCCCTCCTTGGACTGCCACCAGCTTCACAGAGTGGAAGAGCACTGAATTTTTTTTCTTTGTACTTGCTACACTTTCGTCATAATGTCGGTCACGACGCGAGCTATCGCCTCGCTCTTGGCCAGAGTCCCGGGCGATTCAAGCTGGGACATTTCGCGCGCTCCGCCGAATTCCTTATCGCGCCC